>NC_052626.1:79292739-79595769 GCF_016161935.1 Mauremys reevesii
ACTCCCTGTGATGGGCGGGGCCTTGCTGGTTGAGCTGGGGCACCCCCATCAGTCCAGTATGGCGGTGGCCTGCTCTGCCACTTGGTATTGGGCTTCCCCATTAAGCGGGTTAAGTGCCAAGTGTGGCCCGGACCCTGGACGGGGTCACCTAAAGGCGTGGCACATGGATTCTGAGAAGCAAAACAATCAAACAGTCAGGGGAATTGACCATGATTTGAGGACTTCAATAACTCAGACAGAGATTAGGGGTTTGTTACAGGAGTGGGTGGGTGAGGTTCTGTGGCCTGCGTTGTGCAGGAGGTCAGACTAGATGATCATAATGGTCCCTTCTGACCTTAAAGTCTATGAGTCTATGAGAATTAGCTCCCTGGTCAGGGTGAAACAGCAAGCAGACTGCAACCCTGTGGTGGGACAAGGGAAGCAAACAGTCTATAGGCCTCATGTGTCTCAGGACTGGGGCGTAGTTTAGGCAGCTTCCTCAACGGGCGGTGGCTCAGGTTCCACAGCAGTGTCTGTGGCTGGCGGGTCATCTGGCAAGTAGTCCAGGTTCCTGGGCTTTACCGCCAGGGGCACAGCAGGTACCCCTGCAAGAGCCAGCAGTGTGCTCCCTTCCTCCTTTGTCCCCTTCCCCTCCCACCCCCTGGTGGCCTGGGCTGCCTTCTTTTATCTGAGCTCTCCATTGAGAACATGTGCAGCAGGGAAGAGGGGGTATGGCTTCCTGGGCCCACAATGATTGGTCTGCCCCTGACGGCCCAGTGCGGGGCTGGTACACTCTATCACACACCCCTTCAATATGAGCTCTATCATGCAAAGTGCTGAACAACCACAACTCCTGTTGAGCTCCAAGGAAATTAAAGGGGTGCACAGCTCCTCCCAAGAGACATGCAGCATCTCCCAGCAGCTCCATTGTTACAATCAGGGCTGGCTTTATTAACTGCAGGGCCCGATTCGAATACCCGGCAGCGCTCCGGGGCTTCGGTGGCACTTCGGCAGCAGGGGGTCCGCTCTGGGTCTTCTGCAGCACCGAAGGACCCCCCACCACCAAAATGATGCCGGAGACACCCTGAGCGGACCCCCCACTGCCAAATTGCACTGGGCCCCACCACCACCACCAAAATGCCACCAAAGCCCTGGACCGCCGCCGGGTAAGTTAAAAAAAAATTAAAAAGGTGCCTAAGGCATAGGCCCTGGCGCGGGGCCCGATTCCAGGGGAATCGGGCGAATCAACCTAAAGCCGGCCCTGGTTACCACAAAACTTTGCAGTGCCATTGTAATCTTCATCCAATTAGACCAATACATTTACTTATGGGAACTTGTCCACAGCACTTACAGGAAGCCCCACCTCGACATCTAAAACAGTTTTGTGACTTTCCAACATTAAACTGATATTGCTTTACATTAGAATAAAGCCAAATTTTATAATGTTCCTGGCACAGACTACTCTGCACACAAACCATGCCAGGTTTCATCCTGGATTTTGATTCCCAAATCTCTTTCCCATTTGCTTTTTATCATCAGGGTTGGTCTTATTAGATTGAGGCCATAATATTAGTCTAAAAAAGTACTGTTACCACCTACCCTAAGTGATGTTTCTTTGGCCAAGGAGTCTACTGTAGCTGTAGAAGCAGCAAAGAATCCTGTGGCACCTTATAGACTAACAGACATTAGGAATGGCAATATACAAAAACCTGTAGGAGAACACTTCAACCTCCCTGGCCACACAATAGCAGATTTTAAGGTGGCCATCCTACAGCAAAAAAACTTTAGGACCAGACTTCAAAGAGAAACTGCTGAGCTCCAGTTCATCTGCAAATTTAACACCATCAGCTCAGGACTAAACAAAGACTGTGAATGGCTTGCCAATTACAGAACCAGTTTCTCCTCCCTTGGCTTTCACACCTCAGCTGCTGGAACAGGGCCCCATCCTCCCTGATTGATCTAACCTCGTTATCTCTAGCTTGCTTCTTGCTTGCTTATATATACACCTGCCCCTGGAAATTTCCACTGCTTGCATCCGAAGAAGTGGGTATTCACCCACGAAAGCTCATGCTGCAAAACGTCTGTTAGTCTATATGGTGCCACAGGATTCTTTGCTGCTTCTACAGAACCAGACTAACACGGCTACCCCTCTGATACTGTAGCTGTGGTTATTATTTATAACTAATTCTGTAGTGCAATGTGCTTTATAAAGAATTCAAGAGAGAGATCACTGACCCAAAGGCCTTAACATATAAGTCCCATGGAAGTTTCATCCTGTTAGTTATCCGTTCCTGGAAATAACTTTGGCCCAACCATCAGCTGTCCACTGTCTGCGAAAACCCATGTTGTGAAGTCAATGGAGCTACATCGATTTACCAGCTGAGGATTGGCCCCTTAACTAAAGTTACTATCAGACCTTCTCTGTGCAATCCCTCAAACTAAAGGTATTATAACAATGGAGTTTTTGAACAAAATCATCCTCTCCCACAAGCTGCGGAACTGTTGGCACCTGTCACATAGTTATCTGAAATAATATTGACCCCTCATCCTTTTTCTTTGGCTTTCCATATTCTGAAGGTGCTTATTTTGGTGAGTTTGAATTCCTTTGTAAGCTTTATCAGAGATTACTGATAGATCTGCTGCACTTCCCCATGTTTCAAGGTGGACAGATATATAACGTAACATTCTCCTCTGGGTTTTTTCCCCTCTATTTTCATGGGAGGGAGGTTTTTTCCCCTGAATTTCTAAACTAAAGTTTAGCAGCATAGTAATTCATGCTCCATAATAGAACCTTGTAAACATGTAGTAAAATTAACTATCATGAGTTAGATAGGAGAAATTTCATAATAATACGCTGCATCCACAGTAGTCGTTTCTTTGAAGTCACTTTGTGGGTCTCTCATTTGTAATAGATAGGAAATTCCCCCAGTCTTTTCAATTGCGCACTGTAGTAGAGCACTGCACAGATGCAAAATGTGTATCCACATCCAATCTATGATCCACAAACATGGTCCACAGATATCCGCATCTGCCGATATAAAGTGGATATCCACAGATTTGCAGGGCTCTAGATATAAAATTTGGATCTGCGTACATCTGCAATCCACAAACATGGTCCAATATAAAGCAGATAGCCACAGATTTCCAGGGTCTACACTGTAATCTTCTTCACATCCTGTCCTAAATTGCCTTTTTTTTTCTTCTTTGTATTGATCTTAGAATGTTGTATTACACTTCAAAAGTTGAGCACAAAATATCCTTATATATAGTTCATTAAAGCATTTTGGAGGGGATCATTCAGAATGAAAGCACTAAATATTAGATACTGCATTACTATTATAACCTTAGGCAAAGAATTGGGCTTCCAGCATTTCAGAAGATTGCTATTACTTAGTAACTTTCACCCTACAGTGTTCATTTACCATACACTCAATATTATGATCATACACTTCCTTTTATGTGCATTGAAGAAAATCTACTCATCAAAAAGGGAGAAGAAAAGATACATTATTTTAAGAGCAATAATGTTGTGAATCATGTGTCAGAAGACTATTTTGCTATCACTTTTGTTGATAAACACTGTAAACAACCAATATATATAGTCAGACTCCATAAAAGCTTAAGAATACCCAGGGGGGAAATAGTACCATAAAGCTATGATGAATTGTAATTTACCAGAGAATTTCTATGGTATCTAGAACAACTTCTACAGTGAAATCGTGGAAAAGGGAAAAGGGTGCTACAAATTGTGACATTTTCGGGATCATCCAGACCAGTAAGGGGTTCTGTTACTGCCCAGCTTGTAACCTTCAGTGCCTTAATACTATGCTGCTATGGCTCACAGCCCTGACACCAGTAGCCAGCCCACAAGCATAAAGGTCTCTCCAGGTTCCACCAGCCTAGTTAGTCCTTGCAGAGTGACCCCAACAGCCCTTCCAGTTCTGAGTCTCCCCAAATCCATCTACTCGAGTTCTTATCACACACTCAGGGCACGTCTACACTTACCTCCAGAGTGATCAATCCAGCGGGGAGTCAATTTATCGCATCTAGTGAAGACGTGATAAATCAACCACCGAGCACTCTCCCGTCGACTCCAGTACTCCACGGAGTGAGAAGCGAAGGCGGAGTCAACAGGGGAGCGTCAGCAGTCAACCTACTGCAGTGAAGACACCGCAGTAAGTAGATCTAAGTACCTCGACTTCAGCTACATTATTCATGTAGCTGAAGTTGCATAACTTAGATTGATTCCCCCCCTGCCCACCACCACCACCAGTGTAGACCAGGCTTCAGAATTTCCCCTTTGATTTATCACCCCCAAAGGCATGATATGTGCCCCTCAGTTATCCGTTAGCACGCACTTCACATAGTTTGCACACCAGAGACCTGCTATGGGCAAAAATAAACAAAAAGTGTATGTAGTAGAAACATCACAGATTCAAAGATAAAATAGTAAGGGAAAAGCAAACATATACAAGTTACACAGAGAAGAAACATAAAGACTCAACGTCAGGCTTTACACTTCCATATTAGCTAAATTCCCTTTTCTTCTACAAGTTATCTATTGTCTTTCAACAGTTTTCCAGGGTGCCCCCTAACTCTAAGGGAGATCCAGCATATGCAGCATTCACAGATAGCCCTCTGCCTTAGAGACTTTCTTGCAGTTCTGCATGAAGACTTCCGTTTCAAGCCTTCTTTTAAAAGGGCTATTTTCCTTTTTCCATTTTTTTGCAGGGAGAGGTGGAGTTGGTCGTTTTGTTTTGTTTTTTTATTTTTATTCCTGGCATGGTGTCTCATGGTTACTTAGGGTGGGGGAATTCTAGCTGGGATGTCTCAGTGTTTTCCCATTAACCCTAATGACCCTTCATTTGACTTTTCCTGGGTTGTACAATGCTAGGAGCTTGTCTTGTCTGTCTGCAGCCCCTGCATGCCTGACTGTGGCTATATCTACACTGGAGACTATATAGCTGCACAGCTGTACTGATGCAGTTGCGCCGCTGGAAGATCTCCCGTTTAGCCATTCTTTGATGATGGGAGAGAGCTCTCCTGTTGGCATAATTAAACCACCCACAATGAGCGACAATGGCTATGTCATACTATCTGCTGACATAGCACTCTGCACACTACCACTTACGTCACTCAGGTAGGTGTTTTTTTCTGACCCCTGAATGACATAAGTTTTGCCAACATAAGTGGTAGTGTAGACATGGCCTGCGTCACTGTCCTGTTGTGAGGTGATACTGAAGTTGCACCACTTTACAATGACAGTTTTCTGCATATATGTGTGTGTGTGCATGTGTGCGTACATTCATAACCATAACTGGCACACGTATTTCATAATGCCCATAAAGCTCAGAACGTTACAAGCTTTCATAAATACCTTACTTGACATATTTTAAACACAATAACATTGTACGCAACCAATTGATTCAACTGCTTATTCTTTGGGGTCCAGATCCCCTTGGGGACTCTGGATTTTTATTGTCACACACCCCTTGTGAGTCTGATGCTGGAGTTTTGGCCATGGCCATGATGTAAGTTTCACCTCTGCCCCATCTTTTCTGGACAAGGTGTTTGCTACCTTGTTCTCCAACTCCTGAATATGTTTAATTTGCATATCATAGTCCTCCAAAGCTATGCTCCATTGTAGCAATCTGGAATTGGTTAATTTTGTTCTAAGGAGCCAAACTAATGGGTTGTCTGCTACCCTGTACACACTGAATCACCTATTAACAGATAGGGTCTGAGCTATAAAAAGGGAAATAAGGACAACTCATGGAATTACAGACCAATCGTCTTAACTTCAGTACCCAGAAAGATAACGGAGCAAATAATTAAGCAATCAATCTGCAAACACCTAAAGATAATAAGGTGATAAGTAACAGTCAGCATGGATTTGTCAAGAACAAATCATGTCAAACCAACCTAATAGCTTTCTTTGATGGGTTAACAAGCCTTATACATGGAGGGAAGTGGTAGATGTGATATATCTTGTCTTTAGTACGGCTTTTTATACTGTCTCGCATGACCGTCTCATAAACAAACAAGAGAAATGCAACCTAGATGGAGCTACTATAAGGTGGGTGCTTAACTGGTTGGAAAACAGTTCCCAGAGAGTAATCATCTGTGGTTCCCAGTCAAGCTAGAAGGGCATATTGAGTGGGGTCCCACAGGGATCAGTTGTGGGTCTGGTTCTCTTCAATATCTTCATCAATGATATAGATGATGATGATGATGTTCGTCCATCGTTTTCGAAGAAGACCTTAACATCTATCAGGTTGTGAGCTGTCCACGGTGCGTCCGCAAATGGCTGGTAAGGCCAATACGGGCATGAAATGTTCTGCCACATGTCGGGCAGACATGTGTGGGCACCACTGTTACAACATTTGCAGCTCTGGCTTTACGGAGTGCTCGCTTCTCTTGTGCTAGGGTTATCCTTCTGGCTTCAGATGTCTGGCAGCCTTGATGGATCAGCGTACGCCATGTCGATCGGTCTTGTGCCAGGGTTTCCCAGGAGGTGATGTCGATATCCAGGGACTTAAGAGAGGCTTTCAGCGTATCTTTGTATCGCTTCTTTTGTCCCCCGTGTGATCGCTTTCCTTGAGACAGCTCACCATAGAAGAGCTGTTTGGGGATGCGGTGGTCTGGCATCCTTGCAACATGGCCTGCCCAGCGTGTCTGGGCTTTCATAAGCAGAGTGTAAACTGACGGCAGGCCTGCTCTGGAAAGGACTTCTGTGTCAGGCACCTTATCCTGCCACCGAATCCTCAGAAGTCTGCGGAGGCAAGTCGTGTGGAAGTGGTTCAATTGCCTAGCATACCTCCTGTATACAGTCCAGGTCTCACTGGCATACATCAAGGTAGTTAGCACTACTTCTTGGTAGACTTTAAGCTTTGTAGCAAGGCTTATTCCACGGCGGTCCCACACATTGGTCAGCAGTCCGCCAAATGCAGAGCTTGCCTTGGCGATTCTGCAGTTGACCTCGATGTCAATTGTCACTGCGCGGGAGAGGGTGCTGCCAAGGTATGTAAATTGGTCCACTGCTTGCAGCTTCTGCCCCTTCACTGTGATGGTGGGCTCTTGGTGTTGGGCTTTCGGAGCTGGCTGGTGCATCACTTCGGTTTTCTTTATGTTGATAAGAAGGCCGAAGTTATCGCATGCTGCTGCGAATTTGTCCATGCTGGCTTGCATTTCCTGCTCTGATCCAGCATTCAGGGCACAATCGTCAGCAAAAAGGAGGTCTCGTAGCACAGTCTCCTTTATCTTGGTGACAGCCTGGAGTCTTCGCAGGTTGAACAGTTTCCCATCAGTCCTGTATCTCAGGCTGACTCCCAAGGAACTGTTCTGAAAGGCGTCTGACAGCATGGCTGAAAACATCATGCTGAACAGGGTCGGTGCCAACACACACCCTTGCTTGACGCCATTTGTGACGGGAAAGGCCTCTGAAGCTTCTCCGTCGTCCAGAACATGAGCCGTCATGCCGTCGTGGAATTGACGTACCATCAGGATGAATCTATCAGGGCACCCAAACTTTGACATGATACGCCACAGACCTTCACGACTGACAGTGTCAAAAGCCTTAGTGAGATCCACAAAGATGGTGTACAGTTCACGATTCTGCTCTTGACACTTCTCTTGGAGCTGTCGGACTGCGAAGATCATGTCCACAGTGCCACGCTCTTTACGAAAGCCGCACTGTGTCTCGGGTAATAGACCCTGTTCCAGGTGGTCAATCAGGCGATTCAGCAACACTCGTGCAAAGATCTTGCCTGTGCTGGAAAGCAATGATATTCCTCTATGATTGTCGCAGACTTTTCGATTTCCTTTCCTCTTATAGAGGTGTACGATGGACACGTCTTTCAATTCCTGAGGGATAGACCCTTGATTCCAAAAGGACTGAAACAGTTGAGTGAGTTTGTCAACAAGCACTGCACCACCAGCCTTATAAACTTCTGCTGGGATCGCATCAGATCCTGAGGCCTTGCCACTGGACAGCTGGCTAGTGGCCTGTAGGATTTCAGTCTCTGATGGTGGGACGTCCAGACTGTGGTTGATATCCGCCTGGGGCATTCTATCAATCGCCTCGTTATTAATGGAAGATGGGCGGTTCAGTACGGATTGAAAATGCTCAGCCCAACGCTGTAGAATCAGAGTCTTCTCAGTAATGAGAGTTACACCATCTAAATCCAGTAAAGGAGAGCTCCCTGAGGGCCGAGGGCCGTACAAGGATCTGATGGCTTCATAGAACCGTTTGGCATCGTTTCTATCAGCAAACATCTGGATTTCACCTGCCTTGGCACTCAACCAGGAGTCCTGCATCTTGCGAAGCTTGCTCTGTACGGTCCTGCGAGTGTTGTTATAGGCATTTTTCTTAGCTGATGACGACGGGTCGTTCTGATGAGCACGGTAAAGGCGGTGCTTTTCAGCAAGTAAGGCCTTGATCTCTTCATCGTTTTCATCAAACCAGTCCTGCTGTTTCCTGTGTGAGGGTCCAAGAACCTTTAGTGCAGAAGAGTGCACAATATTTCAGTCCTTCTCAGCATTTTCCTCTAATTGCAGCTCTAAGAGTTGGTTGTCAAGATCTTCTGCTAGTAAAGCTGCTGTATTGGGGTTCCTCAGTTTACTGACGTTAATCTTTTTCACCACAGCTCTGTTTCCCTGCGGACGTCTCTTTGGCTTGATGTAAAGGCTTAATTTAGAGATGATGAGTCTATGATCAGTCCAACAGTCAGCACTCGGCATGGCCTTAGTCACCCTTACATCCTGTCTGTCTTTCCTCCGCACGATGACATAATCAATGAGATGCCAGTGCTTGGAGCGTGGATGCATCCAGGACGTCTTTTTGCGAGTGGGCAGGCGGAAGATGGTATTGGTAATGATCAGATCATGAGCCACACATGTCTTCAGGAGTAGTAGGCCATTGCTGTTACATTTGCCGATTCCATTTTTTCCAATGACGCCATTCCAGGCAGAGTGATCAGATCCTACTCTCGCGTTAAAATCGCCAAGTAGAATCAGCCTGTCGGTACGCTTCACAGATGAGAGTAGGGCATCAAGATCTTCATAAAACTTGTCCTTTACTTCATCCGGATTCGTCATTGTGGGTGCGTAAGCGCTGATTAGTATAGCTTGCTTTCCTCTCGGTAGTGGAAGATGCAGCGTCATGAGTCGGTCGTTCACACCCTTAAGAAGACTGGCAAATTTGTGGACAAGTTGATTCTTAACCGCAAAGCCAACTCCAGATTCACGACGTTCGTCACTGCTACGTCCACACCAGAAGAATGTGTAACCACCCCCTATTTCTGTGAGCTGACCTTCGTTGGCTAGACGAGTTTCACACAAGGCTGCAATATCGATGTTAAATCTTGCGAGCTCTCTAGCGACCAGGGCTGTTCTTCTTTCTGGTCGATCTGCTGAGGGGTTATCTTGAAGCGTGCGTACATTCCATGTGCCAATAATGAGCGGTGTCACCTTGCGGTTTGTTATTTGAAGTTTTGTTGTTCGACCGCATAAGATGGGATCCCCTCCAGCCGCGGTAAGCTGGCCAGGGTTCTGTGAAGCAAACAATGTTTAGGGCACCTTTTCTAGCCCCTTCCTCTTGCTACGGAGGTGAGCAGTGCGGTCCTAAAAAGGGCTGCTCAGTCACTCAGGTAGACGCCGAATCCAGCTGTTGCTTCGATCAGCAAGAAGACAACCATTAGACCTGAGCCGCCTGTGTGCAGGTCCGCGGCTACAGCTCCCAGTGTATCCACACCTGCTGCTTCGTCGCTCGCCCATCGCCACAGGACTTTGAAATTTATGGAAGTTAGGAGATGTCAAGACTTGCGCGTGGATTGGATTAAAGTGAGGGAGAGGTGCGCGTAGTCAGCCTCACTCTCTCTTCCCAGATCCCATCTTGCTCCAATGGCAGGACAAGAGTCGAGACGGTTGGAGATGGGCTGGGCGCAGTGGTTGACCAGGGCATCTTTCGCGTCTTGCCGTGCTCTTAGCGTACCACACCGCTTGCAGAAACCGCCTTCATGACCGTTGGTCCTATTCTAGAAGGTCTCATCCGCTCAATCCGCCGGAGTCTGTCTTCACATGCTCGGGATAGACAAAGCCCTATCTCACCGGAGGTCTAAGCCCAACGGCTACCCTCAACCTGGTTTAGCCAGCCTGTCGAAGCTGTTGCCCGGGGTGTGGCCGCTGCGCATGCTACAGCTACAAGGAGCCACAGGTGAGAGCTGAGTGACAGGTGGGGACCAAAGGTGGACGAGCTGCCCTGAAAGGACACGACATGCCCCTACACCAGAGGTGCTACCCCTCCCTGAACACCCCATACACCCCAATGATATAGATAATGGCATAGAGAATACATTTATAAAGTTTGCGGATGATACCAAGCTGGAAGGGGTTGCAAGTGCTTTGCAGGATAGGATTAAAATTCATATCTGGACAAATTAGAGAAATGGTCTGAAGTAAATAGGATGAAATTTCATAAGGACAAATGAAAAGTACTCCATTTAGGAAGGAACAATCAGTTGCACACATACAAATTGGGAAATGACTGCCTTGGAAGGAGTACTGCAGAAAAGGATTTGGGGGTTATGAGTCTAAATATGACTAAATATGACTAAATATGAGTCAACAGTGTAACACTGTTGCGCAAAAAAAAGTGAACATCATTCTGGGATGTATTAGCAGGAGTGTTGTAAGCAAGACACAAGAAGTAATTCTTCCACTCTACTCTGTGCTGATTAGGCCTCAGCTGGAGTATTGTGTCCAGTTTAGGGTGCCACATTTCAGGAAAGATGTAGACAAATTGGAGAAAGTCCAGAGAACAGCAGCAAAAATAATTAAAGATCTAGAACACATGATCTATGAGGGAAGATTGAAAAAACTGGGTTTGTTTAGTCTGGAGAAGAGAAAACTGAGGAAGGAACATAACAGTTTTCAAGTACATAAATGGTTGTTACAAGGAGGAGAGAAAAAATTGTTCTTGTTAACCTCTCAGGGTAGGACAAGAAGCAACGGGCTTAAATTGCAGAAAGGGCCATTTAGGTTGGACATTAGGAAAAACTTCCTAACTGTCAGGTTGGTAAAGCACTGGAATAAATTGCCTAGGGAGGTTGTGGAATCTCAGTCATTGGAGATTTTTAAGAGCAGGTTAGACAAACATCTGTCAGGGAGGTTCTAGATAATACTTAGTCCTGCCATGAGTGCAGAGGACTGGACTAGATAACCTCTGAAGGTCTCTTCCAGTCCTATGAGTCTACGATTCTATTATTGTATTTTATAGCTCACACAATAGCGTAACATTTGTCTATTACAGAGTAGTTCTGTTCAGTGGGAGACATTTTTGCTCAGAAATTCAATGTGTGTTTATTGTCATAATTCCTGGTCTACATTCATACAGGTTTGACACCTGTATTGGATGTATCAGTGCACAATTAAAATATCTTAAAATCTGGACTGGCCAAAATGGGTGTCTTTGCTTCACTGTAACAAAACCCTTTAGACAGGCATCTAACCAAACCACTTTTTCTGGTTTTGTTTTCTGACATAGGCTTGTTATAGGAGTGACTATGTCACTGAAACCTCTCAGCAATGTTGAATAATAGTTAGCCAGACCTATAAAAGATTGACCTCTATTTAGTTTTGGGGATGGCCAATTCACAATAGCTTCCACTTTCAGGGAATCTGGGTGGACTTTGCCTATGGCCCAGGTAAAGGATCTTTGCTGTCCCCACCATACACTTTGACACCTTGACTGTGAGGTCTGCCTCCCTGAGGCTTTTCAATATCTTCCTCACATGTGTTTAGTGTTCCTCCCAGATGTTGCTAAATATAGTAATGTCATTTATATACCTGAAACCAAAGTCCTGGAACTCTGTGAAATACCTGAGTAACCAGCTCTCACGCTGTCTTGTGTGGCTCAAGAGCATGAGTACCTACCATAGGGCAGACTGTTAGGAAGTGGGGCACAAATCCCAGATTGGTTGTCAGTTCTGTACTTAGATTTCATCAACCAATTACCAAATATAAATGCCCCATGCACTGTAACAGCCTCAACATGGAGTCACAGGCAGTCCCCTTGGGTTAGTCTACCTTTGTAAAAGATGATCCCTTATATCAAGGCTCAGAGCAATAGTTAGGTTATTTCCAATCCAAAAGGACGAGTCACTTATCCCCAGTCAATTGCTCTTTATCTCTCATACCAAAGATAAAGCAAGGTTAAAGCAGGTGAACAGGCACACACAAATAAATTTCAATAAAGTTTCAAAAGCAAATAGAAACTTCTGTAATAAGCAAGCTCTATATGCCCTTTAGGGCTAACCCAGGCAAAGCACTCTTGCTTATGCCTAGAAAACATTGCCCCTCAGAGTCCAAGCAGCATAAAGATCCCATTCCTCCTTGTTAGAGGGTTTTATCCCCTTCTCCACTTCTCTTCTGAGCTGCAAGCGCAGCTGATGGGAGGAATTCACTTGCATCACTCATCTTCATGAGGAGGAAGGTAAACCACAAAGTCTTTTGTCCTCTTTAATGTTCCACATTCGTCCATCTGGTGTTGATGGGCCTTCCTTGTTGGGCAGGACATAGCACCTTCTGTTGGAGACCAGCATTTCACACGCGTTAATGTCTCCCTTCTTCTGATGATTTACACAGAGGCTTACAATACAAATGGTTAAATATGACTTCACAATATGGGATACAGAAGTTATCAGTGAGATTAATGCATGCATCAACTCACAAGCATTCAATAGAGTCTAAACACATTCATACAATCCTAATGCCTATTTTAACAATAATAACACACAGGTGAGCTAGACTGACTATGCATTTGTCAGTGTTAGCTGAGACATGGGGACCTTGGCATGAGCTGGAACTTGGTCTTCCAGCATCACACTAGTCTCTTGAATGTGGCTCCTGCATTAATTAATCTAAAGGGCAGTACCTTAATCTCAAAAAGTCCAAAATTAGTAATAATTAGTAATAAATTAATAAAGTAATAAAATTAGTAATAAATGCAGACTTTCCCTGTGACTCAGTTTCCAAGGGAATTTAGTTAAATCTAAAGTTGTTAAATATTTAGGTCCATCCACGTGAGTCATAGGGTAAGCCTCTGGGACTGTAACAGCATTAAGTTGTCTATAAACCACACAAAACCTTACTGTCTGTTCTTTCTTTGGGACTAGACCAACTGGGGGAGCCCAGGGGTCATCTAACACTGCTATGATTCCATGTCTAACATGCTTTGCATCTTCTCCATAATATGTTCCTTCGTTGTCCCTATAGTCCTGTAAGCACTACTAGTTACAGGGTGTGCCTCACTGCTGTTAATGTGGTGTTTTATCAGGTGAGTCAGACTAGGTTTGTTAGAAAATACCTCTTTTGGCTTTGAAACACAGCCATGACTTCTCTCCTTTCTATTGGGGTTAGCCTTCATTTAAATTAATGATTTCTAAAAGGATCCTTTTCTTACTCTAACACATTAAGTCTAGAAGAGACAAAACTTTGTGGTCCTCATCTGCATAGTACATCATGTTTTCTAAACGTCCCCCTGGTATAGTAAGCTTTAATATATACATTTGGGATAAGCCCAGACCATCCTCTGGTTTCTGTACATGGTAAGAGACTTCATTCAGTCTCTTTATCACCTCACAGGGACCCTCCTGTGAAAGCATAGCTTCTGAAGATAGTATTGCTTTGGTGCCATTGTTGCTCAGTTTGCCTTTTAGAAGTTATTTGATCTCATTCCCTTTAGGCATTTAGATTAGGGTTACCGCCTTTGAAATGCAAGCCCCTGGCAACCTCAGCCCCCAACCACAAGGCAACTTCACAACCCTCCTCCTTCAACGGCCACGTATAGTATGGAGAGAGAACACATATATAGATGAGACTGATAAAATTTCAGCATTTCCTCACTCGTATGCAAACCCTCTCTCACACACACTTGTGGTGCCCCTTGCATGTTGGTGGGCAGACAGCTGCAGTATTTTCAACAGTTTTGATCTGTTGTTGCTTAAACTGCAGAAGTGGGAACACTGCTACATCTTTAGCTGGACACAGAAACTTTTAACATTAGATATCCCAGTGTATTGTGATGATAAGGCAAATCTCTAGACCCACATTAAAAAAAAAAAACCCGGCAGATTATTTTTCTGGCAACTGGCAAATGGGGTATGTAACACATACTGACCATTAGGTTATGCACTCATGCACAAATCAGCTCATGTCATGCTACTCAAGTTTTGGGTGTTTCTCTGAACTGGAAATTTGAACTTCCAAACATGGCTATTTATAACAGTAACACTACCAGAGTGAAAACTGGAGAATTCAGCATACAGAGAGGGAATTTTAGATGCAGGCTGTTTTTCCCTCTCAGCTTTCAGACTGCATGTTCACCATTATTTTGTTCCATTTTATTTTTTAATTCTTTCCATGTCTGCCTTGGAAACACCTCCAGCCACAGAACACCAGACTCGACTGAACTCTTCTCCCTTTTAGCTAGAACCGTCTTTTCTTTGTTATCTAATTATTTTCCCTCTCTCTTCTTCCCGGTACCATTTTCCACCTCTACCCCTCCATAAGTTTAATTTACCTTGATGCATTATTTTAGAGCAGTTTTTTCACAAACTGGGGGTCCTGGCCCAAAAAGGTGTCAGGAGACTATTGTGTATGGGTGGGGGAAGAGATGTGTTGCAGTATTGGCACCCTTATTTCTATGCTGCCTTCACAGCTGAATGGCCGGAGCATGGTGGCTGATGGCCAGGCGCCCATCTCTGAAGGCAGCACCTACACTAGCAGCAGCGCAGAAGGAAGAGTGGCATGGTATGGGGGCACATCACTTTTGGGGTGTGTCACAACCTGAAATAGTTTCAAAGGGGTGCCCAGAAAAAATAGTTCAAGAACCCTCATTTTAGAACCTATGGATTTTTATGCCCCCAAGTTGTCTCTCGTCTAATTTTTTCCTCCTTTTTGGCATTGTCTTTCTAGGCTATTAATGTTTTGTGTCAGTCTGTCTTGTTAACTTTGATCTCCACTTAATATCTCTTATCTCAAATGAAGGAGACAGAAAATCAAGCAAAGAATAAAAATATCTTACATTCTTATTCTCCAACTCATTTTAATTTTCATTGTCAAAAAAATAGTGCTAATGAAAGGTGTTGGATTTATAGCACTTTTCTTTATCCTCAGAACGGGTACAGCACTGGTAGTGGTAGTCAAGCTTCCATACCCTGTCCTATCAATGTGTTTGAACCTAAGCATTCACTTTCCATGCCTCCACAGTCCTTGGCCTCTGCTAAAATTGCCAAGTAGTGCTAAGAGTTGTCATGGCTTTAGCCATGGGGGAGGGGGGAAGGAAGGCATGCTCTAGAGTGTGCTAGGAAATCAACTCATCACATACAGGCCACTGAACTGAACTGTCATAAAATTGGTCCAACCTATGACCTAAAGGTTGAAGGCTGCATTTGCCATTACTAATCTCCAGACCACATGAATTTTCCACAGCAAAGCTGCAGCTTTAAATGATTCAGACACAATGGATAAGGTTAGGACAAATTTCCAGTCACCTGGCACACTAGGGAACTTCTAGTATGTGCCAACAGTGTCTGCACATGGTCCAGTTAGTGCGCACATCTTGGTGCATTGTAGAATTCATGCCCTACTAGTGTTCATTGAGGAGATTGTGTAGATAAGTCCTTAGAATGTATGGTGCTTACCAATTTATCACAAATCTAAATCTATCCTGGTGAAAAATGTTGCTAAAAGTTCTGTGTATATGTCTAACAAAATTGGTCCCATTTTCAACTGGGAAAAAATGGGTTTCACGTAGAAAATTCATGTTTTTGATGCCAAACAACAGTAATTTATTGAAAATTAAAAGTTAGTTGAAATCTAGGAGGTGGGAGGCAAAAATCAGAGCAGAAAAACCACAAAAAGTTTCATATGGTATTCCACATGTAAGTAGTGTCATTTTCATACCTCTTTTTCTGGGTTGTCCTCTCTAACTCTCTCCTAAAAGATGCTGGAAAACAAATACCTTATCAATGGATAAAGAGCTGCAAAGATGATCTGCAGACATGAACAAAGGTGACTTCTTAGTAGTTAAATCTCAGTGCTCTCTTTGTAGCAGATTAATGTATTTTATGGTCAGAAGAGGGACCATAACCATCATTTGATCTTCTAGCTTCCTACATAGTACGGGCCATAGAACTTCACTCCATAATTCAGTGGGATACTTGCAGAGTAAGGTACTGCTCAATAGGAGACGGCTGGCAGAATCTGGTCCTCTCCAGTTAGATTAATCGAAGTTCATATGTTATCCTGCAATGCAGCTTTGCCTTTAAGATTAGAATGGTAGGTTAATCATTTTTATCCAGTACAACTCCATATAAGATATTTTTAATTAGCACATTTTCCCTTGGCTTTGTTCCTGCTTGAAACTTCTCAACATGTTCTTGACGGCACAATTGGTCTTTATTAATGTCTGACAGCTCAGAGCTGCAGTGAGCTGTTTGCCAGATGTTTGAACTCTGGTGAACTGCTGTTCGCTTGTCAGGCTGGCAATGAGGAGCGAACAAATACTGCGCTACTCAGCGTCTTCCCTCCTGAGCTGGCAGAGAATTTCAAACCGCTTCAAATGCTGGAGCCAAGGGATCTGCTGAGAAAGAATAAGGTATGTTCCTAATGAGATCAGTGAGCCATGACTTTACTTGGAAAGAAACCTAATTTTTTATTTTGTGCCCTGTGCATGTGAGAAAGAGAACTGAGGGTTTGGCATCAGAGGAACCAAGAGAGGAAGAGACAATAGTGACAGAGAGTGAAAGAGAGAGAGAAAGAGGCCTCAACAGGACAACTCTTTCATGGATTTCCTCTCTTCCTTTAGGCACTGATAAGCAGAGGAGGGAATGGGGTGGGTTTGGACTTCTGTAAAACATTTATAGGTGGGAAGATTTGATTCTGAAGATCAGAAAAGGGAGAGATTATGAGAGAAGCACACACATGAAAAACTTGTCTACTGACAGTGCTTGTGTTGGTGGAAGGCAGGGCTTGGGAGCCCTGGGGGTTCCTTCCAGTTTATGTCTTTTGTTGCTAAGAGCTCATACTTCAGGGATTCAGCTATCACCTGTAGGGGTCAGGAGGGTATTCCTCACCCCCAATGTACTCTGGTTGGGTTTTTGTTGTTTGTTTGTTGTTGTTTTGTCTCCTTACTCTGAAACATCAGCAATGATCATGGCTGAAGATGGGATACTGGACAGAGCATTCTCTCTCTCTCTCTCGCTCGCTGCTTAGCTGGCTGGTTCTTGCTCAGGGTTTAACTGATTACCATATGTGGGGTCAGAAAGGGATTTCCCCCCAAGTCAGATTGTTAGTGACCTTGGGAGCTTTCATCTTCCTCTGCAACATGGGGTGAAGGTCAATTGCTGGGATTATCTGGGTATATCTCAATCAATTCCTGCCATTGAGGGGGTTTGGGGCATTGCTGCACTTTGGTCCCGTCTATTATCTGCCTGTAGCACACAATTACTGTAACCTCCTGTGGGCTATAAAACTTTGGTCTAATTTCAGTTGTTGGGTTTAAATATGTACATGCTGGGTACTGTTGGTGGCCTGATGTACAGGAGATCAAACTAGATGATCTGGTGCTTCCTTCTGGCCATAAACTCCATGACAGAGGAATGGAATATTTCTTGGAAAGCTACTTTGAGTTGTCTTTGTTTTGAGATTTCTTCCTGAAATAGCTGGAAAAAGTTACTTGATTCATTAAAACATGGAGGGGCAACTTAACCATGGATCTCTAAAAGGATCGTCAGTTATTTGAGTAAACCAGACAGGCTAACGCTAAAGTCACTGATCTCCATCCTTCTATGTTGTTTGGTGTTAGTGTAATACACTGGCCTATGGCATGATACTGATTGCATTGACTACAGTAGGAATTGGGTCAGGCTTCTTGAGCATATGTTCCTTTAGAGGCTGGTCTTAATGATTGTATGTCTTACTACCATCTCGCAGCTAAAAGAGCTCTCCTTTGGTACAGGTTTCAATTTTGGTGTTGAAGTTCCTGTTAAATCATTGAAGATGAGCATGGTATAAGGCCGTGGTTCTTTATATAAAGCAAAGAGTTCTATGGTTTTTCTGCATCTGGGCCCCATTTTGTTGTAATCCAGTGCTGAAAGCAGGAAGCCATATTACTTAATCCATGATTTTATGACAAGGGCGGCTCTAGCTTTTTTGCTGCCCCAAGCACGTCGAGCAGGCTGCCTTCGTTGGCGTGCCTGCGGGAGGCCCCGGTCCCATGGATTCAGCGGCATGCCTGCAGGAGGTCCGTCGGTCCCGTGGTTTTGGCGTACCCGCCGCCAAATTGCTGCCGAATCCGTGGGACCGGCGGACCTCCCGCAGGCAAGCGGCCAAAGGATGACTGACTGCCGCCCTCGCAGGGACCAGCAGGGCACCTCCCACGGCTTGCTGCCCCAGGCACGCGCTGGAGCCACCGCTGTTTATGAAGCCTTGTCAGCATTAAAAGGATTGAAGTTGTGACTGCTCAGTGTTACTACCATATGCTGAGTGTCTCACACTATATTGTTTACACTGCACTGAAGGATACTTGAACAGCATTATGGTTGAAGTCCCCTGGGATGCTCGTGGAAACAAAATGTGTATTTCCTGAGGCTACAGCAGTAAACACAAATTTTAAAAGTGTTCAGCATTGGTATAAACCCAAAGCAAGTAAAATAGGCTAATTATTTTACTGGGGATTTGTTTTTCTTTTTATTATGACTTCACTGAAGAATTCAGGCAGAAGAAGGATGACAGGTTGCAAAGTAATAAGCACTCTCTAGTCACAAATACCCAAAATAAAAGCAAAGAAAATGACTGGCAAAGAGTGAGGGGTTTTGTTGTTGGCTATGGTGGTGGTGTGTGTGTGTGTTTATGTATCTCTACCTCTGCTCTCCTTTCATGTTTATTCCAGTGTGAGAGCCCCTATGTTTTGGATGCAAAGGGCCCATTTTTCTAGACACATATCCTTTGAAACAAAGAGAGGAAAGACAGAGTGTAGGGGAAATATTTTTAAATGTGATATTTTTCATTTCAAAATTTGTTTCTTAGTTGGACTTGCAGCAATGTTATGTATTATACATATCTAAGAAAATGGGATTCGGCGGCATGCCTGTAAGATTAGGGGGAATACAGCAATAATATCTACCATTTTAAGACAGGAAGGAAAGAGTGCTTTATCTATCTGATAGCACAAGTAGAAGGGGATATTTTATTGGGATGTTCTTATCTAGATTGGATTTTATCCTGGCTGCCAGTGTTAATCCCCCCCCTAGGATGAACATTGCAATTGGCCTTGGTTGTACACCTCACTCGATTCTGTGCTGTGACCCCTGGTAGCATAGGGGTGAAAGTGCAAAGTTGGCTTCAAGGAGCTCCTCCCTGTTCTGAACTGCTCCAGTAACCAGTGCAGCCCCCAACCCACCTAAAATAGAGCACCCAGGAGCTTCTCTACATTGCCACATTACACCACCTATACCCAAGATGCCAATGGGCTGCTCTGCAGTGCAATGAAGAATCCCCATAGCCCCAAGGATTTCTCCACTGGGGCTTACAAGGGGACCTTTGTGGTGCATCCTACAGCTGTTTCACGTGATGGCTGATCTGGGGGAGTGCTTCCACAGCCTGCCACCACCACAGAAGCATATTGGAAAATCCCACACATAAATATGAAGGAAATTTTGAAGCAGGTTTTAAGGTGCTTTGCAAGATGTACTTTGTTACTATGAGTTCGCCTAGTCCAAACTCCATTGATTTTCATAATTATCTGACTGAGATCAGGAGAAATTGTAAATGGGACTAAGATTTCACCCAGCATCATTTCATCCAGGTCACGCCTGGGCCTAATAACTTGTGTTAATGGGGTAGCTAATTATATATAATCATATAATTATATAATCAATGTATGGTTAATATATTAGGTTTGAGTTGTAGGTTAAAATGGTAAGGTAGAAATATGTATTACTGATCAGTGTGTATTAGATATATAAGTAAGATAAGCTGTAATGCAAGGCCTGCAGTTTTTAGATTTATAAGATATGTAGTTTGGCCATAGAAAGCCTCTGGCCTGACACAGGCTGGGATGACTGACTGAGAGATAACCCTGTACTGGTAAAGTGTAAGATTATAGCAAAAGATGTGTTAAGTACTAATTTTCTAGAAACTGTGCAGCAAAAGATTGGAAAGTATGTCACAATGTATCAGTTAATATCGCAAGATGACTTTTAGTTACACCTTGGGGAATTTTAGCTTGACCACAGGTTGCCATGGAAACTATTTGAAGTAAAGGTTAATGAGCAAAAAGGGAACTAATGAAGTAGCCTATGAAAAATCGGGCACTCCTAAATTAGTGGTGTGTGGAAGTATGGAAAAGGAAAAAGGGGTTGGAACCATTATTCATATGTATGAGCCTTAGTAGGTATATATGTGCCTCAGGATAAAACTTATTACCCGGCCTCTCTTCTTGGGGGAATGCATGCCAGGATGACAACTCCAAATAATTGGAAGATAGCAATTGACACTATGAGGTCCTCCAGCAGCAGATGGAAGATGGGAGTGAAGCCAGTCATAGGGCTAAACACTTTGCACTCTCTCTCTACTATTACACTTCGGTGTTTGTGGGATTGTTTATCTGCTTAGAGGATTTGTTAATAAAGGCACTTGTGATAAATTGAAATTGTTTCTCATGTGCTTCTAGGGTCTCTTATTCTAATGATACAGTGCTCATAATATTCCTGATGCTGTAGCCCTCAGGAGACCAAATCTTTACTAACCATTGCAGGCTAAGACATTAATCAACAATCAGTACCTCAACCAATCAAATAAGGCTACACTGTGTACAGAAACATCTTTTCATAAGTACTCTCTGAGCTGAGATATTGTTTCCTTACTTACAGTTTGCAAGCACTCCTGAAGCATCAGCAATGCTTTGTTATAGTTTGCATTGCTCTGGGTCATTTCATTCACTTCCAGCTCTTCATGGACACTGTGTTTAAAAAAAATATGCTCTTGAAGGTGCTTTTTGACTTTCCTAAATTGAAGTGGCCATATAGGTAATCAAAATCTTCTTTAAAATCCTGTTTTCTTAGACTTTTAATTAGCCAGAGCATGATTACCAACGATACATATAGAGATGTGATGTATCAGAGTGAATAAATCACATCACAGTCTTTTCTTTTGTGTGTGCCTTGATTTTTATTCTATATCCTTAGGTGCTTAGCTTCAGCTGTAATGCATGGGACCTTGTCAGCTGTGTTTTAATTGAAGATCCCTCCTACAGACATCCACAGCAAACCAGATGAAACTGTGTGTGGTAAATGAAGTAATTACGTTCTTGTTTAGTTGAGTCTTGTGTTTTGATAGAGTTTAAAGGAGTTCTAAGGCAATATTATCTTCTCAAAGGCTTCATTTGATCTTGAAGAAAAAATAATTAGCTTGTATTATGTAACTTTAATAACCTCCATGCTTTGCCACAGTCTGGCCATGAAGCTTGTTCTGTTGTTGTTTGCATCAGAATTGTGTTGTATGCCTACCACATCAAGAATGGGTTCTGGCATGCTCTCCGGCACTTTTATATGCCAAGATTACTGGACACTCTCAAATTTCCTGTATAGATTGGGAATTCTGATTTCTGAGAGATTAAAACCATTTTGTTTTGAAATAATAATCTACAGTAACTCCTCGCTTAACGTTGTAGTTATGTTCCTGAAAAATGCAACTTTAAGTAAAACAATGTTAAGTGAATCCAATTTCCCCATAAGAATGAATGTAAATGGGGAGGTTAGGGTCCAGGAATTATTTTTTTTTGCCATACAGTACACTACTATAGTTGGGCGGTGCCCCCGCCTTACCCTACACAGGCATAGTCCATTGGCACTGGAGACAATGAGGCAGGCAAGTAGGCTGAAGGTGCTGTAGGCTAGGACAAGCACATTGTGCAGCAGCAGCGGCAGCTTCCCCTACTCTGCAAGCACCAGGGGGCAGGAGTTCAAACCTTGGCCCGCCCACACCATCCCTTCCCCCAAGCTCCCACCCTTAACCCGCCTCTTCTTCCCCCTCCGCTTCCCCCTTTACTCAGCATGCTGCATCCTTGCTCCTCCCCCCTCTCTCCCCTGCCTCCTGCCCGCGGCAAGCAGCTGGCTTGGAGTGTTCCGGGGGCAGAAGGGAGGGGTGAGGAGCAAGGACTCAGCGCACAGGCTCCCCCCTGCCTCCTGCCTGCGGCAATCAGCTGGTTTGCGGCGTTCAGGAGGCAGGGGAGGGAGGGGGAACCTGCTCACCGATTCCTCGCTCCTCCCCCCTCCCTCTTGAACACCGCAAGCCAGCTGATTGCTGCGGGCAGGAGGCAGGGAGGGCAGGGGGAAAGCGCTGATCCGTGGGGTCTGTCAGCGGGCAGGAGGCACTGTGGGGGGGTGTAGGGGAGCTGACAGGGGGGCTGCCAGCTGTGGACAAAGCTGGCAGCCAAACGACGTTATAGCGAAGCATTGCACAGCTTTAAATGGAGCAAGTTCTGTAACTGAGCAGGAATGTAAGATCGAAACAACTTTAAGTGAGAGGATATTTAAGTGAGGAGTTACCGTATCATGATGCCGTCAAAATTTGACAAAGGTTAGGAAGTTGGTGTGTTGCAACCTTCTTATATTGTTTATAATTATCACACTAGCACCATGTGGTTTCCTCCTCTCCTCATCTGTCTGTCATACCTTCTGTGGTCTCTCATCTTAAAGTTTAGATTGTGAACTCTTTTGGGCAATGACTGTCTCTTTATCCAGTGCCCAGCTCCCACAATAAAAATAAATTAATAATAATAAATAAATAAAAGCCTACTCCAACCCTAGCTTTATCTCACACTCCTCGCATGCACATCAGCTTTAATGTTAGTCTGGACTTCTTGCCAACTCTACTGGTCACACTCAGGCACCAAGGGAAGAGCATGTCTGGCAGAATGAGAAGTTTTGTGAGTTAGTTTACCAGCAGGGCAGAGGATTTGCAGTTGTTCTAACTGAAAGGAGCATCTATGTTTGTTTTTTTCTCCTTCCCTACCTTCCCATTAGTTTCTGTTAAGTTCTATTGTGCTCTTCCCAATGCAGTTATTATAATCTCAAGATATACAATTTACATAATTGAGGCAGTCCAGCTAATTTTAGGAAAATTATCACTTTGTGGGGAAAAAATAACTTATACAATAATTATGGTGAAGATGTTCTGCTTTGTGTCAGGCACAGTGAAATTAGTGGGTTTAAAAATTAAGAACAAGGGCCTCAAAGCTCTCAGTGGCATTTTTAAAATAAGACTGAATACTGTTAAGAAACAGCTTTGCATGTTAATCACAGTAGTTGGGAACATTTCATGTTAAGATATACGATTTTCAACATTGTTAAAAGAAATATTGAAAGAAGGAAATTGATTTTTTTACAGTAAAATTTACCTGTCATGTAGTAAGATAAATTACCACTGTATATGTCCATTAAAGAAGATGATTATATGAAAAGTCGCATACCAAGGAGAAAGAAATGTTAAGTCCATGTTGACTTCATCCAGGATTTATACAATCTATTTCAATTCAAGAAACCAAGGTTATAAGTGGTTTTCTTCTTATTAATATTCCATTCAAATATATATAATATCCATGTCTCACAGAACAAAAGAAAATTATAGTACAGATTGGAAAATGTATCACTGAAAAAGAAAGGCTTTTGGAAACTTATGTCCAAAAAAAAAAAAAAAAACTAAAGATTGGGCAAGTCATAATGGACCATGCTGCATGCTGGGAACAGGAAAGCACAGATAAAAGCTGTAGAGTATCAGAGGGGTAGCCGTGTTAGTCTGGATCTGTAAAAGCTGCAAAGAGTCCTGTGGCACCTTATAGACTAACAGACGTATTGGAGCATGAGCTTTCGTGGTTGAATACCCACTTCGTCGGATGCAGACGTATTGGAGCATGAGCTTTCGTGGTTGAATACCCACTTCGTCGGATGCATCCGACGAAGTGGGTATTCAACCACGAAAGCTCATGCTCCAATACGTCTGTTAGTCTATAAGGTGCCACAGGACTCTTTGCTGCTATAGAGTAGATACTAGAGTTGTGAGAACCAGTATGGGTAAAATAAAAACAGACCTGTGATGTATCTGGATCTTGGAGCTGTGCTTTGCCAAGCAATGCAGGGTCTGAGCTTTGAACAATGCTCAATTCTCAGCTGCTGTTTTCTCTTAGACTTATTATTTGTTATTTCTGTTACAGTAGCCTAGGGCTTAAATTCAGCCAGAGCTGTCCGGAGCAGAAATCTGATAAATACTTTCAAAACCACAGGGCTGAAGCCCTGAGCCCCAGTGCGCCCCATGGGACTAAAGCCCCGAGACCCTACACCCTGCAGTTGAAGCCTGGAGTCCCAAATAGGGGGCAGGCGTAGGGGCTCCAGGAAATACTCTATAAGAATGTAAGCCCAGCAGTAGCTGCATTGTGCTCGGCACTGTACAAACACATAGTAAGTTACAGTCCCTACCTGAAAGAGTTTACAGTCTAAATAGATAAGACAGACAAAGGTGGGTAGGGGAAACAAGTAAAGTGATGTGCCCACGGTAAAGCCAGGAATAGAACTCATGTTTTCTCAGTCCCAATCCAGGTTCCTACCCACGCTGTCTCTCAGTACACTCTCTTTGTTGTAAAAATGCAGGTTGGAATGACTTTTTCCTCTTATTAAAGTATGCTGCACACCAAATGTTAGCAAGGAACATAAAATTCAGAGCTTCCTGAACACACACCCAAAAGCACGCACCCAAACAGCTCAAGCTAATGGTGAATCTTAATTAACATCAGCTGTTAACATTATAAGGCCTACTGCACACAATTTAATGGTTCTGTTTATGTCCAGTAGAGGACAGTCACAGACAGCCAGTTCATTACAATGTGTTTTTTTAACATCCCAGTTGTTGCTCTCATACAGAGATGGCATAATTTCTGTGTATATACATATTAATTACACTAATGAGACAGGAAAGCCAGTTTCAAGTTCACTAGGATCATCTGTTCTTCCCCCTCTATGGTTATCCAGATAGCGTCACTGTTTTCTTCTTCAGAAAGAACACATACTATTCATAGATTCACAGACTCTAGGACTGGAAGGGACCTCTAGAGGTCATTGAGTCCAGTCCCCTGCCCTCATGGCAGGACCAAATACTGTCTAGACCCTCCCTGATAGACATTTATCTAACCTACTCTTAAATAGCTCCAGAGATGGAGATTCCACAACCTCCCTAGGCAGTTTATTCCAGTGTTTAACTACCCTGACAGTTAGGAACTTTTTCCTAATGTCCAGCCTAAACCTCCCTTGCTGCAGTTTAAGCCCATTGCTTCTTGTTCTATCCTTAGAGGCTCAGATGAACAAGTTTTCTCCCACCTCCTTATGACTCCCTTTTAGATACCTGAAAACTGCTATCACGTCCCCTCTCAGTCTTCTCTTTTCCAAACTAAACAAACCCAATTCTTTCAGCCTTCCTTCTTAGGTCATGTTCTCTAGACCTTTAATCATTCTTGTTGCTCTTCTCTGGACCCTCTCCAATTTCTCCACATCTTTCTTGAAATGCGGTACCCAGAACTGGACACAATACTCCAGCTGAGGCCTGACCAGCGCAGAGTAGAGGGGAAGAATGACTTCTCGTGTCTTGCTCACAACACACCTGTTAATGCATCCCAGGATCACGTTTGCTTTTTTTGCAACAGTATCACACTGTTGACTCATATTTAGCTTGTGGTCCACTATAACCCCTAGATCCCTTTTTGCCATACTCCTTCCTAGACAGTCTCTTCCCATTCGGTATGTGTGAAACTGATTGTTCCTTCCTAAGTGGAGCACTTGTCCCCATTATCACTACACAACAAATTTCACATGCACTTGGCCTTTCCTGTTAGTAAAAGCTTGTGTTTTATGTATAGCCACATGTTTAGTCCTGGATTCCCATAGTGTGAGCAGCAGGCTGTCAAAGTATTGCCCGTTTTCCAGTGAGAGAAATATGTTTTTATTTCAGCATATTAAGATAAACAGAAAACCTTTCCCGGATTCTAGGCATTCCTGACAGATAACTAAAAATACAACCCCTCTAGGACAAAACCCACAGCAAAGGGTCAACTTTTTTCTACAAAAAGGAAGTAAGCCCACATGCCAAAATTTCCTTTCCTGAGCTCCAATAAAATCCTAATCCAAGCCCCATCTGAACCATCCAAACCTCAGGGCTTCCTAAGCACCTTCCGAAATAGATATACTTTGCAGCATATCTTTAAATGTTAAACTTTTGGCTATTTCCAACCAAGCTGGGGAGTGAATTTAAGACAAGCAACCCTTTCAAAAATGCCCTGCTAGCAGCCGCCTCTCTTATATATCCGGGGAGCTTCACATTGATTGCCCCTGGTGATCACATGTAGGCAGGTTCAAGCCATTTAGGGTCAGAGTTAATTCTCTAAACTCCTTCCGAAACTAACTGGCAGCTGATGCAGATTCTGGCAAGACACACTGTCTAACAAGCAGACTGCTGCTTTCTGCACAAGCTTCCATTTCTAAGCCCTGGTCTACACTACGAGTTTAGATCGAATTTAGCAGCATTGGGTCAATTTAACCCTGCACCCGTCCACACGACCAAGCCTGTTTTGTTGACTTAAAGGGCTCTTAAAATCGATTTCTGTACTCCTTCCTGGTGAGGCGTTTAGCGCTAAAATCGACCTCGCTGGGTCGAATTTGGGGTAGTCTGGATGCAATTTGACGGTATTGGCCTCCAGGAGCTATCCCAGAGTGCTCCATTGTGCCCGTCTGGACAGCACTCTCAACTCAGATGCACTGGCCAGGTAGATAGGAAAAGCCCTGGGAACTTTTGAATTTCATTTCCTGTTTGGCCAAAGTGGTGAGCTGATCAGTACAGGTGACCATGATGTCCTACTGGACTGTCTGCTCCACCAGTGGAGAATTGCAATTACCATAAAGCTCCACTCATTCCATTCCACCAAGCTGTCAAAGCCCGGCAACGTCAGCAGCTCACTCAGCCAGACAGCGCATTGAGTGCCGCTCAGCCCCAGCACACTGCAGCCGGGGAGTGCCCGGCCAGCCCAGGCCAGCGCCACTTCCTCGACTCAGCCCTGCTCCCGCGCGTGGCGTGGGCTCTTGGCCCTCTTTCCACAACTCCCCCTACCGCACACCTTTTAGCCTCGCTCCCAGCCTCCTCTCTCCCCGCAACGCTCGTCACTGCTCCACGCCGTGTCTGAGCAGCCCCTGGCTCGCCGGCTTCCCACAGCTACCCACACCAAGCCTCTTGCAGCAGCCCCCTTCCCGAGTGGCAGTGTTGTGTTGTGTTGAGGGGATTAGCTCTTTATTCCCTGCTCCCACTCTTCATTCTCAGTCACATGCCTCCCCCCCAGTGCTATCCCAGCCCTCCCCAACTTTTCCATCACAAGTGTTTTCCCCACCTTCCCCCACGCCACAACATGGCCACTTTTAAAATCTCATTCACAATCTTCCTCTAGTGGAAGATTGCCTGTATCCCCCCTCTCTGAAACACACTTTCCACTTCACTCCCCCGCCACTTCCAATACTGCATCCCTCGCTCTTCAGCCCTTTCTCCAAAAATGTCAACACTCAGCTTCTCATTCTCACTGCACACCCCTCCACTGGACTGCTCTACTTATCCCCACATTTCCCTTCTTATCCCGTTTCTCAACGCCTCCCTTTCGGTGTGGAAATGCCACCTTGATTATAAATCTTTTGCCTGATCCAAGGCTGAGACTCCTTAACACATTTTCATAGCGTGTGAATTGTTTGGAAATAGTGGGGTGGGGTGGCGCGTGAAGAACGCAGTTCTTCTTTCTGGATTTTCTACTGCTGATTTAAGCTTTCTGCATGGGTTTTTGGAGCCCTTCAGTCTACTGCATCTATTTCCTTTAGCAGTGCAGCTTTTGGCTCAGGCAGCTCAGCTGGTAAATTTCATGTTCATAACACCTGACTTGACAGATACTCATACATTTGGTTGCTCTGCATTAGCAGTATAGTTATATATTCAATACAAACACAATACAGACACAAAAGGTATTGGTTCATAAAGGTTTATTAATGACAGGAGTGACTTATCTTTAAAGGTGGAAAAACAGAAGTTCCCTAAAGAAGACTGGACTAAAAAACAACTGAAGTTGTGACTCTTAGTTACCAACAGTGTTTTACCAGTCAGATAAAAAATAAAAAAGTTCTGACAATAGAGTTGGTATTCTGTGAGATTTTATTCTTACTGTTTTAGCTTTTGGTATGTATCATTTTAAAAATATCATCCCTTTCAAAGCCGAAGCGAAATATCAACTGTTTGAAACCCGAAACTCTAGACACACAACTGAATTGCTTTTCCTTGGAGCCTCTAAAAATAGCTGATGCAAATGAATTGGGATTTTTAAGCAGCACCCAGGACACAATAGCAGCGGTGACAGTGAGGTGAGCTGAGCTGAGCGGGCTCCATGCTTGCCATGGTATGGCGTCTGCATGGAAAAAAGGTGCAAAACGATTGTCTGCTGTTGCTTTCATGGAGAGAGGGACAACTGACGACATGTACCCAAAACCACCCACAACAATGTTTTTGCACCATCAGGCACCGGGAGCTCAACCCAGAAATCCAATGGGCAGCAGAGACTGTGGGAACTGTGGGATAGCTAACCACATTGCAACGCTCCAAAAGTCAATGCTAGCCATGGTACGTGGACGCACTCCGCCGACTTAATGCGCTTAGTGGGGACACACACAATCGTCTGTATAAAATCGCTTCCTAAACATCGACTTCTATAAATTCAACCTAATTTCGTAATGTAGACATACCCTTAGTTGATTTTAAGGGGTAATGCCATGTAGACTGCATTGCAATAGTGTGATCTTGAAGATGATTATAGATGATGGTAGCAAGGTCCAGGCCAGAGAGAGACTACTGTTACATGCAGTGTACAAATCCTTCCCTGCAGACAAATCAGAAAGTAGTTACAGACTTCATGCATTATTTTATTAGTCATGCAATGAATGCTACTGTTTCCATTGAAAAACCCACCTCTATTCACCTCTGAAAGCCAGCGATGCTGAATAGTTTAGCTGTAAAACTTACTAGACAAAACAGTCATACAATTAATCCTCATTCAAATACATCATGAGACCGAAAACTCAAACCAAACCAAATTTCAAACAAATTTTTTCCAAGTCTACATTTTACAATATATACTTCTGTTTCTTTGGTTTTGTAATGAATAAATGTTAAATGTTATATTTTTTCTTGTTTAAACACAGAGAGTCTTCTGAATAGTACATAGACTCTTCATGCTGAAAAGTACCATATTCTGTGCGTGACCCTACTAAAGTCAATGGGACCACTTATGAAATAAGGTTATATCAGATAGGACTAAATGCATCAGAATCTGGTTTAAATGTAGCAGTACAATGCCTTTAATTCAACTGATGGTTAATCTGATCTTTTATCTAATTTGATCCAATCATTCAAATGACAAATAACAAAATGTCTACCTTTAAAGCAGGTGTTACTGTGTAATTTGTTCACTGGCTAGAAAAAGATGCTATATTTTAATTAGTTAAGGGTCACTTATGTGGATGAAACAGGAGAAAAAGCTTTTGTGATTACCGTTGCATTATTTAGACATTATTAGTGACAAATTTCTAGACCTTATAAGATCTTGACCTTATAAGTAGTGGTGTGTAATGTGCAAGCTGCAATATGCACTTCAGTTAATCACATGAATGTGATCACCCGCTTATTTCAGCCAAAGTGACAGGAATGGATTAGATCCAAATAAGAGGAAGGCTGCTATGTATCTAAATGTTTCAATACTTACCAAATGGCTCACTTGAAGACAACACTCTAAAATGAAATTAAAATATAGAGAATGCTGTGAGAAAGGAAAAAAAAATAGGAGAGGACTGTGACATCAAAGCAGTTTTAGTGCCCTTTCATTTTTTATTATATTATATTATATTATATTATATTATATTATATTATATTATATTATATGTGAAATGTACCCCATGCAGCAATGGTGTAAACTTATGGAATTACACCAGGGATGAATTTGGTCCTATATGCCGTATATGGATAGGCAGTGAGCATACGTAGTTAGAGAATATCCCAGTGAATACACTGAAGAGCCTTTGGCAGATACTACTTCCCATAACTAACTTGAAAAGACAAATACGGAGTAATTTGGTAGAAAAGCACCAATCAACGTTTAGAATTCTAGTGTAAAATGTTGCAGAAAAGTTCACTAAGAATAACAAATAGTGTTCCCAGCACAGGGACTTTGGAAGAACTGAGTCAGGCAGCAAAATGAGATTGGATGAAGGCTATAGAACTCCTTATAAGACTATAACATACCAGTGTTGGTATAGTTGTGTTGGTCCCAGGATATTAGAGAGACAAGGTGGGTGAGGTATTATCTTTTATTGGACCAACTTCTGTTAGTGAGAGAGACAAGCTTTCAAGCTACACAGAGCTCTTCTTCATGTCTGGGAAAGGTACTCAGAGTGTCACAGCTAAATATAAGATGGAACAGATTCTTTAGCATAAGTAGTTATCATATATTTTAAGAGCTTGTATACACTACACAGATTTTAGCAACAAGGCTGTGTCAGCCTTGTCGCTAAAAGTCAGCATGTGTAAACTCTCTTTGTCGGTACTTTGTCGGCACTTTTGCCAACAAAATACTTCCAGCCCCACAAGCAGCATTAGCTTTGTTGGCAGGACAGCGCTCCTGTCGACAAAGCTGCATTCACACTGCCACTTGTGTTGGCAAAACTTTTGTCTTTCATGGGAGAGCTTTTTTAAGTACCCATGAAAAACAAAAGTTTTGTTGAAGCAGCAAAGAATCCTGTGGCACCTTATAGACTAACAGACGTTTTGCAGCATGAGCTTTCGTGGGTGTATACCCACTTCTTCGGATGCAAGTAGTGGAAATTTCCAGCGGCAGGTTTATATATGCAAGCAAGAAGCAAGCTAGAGATAACGAGGTTAGTTCAATCAGGGAGGAAAGCTCATGCTGCAAAACGTCTGTTAGTCTATAAGGTGCCACAGGATTCTTTGCTGCTTTCCTGTACCACCTCTTCTGGTCTTCAAACAACCCCACCCCCACCACTACCGGTCTAAGCTCATCATAAGAAGCAAGCGCCTCACAGACCAGGACTCACCAACTGAAAGTGGCACCAAACCCTGCCAGAACAACAGATGCAATACCTGAAGACATATCTCCACTGCTACAATGATCAGTACTCCCCACAACACACCTTTCAAGATCTGTGGTCCTATACATGCCTATCACAACATGCGGCGTATCTCATCCAGTGCACTAAATGCCCCAATAACAACTATGTAGGTGAAACCAGACAATCACTACACTCTTGAATGAACTCACACAGAAAAATAATAAAAGACCATGGCTGAACACTTTCCACAAAATGATCGCTCTAGTTTGGATCTCTCAGTCCTCGTCATCAAAGGAAACCCACACAAAACCTTCAAAAGACAAGATGGGAGCTTAAATGTATAGCTTTGCTAGATACTAAAAATCATGGTATTATTACAACAATCTGTAACCCACTAATCCCCCTTTTTCATCCTATGACTGCAGAGTGTTAACAGGTCACTTCACCTTGAAAGATCCCTTAACATATGTGGTAATTACTTATGCTAAACTATTTATCTGTGACACTCTTTTGAGTATCTTTCCCAGACCTGAAGAAGAGCCCTGTGTAGCAGCACAAAAGCTTGTCTCTTTCACCAACAAAAGTTGGTTCAGTAAAAGATATTACCTCACCCATCTTGCCTCTATAACATACCAAAGTAATCATCTCCCATCCTAACTGAATGATTGACAACTGCAGATAAAGCAGCAGTTAAAGTCAAGCCTTCTTGGTTATTGCTTCAGATTAGCCATCAAGAGGAAATAGCAGATCTTTTTTTGGCATTCACCTGTCTTACAACCCTGCCTACTTTGCCCATAAACCCTGCTGAGCATTAGCTTTGTAATTCAGACTAATATTTACTTTAATCTTCTTTTCAAATGAGTTTTCCCACTTCTCCATACTTCACTCTCAAATGCAATCCGCTGATTATATTTTGGATAAATCTACTGAGCTCTTGTTCCCCATAGCAGGGAAGTATTTGTTTTATGTACAGGTATTTTTTTCTTGGTAATTCAATTAGCGAAATGCAAAAGCAGTATACATTATACATCACTTTCCACCGTTTGGAATTAGCGACAGATTATGGAGCCCTGTTTTGTAAAAATTCATTTCATGCAAGATGTTGCACACAGTGTCCTCCTACAAACTTCTATAATCGGTCTTAATGTATTTGATGTAAGCGAGTACAACCTTGTAACATATGGTTTAAGGCCTTTTTACATAACCTCCTTCTTGCTGATGCATTTTGAAAATAGCTCTAGGGGGACAATCTGGATAAGCTATGGCTAAGTGCTACAGTTTGATACAAATCCTCGTGTTTACCCCGTAAGCACTGAATAGTTTGATTTCCTATCTAGTGTTGATTAGTGTTACAAATGGAATACAGTGATAACTCTATATTGCAGAGAATAACTTCTAGCCTAAAAGGGCTAGTTACCCAATTGTAGTCTTAGGGCTTTTTACATCAGGGATGTCTGCACCAGCATAACTACACTGAGGCTGTGGCTACACTTGCATTTCAAAGCGCTGCCGCGGCAGCGCTGCCGCGGCAGCGCTTTGAAGCGCTAAGTGTAGTCAAAGCGCCAGCGCTGGGAGAAAACTCTCCCAGCGCTGTCCGTACTCCACCTCCCTGTGGGGAATAACGGACAGCGCTGGGAGCGCGGCTCCCAGCGCTGGGGCTTTGACTACACTGGCGCTTTGTAGCGCCGCAATTTGCAGCGCTGCAGAGGGTGTGTTTTCACACCTTGCTGCAGCGCTGCAAATTTGTAAGTGTAGCCAAGCCCTGAGGTACCTACACCAGTGCAAGTCCCCAAGGCAGAAGGGCTGCAATGGTGAAAAGAGGGGCTTCCCCTGATACAATTTGCCACTTACTAGTGGCAGCCTAGCTTAATTTGGGAAGAGGGGGGCAGAGGCAATTCTTCTATTACTAAGGGTATGGCTACACTTACAAGTTGCAGCGCTGGGAGTTACAGCGCTGGTCATGCAGCTGTGTAGGGGCCAGCGCTGCAGTGTGGCCACACTGACAGCTACCAGCGCTGCAGTGTGGCCACATTGGCAGCATTTCCAGCGCTGTACTGAGAGGTGCATTGTGGGCAGCTATCCCACAGAGCACCTCATCCCGTTTTGGCGCCGTTTTGGCGCTGAGTATTGTGGGAAGGGGAAGGAAGTGTGTGGGTCATTCCGCTTCCTGTTCCAACGCCCCGTGGTGCATCGCTTCACTTCCCAGCAGTTCGCCGTCCACGTTTCTTGCCATTGTCAGTTCAGCACGCTGTGAAATGGAGCCTGAGCTGCTGAGGAATTTGCTGCTGACTGTCGCCAGCACATCACGTTTGGCAGTTGAGCTATTCCTCCTTCAGCTCCAAAGTGACAGTGAGGAGTCTGATGATGATATGGATTTTCCTAAAGCGGGTGACATGAAAATGCTTGTGGCGGTAACGGAAATGCTCAGCACCGTGGAACGCCGCTTTTGGGCTCGTGAGACAAGCAGTGAGTGGTGGGATCACATTGTCATGGAAGTCTGGGATGACGAGCAGTGGCTGCAGAACTTTCGTATGAGAAAAGCCACTTTCATGGGACTGTGTGCTGAGCTCGCCCCCACTCTGCGGCGCAAGGACACAAGATTGAGAGCTGCCCTGACGGTGGAAAAGCGGGTGGCTATTGCAATCTGGAAGCTGGCAACTCCAGACAGCTACCGGTCTGTCGGGAACCAGTTTGGGGTGGGAAAGTCGACCGTTGGAATCGTGTTGATGCAAGTTTGCAGGGCCATTAATCGCATCCTGCTGAGGAGAACCGTGACTGTGGGGAACGTGCAGGACATTGTGGATGGCTTTTCAGAAATGGGTTTCCCTAACTGTGGAGGGGCAATAGATGGGACGCATATTCCTATTCTGGCACCACCCCACCTAGCCTACGAGTACATTAATCGCAAGGGTATTTCTCTATGGTTCTCCAGGCGCTTGTGGATCACCGTGGGCGTTTCATTGATATTTACACAGGCTGGCCTGGAAAAGTGCATGATGCACGCATCTTCGGAACAGTGGCCTGTTCAGGAAGATGCAGGAAGGTACATTTTTCCCAGACCGAAAGATAACAGTAAGGGACGTTGAAATGCCCATTGTGATCCTTGGGGACCCGCTTACCCATTAATGCCTTGGCTCATGAAACCATATACAGGGAAGCTGAACAGGAGCCAGGACCGTTTCAACTACAGGCTGAGCCGATGCCGAATGACTGTGGAGTGTGCTTTGGCCGTTTAAAAGCTCGCTGGAGATGTTTGTATGGGAAGCTAGATTTGGGGAAAGCAGCATCCCTGCGGTTCTATCCGCGTGCTGTACCCTCCATAATATTTGTGAAGGGAAGGGTGAAGCATTCAGCCAGGCATGGACCAACGAGGTGCAACTCCTGGAGGCTGAATTTGCACAGCCAGACAGCAGGGCTACTAGAGACGCCCACCACAGGGCAACAAGGATTAGGGATGCCTTGAGGAGAAATTTGAGGCTGAAAGCCAACAGTAATGTTTTTGCCTTGACCAGGAGTGACGTGCACTGGTTACAGTGCTTTTAAGTGGCTGTGTTTTCCTTGATGTTTGTTACCTGTGTTTTCATTGGGGTTTGTTATCTTTCACTTTATGCAATAATAAAACTGATTCATAATCAAAGAAATCATTTATTTAAAAAAAAGGAAGTACACGGGCAGGGGGGTTGGTTGTTGAACTGTACATTCATAGTTTTTCATATGTACTGCCAGGAGTGCTGTGCACCTCAGGATTGTACTGTTGCATGGTGATGGGGGTTGAGTGCAGAGGGTAAGGGTCGTAGTTCTCTGGGCTCATAGGTGACCGTACAGGTGTCAGGGGCAGCTGGTGATGGTGTAGGTAAGAACCTGGATGCTGGGGAACGGGACTTGGAGCTGACATTGGTGCATAGGGGAAAGAGGTTTGGGAGGTTGGGGGTTTGGCACGGTAGTGCTCTGCCTGCATTGCTACCATTGACTGCATACAGTCTGTTTGGCGCGCAATGAGGTTTATAAGCTGCCTCGTGGTTTTCTTCAGCGTCAACGCCTTTCTCCTGCTTTCTGTTTGCCTCCAGTGATGCATCTTTTCTCTCCATTCCTGCGCATTTTTATTCTCTGTTGCACACTGGTTCATTACTGACTTCAACAGTTCTTCTTTGCTCTTGTTAGGTTTCCTCCTCAGGTTTTGCAGCTTTCTTTCAGTCACTGATAAGACTGGCCCAGGACTACTCACGGTCACTGTAAAAATGCAGCAAACGATACATTTTAAGAGAGCTTCCATTGTGTATAATCTGAAGTTATTTTAAAGTCTCACAAGCATTCCTCACACATTTCAGCAACTGCTAGAGAATTCACAGCCTCCCAGAAATGGTAATGGTAATTAACCCTGGGGTTTTCTCCCTCAGGAATTAACCGTGGGGTTGCCTTCCGCGGTGTGCTCGAGCAGGGTGCTTCTTGCTTCATGGCTAGGCTGCCTGTTTCGGGGCTTTGTTAACCCTGGGGTTACTGCCTGCCGCGCTATGCAGTTGGGGAAAGCAGCACTGCCATGTCCCTCAGGAATTACCCCTGGGGTTCCTGCCGCGGTTTGCCTGGGCAGGGTGCTTTTTGCTTCATGGGAACAGTGCCTGTTTTGGGGCTTTGTTAAAGGCAGGCAGCAAGCAGTACTTGGGGAAAGCAGCACTGCCATGTCCCTCAGGAATTACCCCTGGGGTTCCTGCCGCGGTTTGCCTGGGCAGGGTGCTTTTTGCTTCATGGGAACAGTGCCTGTTTTGGGGCTTTGTTAAAGGCAGGCAGCAAGCAGTACTTGGGGAAAGCAGCACTGCCATGTCCCTCAGGAATTACCCCTGGGGTTCCTGCCGCGGTTTGCCTGGGCAGGGTGCTTTTTGCTTCATGGGAACAGTGCCTGTTTTGGGGCTTTGTTAAAGGCAGGCAGCAAGCAGTACTTGGGGAAAGCAGCACTGCCATGTCCCTCAGGAATTACCCTGGGGTTCCTGCCGCGGTTTGCCTGGGCAGGGTGCTTTTTGCTTCATGGGAACAGTGCCTGTTTTGGGGCTTTGTTAAAGGCAGGCAGCAAGCAGTACTTGGGGAAAGCAGCACTGCCATGTCCCTCAGGAATTACCCCTGGGGTTCCTGCCACGGTTTGCCTGGGCAGGGTGCTTTTTGCTTCATGGGAACAGTGCCTGTTTTGGGGCTTTGTTAAAGGCAGGCAGCAAGCAGCACTTGGGGAAAGCAGCACTGAAACACTCCCTCCATTTCCCACAGGAGTTAATACTGGAAGATATCTCCCTTCTGCGGGTTACCAAAGAAGCAAGGGAGGGTCTCCTACAACAATGCGGATTCCGCCCGGGTCCGTATGCAGCGTGCCTCTGTGCAAGCATGGTTCCCCCACCCCTCCTGGAACAGTGGCGCGGACGCGTTAGCCTGAATGGGACAGGGACCACAATGGCTCTCCCTTTAAACTTGGTCACGCGAATTGCCTATGCTCTTGCAGAAACTTTTGAAGAGATTACAGAGGCAGATTACTGCGACGTGATAGACCACATCAATGGGATATTCCATGTCTAGGCATGCAGGCATGCAGCCATACCATCCCCCTCCTCTCCCAAAACCTTTGCATTGCAATAAAAAGCTGCTTACCTGGGACCTGCTCCTGTGATTCTTCTGCAGCAAGTTCCAGGGGCTGCGACTGGCTAGCTTCCTCCTGGCTTGAGAAGAGCTCCTGACTGCATGCCTCCTCCGGGCTGGCTTCCCCCACCACAGTAGCCTCACTGTCTGCCTCCCCCTCCTCTACCGGCTCTGAACTGTCCATTGTGGTCCTTGGATTTACAGAGGGGTCACCCCCATAAATCGCATCCATCTCATTGTAAAACCGGCAGGTCGTGGGGGCAGCGCCGGATCTGCGGTTTCCCTCGCGTGCTTTGCAATAGGCACTCCGCAGCTCCTTTATTTTTACCCTGCACTGCACCGCGTCACGCTCATGGCCCCTTTCCATCATGGCTCTCGATACCTGGGCAAAGGTATCATAATTCTTACGGCTAGAGCGCAGCTGTGCCTGCACAGATTCCTCCCCCCAAACACTGATGAGGTCCATCAGCTCGCCATTGCTCCATGCTGGGGCTCGTTTGCCACGTGGAGGCATGGTCACCTGTAAAGATTCACTGATTGCATTCCATACCTGGCTGAGCAAACAGGAAGGGGATTTTTAAAATTCCCGGGGCATTTAAAGGGCGGGTCACCTGAGGCCAGGGAAGTAGAGTCTGACCTGATGAGCAGAGTGGCTGAACAGGCATTCTGGGATACATCTTATTCCCTGGAGGCCAATCACAGCGCTGGTGTGTGGCCACACTTGATGACCAGCGCTGCAGCACCAGCGCTGGAATCCTTATTCCCCATGCCGAGATGGGTGTTCGGCCAGCGCTGCAGCCAGGGAGTTGCAGCGCTGGAAGTGCCCTGCAGGTGTGGCCACTTACTAATTGCAGCGCTGGTGGAGGCTTTCCAGCGCTGCAAATCGCCAGTGTAGCCATACCCTAAGACATAGAGCAAACTGCCAACTAATAAGAAAAAGCATGTCATTAAATTTAGATATAGATTTACATTTCAAAATTGGGTTCATCAAACTTGATGTGGTTTTGTGGATCCTGAGTATTGTAGCCCCTGCTTTTTTGGAGTAATTAGTTCTGTGGACATTTTTTTTTTAGTGGATCCTATCTTGTATGGAGCCAAAACAAAACCAACTCCCACTGATTTGTAAAACCTCTGAAGGTTAGACATCCCTACTTTAACATGAACCCCTTCGCCAAGTGATGACATATTTTGTGGCCTTGCCGATCAATTCCCTGTTTGGAGCAGAAATTGAGCATCAAGTATTTTCTTAGTTCCGTTTGTTTATTTTCAAACTATGCACTAGTCCTGTTTCCTTGATCAGTGGTGGTAACAAATGGCACACAGGAAACTTGTTATTGCACAGGCCACAGGTTAGGTACCTCTGCCCTGTCCCAAGTAAACAACTGCCTTGTGTTGAAGGGTCTGTCTATACCGCAAAGAGAAACCCATGGCTGACCTGTGCCAGCTGCCTCGGGCTCAGGCTGTGGGGCTGTTTTATTGCTGTGTAGACTTTAGAGCTTGGGCTGGAGCCTGGGCTCTGGGATCCTCCCACCCCCAGGATCCTAGAGCTCAGGCTCCAGCCCAAGCCCAGAAGTCTACACGGCGATGAAACAGCCCCGCAGCCTGAGGCCTGCGAGCCCAAGTCAGCTGGCACAGACCAGCCACAGGTTTTTCTTTGATGTGTAGATATACCCTTAGTATCTCTCTAGAACAGCATTTTTCAGATGTGTCCACTGTTGCCACATGCAGTCATCAGGGTCTTTTCTTGTGTCCACAGCCGCCTGGGCAGTGACTGGGACTGGGGGTAGGAGGAGGTGGCAAAGCAGTGGATCCTCACCCAGGGCCACCAGCAGGGGTTGGGTCTTGTCCCACTCTGGAGCCACAAACACTGGAGGACCAGGCAGCCCAGTGAGTTCCGCACCTTCCCGGGGGCAGTGAGGCAGGCTCTGGTCCTGGGGCTTCAGGCTCCAGCCGTGGACTTTGGCTGCACAGCGGCAGGTGCCGATCCTCAGCTCACCACCACCACGCATTGCCCCTGGCCCCCGGCCCCCGCTGCCTCCCTACTTACCTCCCCATCTAAGGCTTAATTTGTCCCCTGGTGTGTTAGGGTTGAGTAAATCTGCTGTGGAAATTGGTATATGTATGTTTGTTAATATCACTTTTCACATCCTCCCAGATAGCTAGTAAGTCTGCTGTGAAAAGCGATATTAACAAACATACAAATATTACTTTTCACAGCAGCAGACTTGCTAGCTAGCAGGTCTTTAAAAAAAAATAAAGCAAAAAGCAAAAGAAACAACAACAAAAGACAAGAATGTGCAAAGCGCCTTGTGTTCCTATTCTGTGTAAGTCCAGTAAAGAACAGAGACAACTGTACATTACTTTTATTATTGAGTCTGCAAAAAAGAAAAAACTCATTATAAAGAAATTACAATGATTTGGACATACATATGTGCTTATTTATTTGTTTTGCCTGAAGTTAATTAAGTATTTTAGTAAAAATTGTCAGAGCGGCCACCAGCAAAAGTTGGTGACCACACTCTGAGGCCACCCAAAAATTTGTTATGAGAACCCCTGCTCTAGGGTCTCAAACCAATCTGAAAGATTTCAGAGTGCCAACTCTGTCCACATATCTATTCAAGGGACACATCATAGGACCTAATCACATCAGCCACACTATCAGAGGCTCGTTCACCTGCACAAATACCAATGTGATATAGTATCAGAGGGGTAGCCGTGTTAGTCTGGTTCTGTAGAAGCAGCAAAGAATCCTGTGGCACCTTATAGACTAACAGGTGTTTTGCAGCATCATGTGCCAGCAATGCCCCTCTGCCATGTACATTGGCCAAACCAGACAGTCTGTATGCAAAAGAATAAATAGACACAAATCAGACGTCAAGAATTATAATATTTAAAAACCAGTCGGAGAACACTTCAATCTCCCTGGTCACTCGATACAGACCTAAAAGTTGCACTACTCCACCAAAAAACTTCAAAAACAAACTCCAATGAGAAACTGCTGAATTGGAATTAATTTGCAAAATGGACACCATTAAATTAGGCTTGAATAAAGACTGGGAGTGGATGGGTCATTACACAAAGTAAAAACTATTTCCCCATGTTAATTTTTCCCCTACTGTTACTCACACCTTCTTGTCAACTGTTTGAAATGGGCCATCCTGATTATCACTACAAACTTTTTTTTCTCCTGCTGATAATAGGCCACCTTACTTGATTCGTCTTGTTAGAGTTGGTATGGCAACACCCATATTTTCATGTTCTCTGTGTATATATACTTTCCTACTGAATTTTCCACTGCATGCATCTGATAAAGTGGGTTTTAGCCCTCAAAAGCTTATGCCCAAATAAATTTGTTAGTCTCTAAGGTGCCACAAGTACTCCTAGTTCTTTTTTCAATCTGAAAGACTAACTCTTATCTTTCTGCCTCAGTCCCTGAGCTTTTGACCTTAGGGGCTTGTGTTCACATGCAGCACTACAGCTACAACCACTGCAGCGCTTTAGCGAAGATGCTCCTATGCCTTGTCTTACTCATATCCTGGCACTGACATGGCTACAACAACACTGCAAACATAAATGCTAATTGTCATTTTCACAGCATGGGTATTCAGGACATTATGAGCCGCCTGGGTTTTGAACTTAAAAGTTCCTGAGGTAAGGAAAATGGATTTACCTCTCCTTCAAGGAAGCCAACAGGGCTTTTGAATATTACAGCATTCAGAGACAGTTTACCCACAGTGGCAGCCAAATGTGAAGTGTTAAAAGGTTGCATTGGGGCCAATACAGAAGCAATTTGGTATGCAGATTATTTACAGGGGCACTGCAGTTTTTCATGTGTTTGATACATTGCTTTGGGATGCTGGGGTGAAAATTACACATCTTTTAAGTATTTTAAACTGACTTCTCTTGCATTCTAATTTTTAGTAGAATTCATTGCTGAAATACTAGCTATGACTGGAATTTCTTTATCTTGTGTGTGGGGGAGGGCGGGATTCTTAGGATTCCAAATCTTCGTGACACCAATATCCTGTTATTACTGGAATCTAAATATTCATGTGATGAAATACAGTTAGTGTAATTATTAACAATCTGTGATCTTTAACACTGAGACTGCAGCTTTTGGAAGACATTTGGTTTTGATGTGAAATGCCACAAGCTGAACAAATGCTCCAGAGCAGAAAAATGAAGTAAGCTTTTTTCCTTTCTCATTGCTTGTCCCACTCTGCTCTGCTGGCAATGCTCACTTTTAAAAGAGTAATTCAGAGAGCTGTGGTTCATTATTTTTCACCTATAACTATTACAAATATGAGTTTTGGTGTCAGATGTATTCAAAATCAGGATTCATTTAAAAATAGGGGATAAAAGAATGTCTTTTAGTGGTCAATGCAGGGGATGGAGTCAGGTATCCTAGGCCCGGTCTACACCTAAAACTTAAATGAACCTAGTTGTGTCAGTCAGGGATGTGTGAAAAATTCACACCCCTGAGACACATAGTTAAGTTGACCGAAGCCCCCATGTAGACACCAGTTACACTGCTCTGTGGATGGAAGAATTCTTCCATTTATCTAGCTCCTAGCTCTTAAGAGGGTGGATTTAATTCAGCAATGGAAAAACCCTTTCCATCACTGTAGTCAGTGCCTACACTAGAGTACTATAGCGGGATAGCTGCCACACTGAGGCTGTGCTGCTGCAGAGTGTGTAGTGTACATACCCCTAGTTTCTATTCTAGGCTTTGTCTTCACTGCTAAAAAAACAGGTGTATTTTTACCACAGGACAATTAACAAGTGTTAGTTATCCCTCTGTAAAATCCCAGTGGAGACAATACCTTATAGTTTTCCTGTGAGATAAACTAGGCAAGTCCTCCATCGGCGGTGGTACAATGCTGATCTGCCTAGCTACTTGTGGTCTCCATTAGGATTTTACAGCAGGATAGTTAATGCATGTCAGCTATTTCACTGTAAAAAAAATGTCTTTTAGGCTAGTGAAGATATAGCCCAAGCCTCTTAATTATTTGTGCCTCAATTTCCTAAAATGAGAGTAAAAATACATATCTGCATCACAAGGGGCTGGGGAGTTAACGACTGCAAAGTGGTTGGAGATTTCAAACTGATGGGTCTGTAGAAATGTAAATTAGCATTATTATTTACATAACTCTAATACAAACATGTGTCTTTATGTCAAACACATCTGAAATCCCAGATAGGGAGGGAATCATAAATAGGAGACCCCAGGCTATTTGCCACACTCAGACTAAATGTAAAGTGAAATAGTCCATACAGAAAACACCATATCTTGCATGATCCTGTTCTGCAAACGAAAAAAAGGCAACACTACCATGATTTACAGTTTTCCTTTGACAGTTTCACAGAACAGGCCACTTCACCTTGAACGGTCCCTTAGAATATGTGCTAACTACTTATGCTAAACTTATCTGTTTGATCTTGTATTTAGCTGTGACACTCTTCCTTTCTCAGATCTGAAGAAAAGCTCCATATAGCTCAAAAGCATGTCTCTTTCACCAACAAAAGTTGGTCTATAAAAGATTCTACCTCACTCACCTTGTCTCTGTAGGTTTCACGGAAGGGCAGTTTTGAAGATGGATGAGATTTTGGCTTGCCACCTACACTTTAAAACCCTCCTAAACTGTTCAAGCCCTCTTGTGCTTTGTCTTCACTGCAGAAAAGATGTGTTTTTAACATTGAGATAACTATCTCAATATAAAATCCTAGTGGAGACAAGGCACACGTAGCTTTTACCTCAGAGTGAAGCTATAACCCCCACCTGTGGTTATCTTGACTTGCTACATCAAGGTAAAAACCACAGTGCTTGCCTCTGTTGGGATTTTACATTGATCTAGCTATTCTGGTATAAAAACATACCTTTTTTTTTACTTCACTTTTGATGGTTGATGTTATTATGTGCCATGATGAATAGTACTTCACATCTCTAATGGATATTGCACAGGGATATCTTCATACTAGTATGTCTACTAAGAACAGCTATCAAAAGTAATGGTACTTCCTGAAGACACCAGAAGGTTTGCATTTTTCTAAACAATCTCTTATGGCTGTGACATAGATGTGAGCATGTCACATTGCCATGTTAATTAACACAACACAAAATATTTTTTCTAGATTCTCCACTTCTGTTTTTAAAAGAAAAAATTAATTAGAGGCAGAAACACATAGCTCAGAATAAAAGCTTTTTCAATTGAATAATGAAATACAGAAGAGATGCAAATTGCCATTTTGATGTCTTAAATATAAAAAGTAGAGCAAAATAACAAATACAAATGATTTTGGTTCAAAATCCACCTTAGGCTATAGTGACAGAAGGTTATCATCTGACAACTCTTCAATGACCTACATTCAGTCCAGTTCCTTGGCCCTATATCACACTATCCACCACTATTATAATTAGCACTAATTGCTTGGTAGTCTCATCAGAAAGGCCAGTAATTAAATGGAGATGGAGACTGAATTCTCCTACTGTATCAGCCCTAAAAAGTGTCTTATCCAAGCACTCTGGTGCTTTACCTAAGTTATGATACTGTTACCTAAGCTTATGATTTCAGTTTTCAGGATTGCCAGTCTAGTATCTTTCACCAACACAAAGTGTACTTTAAAGGAGGGAAAGAAAATTTTGGGGGAAAAAAATGTAAACATGGAGATTAACCACAGATTCCATATTTGTGTTTACACTCCTGAACTCCAGAGAAACACTTTAAAAGTAACTAGTAAGACAGATGTTAGTTTCACTTCATCCAGAGCAAGAAAATAACCTTTCCTGCACCTGGAAGGGAGATCTAGACTAGAGCCCTTTGGAAAGAGAAGCCTAAAGAAATGGAAAAAGCCACAGAACTGGAGCTAACCATAGAGGCTGCACAAGAAAGGAACCCAGCCCTGAGGGCACAGTTCCCTGAGACCAAGCTAGAGGTAAATGCTGCTACACAAAGTATAGGGGATTTGAGCCTGCATGAGACTACATCAATGCAGCTTGTTGTCACAAGTTAATACCATACTGTGAGCTCATTGTAAACCACTTTTAGTGCTACTGGATCTGATTCTGATCCCATACCACTGCAAACTGGGAATAACTCCAGTTTAGTCAGTGGAGTTACTCCAAGATAAAACTAGCATGAGACCAGAATCAAGTCTATTAAATTGTAAAAAGAACCCTCTTATCACTACAATTTTATGGATGAATATTTTACCATAGATTCAAGTAGGGCTAGTTTATTTGTTGCATGTAGGAATCATAATAGATACATTTAAAGTTTACAAAACCTGGGGATTATTGCAACAATTATTTTAATTCTCATTAAACTCTAGGAAATTTCAGGTCAGGTGTTCCTACTACCCCTTTCTGGGGTAACAGGAAAGTGTAATTAACTATTGAAATTCTTACATTTAAATGTATGCGAAAGCTCAGAGCTAGTGTGTCAAGCCCACTATGTGTCTGCACATGTTGTGACCCTATTTGCAGACAATGTGTGTTTTATAATGTTATAGTCATGGAATCGATAACATAAAATGTATCTCAGTATAATCCTACAGTGATTAGTGACTTATGAGAATTATGTTCTTTGTCATTAAGATCAGCTGGAATGCACTTGCTGTTGGTGCCTTAATGTTTCTGTGGGATCAATAGCAGCAGTGGGCTCTCCTTGCATGCCTTTGGGATCCAGTCTCCTTGGTGGATTGCAATATTTTGAGTCTGGAGGAGTGTCAGGGCACAACATGAGGACCATTTATTTTGTTCAACAGTCGGCTCATTGTAGAGCTGGGGCTCAGAACTGGATCTGATAGTGTCAAATCTCAATAGCTGTTGTGATATTTTAGTCCCAAATGGTGGAAATCTTACAAGATCACTGATCTCCCTAGATTTCTACCAACTTGGGAAGAAACAGCTGTTCTCACAAAATGTTGGTTATATCTGAAACAGCACTGGAAAACTGACTCTCTTCTGGGTAGGAGCCAGCCAAAACCCAGAGGGCATGGATTTAGCTAGAGGGAGTTGAATCCAAAACCCTATGGAAACCAAATGGATTTGAATGTGCAGAGTTGGTTTTTTTGGTGGTGGTGATGGAGGTGGTGGTGCAAATTTCTCTTTGATGGTTTTCTTTTTCTGAGCCACATTCTTCCTACTCCCTCGATCCTGGCCTGGCCAAATGCCAAAACTGCTCTAAATTATGCTGACCTCATTCAGCCACTATGTCAGCTGATGATGTGGAAGAGTCAGCAGGAGTTCCAGATTATCTTTTTAGGGCCCATTTCTGGTTGTTTGCCTTGCCTAAAGAGTCAGGGAGTGGAGTTTGAATCTTTATTATTTTGTTGATTGGGGTTTTGGCTGTTCTTTTACAGTGTCTAGCACAATAGGCTCCTGAACCGTGGTATGCTATACTTCAAACAGGATTTCCCCGACTTAATTCCTAAGGCCAAACATATCTCTCAACCAGGGATCCATGCCCACCCTGGGGGTCACAAGCCCTTTCAAGGGGGCCACAGGACCCTGCAGCTGAAACCCAGAGCCTGAGCCCCAGCACTTCTCATGGGGCTGAAATCAGGAGCCAGAGCTGAAGCCCTGATCCCCAGCGCCCCTCTCGGGGCTGAAGCTGAGAGGCGTGGAGCTGAAGTCCCTATTCCTGACACCCCCCACAGGGCAGAGGCCCCTATTTCCAGCACCTCCTGGAGGGCTGAAGCTCCAGTCTCTGGCACACACCCCCCCCCCCACGGGACTGTCGCTGGAAGCAGCAGGGCTGAATCCCAGAACCCGAGCCCTGGTGCTCCCCTTGGGGCAGAGTTAGGGGGCATGAAGGTGTGACACTGCACTCCATATGATTTTATGAAAATATGATAACGAGTATGAATATAATGTAATTGGAATATGCTTCATGCAAAAGGTCTCTTATAAGGTATCATTACAAAGCTTAGAATCTACTGAGTATGGGCATCCTATTTGTATAAATGTATCATTCTTGTATCTGAAACTAGAATAATGAAATATAACTTTGAGGTTCTATTGTAATTATGCAAAGTATGGGCCATTAACGGTGGTTTGGAATCTTGATGGCTCCCATCAACTAGGACAATTGGTTGTAAATGGCTCTGTTTACTTGCAAGCCTCCCTGTGAGTCAGGAAGAATGAAGGCTTGGGGGTCCCACAGGACATGTGACCATGTCACCTGGTACTGGACTCCATCTTAAACCTGGGGCTTTTCCATTGAGAAGGAGGGGTGGGGACCCAGACAGACAAAAGATCCCGGCTTGTGCCAAAGGGGAGGGAGGGAAGGAGGTTCCATTCATGAGAAATCCCCTGGTTACCACCTGAGCTGGAGCTAACAAGGACTGTACCGGGGGAAAGGGTTGGTCCCAGACTAGGGAGGAGTCTAGTCTATGAAAGTCCAAGTCTTATTGGAACATCTCTGAGGTGAGATTTTATCTGAAATCAGTTTCTTAATATATTAGGCTAAGACTTGCATGTTTTGTTTAATTTGCTTGGTAACTTACTTTGTTCTGTCTGTTATTACTTGAAACCACTTAAATCTTACTTTTTATACTTCATAAAATAACTTTTTGCTATTAATTAACTCAGAGTAAGTAATTAACACCTGGGGGAGCAAACAGCTGTGCATATCTCTATCAGTGTTATAGAGTTTTCAGAGTAAAATGGATTTATTTGGGGTTTGGATCCCATTGGGATCTGGGTGTCTGGGTGCTAGAGACAGGAGCACTTGCTAAGCCATTTTCAGTTAAGTCTACAGCTTTGGGGGATGTGGTTCAGACCTGGGTCTGTGTTTGCAGCAGGCTAGCATGTCTGGCTTGACAAGGCAGGGTTCTGAAGTCCCAAGCTGGCCTGGAAAACGGGCTCAGAGATAGTCTCAGCACATCAGGTGACAGTCCCAAGGGGGTCTCTCTGACCCAACCCATCACAGGAGGGTGTTGCCTCCTCCCCCAAACTGCAGCATCCCCTCTCTATCGCCTTCTCTCCCTGCCCCCTGGCCTAGTCGGATGTAGGAAGTCAGAGCCGGGCAGTGCAGGGCAGAAACCCCCTTGGGAGCTGCCAACCAATGTGCCAAGACTACTTCTATCCCTGTTTTCCCTGCCAGGTCAGGACTTCAGCATCCTGTCTTGCTGAGCCAGACACTCTTGTCTACTTCAACAAAGACCCAGAGTCTGAAATACCTTCCCCAAAGCTGCAGGTTTACCTGAAAACAGCTCACAGAAGTGTGCTTGTCTTTAGCACCCAGATGCCCAACTCCCAATGGGGTCTAAACCCAAATAAATCTGTTTTACCCTGTATAAAGCTTATGCAGGGTAAACTCATAAATTGTTTGCCCTCTATAACACTGATAGAGAGATATGCACTGTTGTTTGCTCCCCCAGGTATTAATACATACTCTGAGTTAACTAATAAGTAAAAAGTGATTTTATTAAATACAGAAAGTAGGATCTAAGTGGTTCCAAGTAGTAACAGACAGAACAAACTAAGTTACCAAGCAAAATAAAATAAAATGTGCAAATTTATGTCTAATCAAACTAAATACAGATAATATCCTCACCCGTTCCAGAATGCTCCTTTTTACAGGCTAATCTCCTTTTAACCTGGGTCCAGCAATCACTCACACCCCCTGTAGTTACTGTCCTTTGTTCAAGTATCTTGGGGGGTGGAGAGGCTCCTTCTTTAGCCAGCTCCTGACAAAATGGAGAGATCTCTCATGGGTTTAAATAGACTCTCTCTTGTGGGTGGAGATCCCCTTCCTCACTCCTATGCAAAGTTCAGCTCCAAGATGGAGTTCTGGAGTCACCTGGGCAAGTCACATGTCCATGCATGACTCAGTCTTTACAGGCAGAAGCCAATTTACACATGGTATCTTGTATGTTTCCAGGAAGAGTTCTTATGTGGATTGGAGCTTTCCAGGCTCTTTTGTCTGTTAAGTGCTTCCGGATTGAGCAGTTAATTTGCACATTCCTTTCCCAAGAAGTGACCAATTGTTTTAACTGAGGCCATGGCTACACTTGCAAATTTGCAGCGCTGCAGCAGGGTGTGAAAACACACCCTCTCCAGCGCTGCAAAGCACCAGTGTGGTCAAAGACCCAGCGCTGGGAGCCCTGGGAATAACGTACAGCCCGGCTCCCAGCGCTGTACGTTATTCCCCACAGGGAGGTGGAGTACGGAGCTCTCTCCCAGCGCTGGCGCTTTGACTACACTTAGTGCTTCAAAGCGCTGCCGCGGTAGCGCTTTGAAGTGCAAGTGTAGCCATAGCCTGAGGGCTACTTAGAAACCAAGCAATTATACAGCCAATGTTCATAACTTTGAACACACAAATGGTGCCTGCATACAACTAGGATGAACATAACCAGTAGATCATAACCTTTACATAGATATGTTACATGGCATACGTAGCAAAACCCTATTCCAGTTATATCATACATACATTTATGAGCACCCCCACCCAATAAAGCCTTATGGGGTACACTGTCACAGCCTCCTCCCCCAAACTGCAGCACAAGAGCAGGGCAGTCCCAGGGGCAGCTCCACACATCCCCTCTCCATAGTCTTCTCTCCCTGCCCCCTGGCCAGGTAGGAGGTAGGAAGTCAGAGCCGGGCAGTGCAGGGCAGCTGCTGCTCTGGCTGGTGCCATGGAGCAGGCAGCCACAGTGTTCCCTCATCGCCTGCTGCTGCTGGTGCCCAGGTTGAAGTTGCCCCTCAGCTCCCAGCCTCCTTTGCTCTTGCAGAGGCAGCCGGTAAGAGCCACCCTGGTTGGGAGACCTAGCTCCATGGCTGGCAGAGTCCTCTGGGAACAGGGACCACAGGGGAGCCCTCCCAGCACACAGCTCCTAGTATCCTTCTCCCTGCACCCTGAGATACCCCCCCTGTCTACACACAGCCTGAGCGCACCCTCTTCCCCTCCTCTCCCCTCCCCCCACCCCCCTAGGCCCTGGAGTTTTTATAGCATATGCAAGGAGGGGGCTCAGAAAGAAAATGGTTGAGAATCCCTGAACTAGATGATCACAATTGTCTTTCTGGGTTTATAATCTATGAATCCATGAATGACTGGGGTTCCCAGGCGCTACTGCAATACAGATAATAAATATTGTGCTGGAGGGTGTTGGTGGCTACCAGTAAGCAAGTATTTGATCTATGCTGACGGGCAGTCACCTTCCACTCAGGCTAAAGGGAAGAAACAATTAAGCTCATCTGTGGAGTAAGATAGTTGAAACAATAGAAGACATTGCCAAAGCCACAGGGCCAATTGGGAAGACATGAGCAAGAACTAACAGAATAAGAAGGGTTTCCTTGGGACTGATTGAAACCCCAGGAGCTTGGGCATTGATTGGTAGAGCTGTGTGTGTCAAAAGCTGAAAACATCTAGTTTGAAAGCCAACTGACAGTGAAAGAACAGTCTGAGTGTATCCGTGAAGGAAAGGCAAGAGAAAGAGATTTTTTTAATGGCACAGGACTGGCTGGGAAGTAGGCTTGAACTTCTGAACAAGGAACCTGGCTGCTGATTTTGTTCCTACTGTGTTCAGGGAAACAGAATATTATGTACATTCTTCGTAAATGTACAGGATTGCACCAAAGAAATACCTTCCCCTGAATATTGGCTAGCTACTCAAGTAGCCAAGCAGCATCACTACAAATGTTACCAATAAAAACGTGGTTTTGTATCTTGGGTAACATTTGACTTCCAAAAGTTTGCTGATGGCAGTTATGCTAGTGGTAGTTTTAGTTTTCATGCCATGCCCTGTCAATGTAGGGAGAGGGTGGCATACGTTACTTATGGTTTTATTTTATTTTTTTAATTAAAACCCTTAGTTGCTATATTGATGGGAGATGTACAAAAGTAAATAAATGCAAAGTAATAAAAGAAGTGGGCCAAAGTCTAAGATCACTAAGTGTCTCTGAATCAAGAGTAATGCCAGTTAATTTAATAGATTTGCCTATATAAAAGCAGTGTAAGTAAGGCCTTGTCTACGCACATATACTGGTACGCTGTACTGGTATTATAGCTAGAGTGTACAACCACTCTGGTGTGAAGCCAGTTCTAACAATATAAACCTGCTTATACTGGTATGACTCATTCTCATATGGTTTATACAGTACTGGAGTTTATAGTGATGTAACTACATTAGGGGATGTATCAGTATAAATATATCACACCCCTGAACAAAATAGTTATATGGGTACCAGGCATGAAAGAAGAACCACCTCTCTATTGTTTGTTGTTCTGCCAATGAAACAAAAGCAATGTTAATCACATTACCCTAAGGTCTTGAACACAATTAGCAAGCATGCCGAAGTGAACAAGAATTCACTTTAGTGCCCCTGGAAGCCTTATTGCACTTAGCAAGTGATCATTTTCATAATCATATAATTGCCAGAATGGGAAATTACAGATAATTGCTGTTGTTGTGACCTTGCTCCTTCAGTAATGAAATTAATGTAATTGTTACTATTTAGATTCTTACTAATTCAGGGGCTGCTGAAACGTTTTTTTCAGGGGAGCATAGACATGTATTTTTTAATTATGTTTCTCCTTTTCCCAGATGGATTAACAAATGGAATGAATCTTTCACACTTCTGACACAGGTTAATTTTGTTTCTTGTTCTTCACTGTCTTACTGTCATCTACTTAAAAGTATGGCGTCTACCTACTGGTCTTTGTGAGTGTCATGGCAACTAGAATTATTGAATCCATTTAGAACACCATGGAATCACAGAAATTAGAAATGGGGAAAATGCCTTTGATATATTTCTGAGTGCTTTGTCTAATCCATTTCCAAATGACTCATAGGATGGGACTTCTATTTCCTGAGGATACTATTTCATGCTCTAACAGATCTCACCATTACGAGTGTTTTCCTGATATTCAGCCTGTTTTAAATTTTCCCTTCACTAATTTAATCCCTTCAATCATCCTAAACAATTCCTCTCTCTCCTTGATCTTTAACTTTTTCAAATATATGAAGACACCATAAGAACCAAATTTTGATCTCCATTAGACTGCTGTAAATCTGGAGTAACTAAAGTAACTCAAATGAGCTCAGACATTTATTTCAAGTTCTTTTTTGTTTATTTTGCCCCCAATTAATGTATTTATATTCCAGTTTCCCAAAAGGACTGGAATCCTAAAATAACACATTATTTTAACACTGATGACAAACCTATAAAATAAGTACGAACAAATCAATAAAAATGTGATTAAATAGCCAAAAAATCACACCAATTTGGTTTAATTACTGGAAAATCCACTTTGCACTTCTTTAGATAAATATTATTATGACCTTTTCACAGATGAGTAAATTGATATAATGAAAGGTTAATGATATATTCATGGTCACATATCAAAACTATGGCAGAACTAGATATTAAGATCCAGGAGTCCTGACAACTACCATGCTCAAACCAAAAGATCACACTCAGACCTGGACTCAAATGATCTGTTTCATCTTTAGTTTAAATCCTTTCTTTCTTTCTTTCTTTCTTATCTGGTGTTTCTGTTTGTTGTATGTCCTGTCTCTTTAGGTTAAGTTCTCTTTCTTCTTCCTGATATCCTCATCCACATCACTGTCATACCATCAACAAGTAAGAGCCAGGCTCTGAGCTGCTGGAACACTGATTCTTACAGATAGATACCACAGCTTTAGCTCCCAAGTTTATGTGATTCTATCATTTCAGGAGAAAAACAATCCTGATCTAATTCCAACTCATTCATTCTTTGTCATTGCAGCTTCCTCCCTTTCCATGCCATATTTTGGAATTGTGCCATAGAGGAACAGGTTTCCAGCATGGTGGTTCTATTTTTTAGCAAAGTCCCATTGTAGTCTGTACCCACTCAGATCAGCCCAAACACAGTTAGGCACAGACAGGACTGATTTAACTGTGTGGAGAAGTTAATTGAAGGAGCTAATGACAAAAAGGCTATGGGACAAAAAACCAAAACAAAACAAAACCCACCTTGTAATGGAATTTAAGGGCCAAAATGTATCCTAAGAAGTCTATTGATGGCTGCCAAGGAATTCACTGGGAATTTCATCTGCAAGAAAGATCGTGGCCCCTTTTCCACCCACTTAGCACTGTTCCGGCAACAAAAAGCAGGCAGAAAACCCAGCTTAACCAGCTATCTGCTGCTCCCACCTTCATGGAGGTATTCCCAGGAGCAAAGGGCTTGCATGGGGCATTCCAGCACTGGTGGCATAATGAAGAAAAAGGAGGCATGGCCAAGGAACTAATACATCCAGCCAATCCTCTTCTACTGTAGTATTCATTTGGGGCCATTGTAACTTATAGCTGCCCCTAGTCCAGCAAAGCAACCTCGGTATTGGGAAACCCTCTTTATGCCACTTCACCGTCCCCAGTCAGGAGCATCTTTTGTGTGAGATTTCCAGGCTCAGGGATTTTGGGTAAATTGTGAATAAGCATCTTTCTGTCTATTTAGGTTATTATACCATATCCATCATGATAGTATATGATCTTGGTGTGGGATATGTGCATGTGTTGCATGTGAGTGTATGTGTATATGATCATGGTCTGAGTGTATGATGCAAACCACAAACTGAACCAAAACTTGTAACCTCCTGTCATCTGCTCATTGCAGGGAATTGTCTGCTACTTTTCAGCTACTAGTAGAACTTGTTTGATAAACAGATGGAAAGCTCTGAAAATACACACAGTCCTGCTCGAAGTAAGTCTCAACAAATCCTACGCAGAATAATAAGGTTTTTGTGAAGTTATAAGAGGTACATTCACATTAACTCTTCACAGTCAGAGACACAAGGAACTGTTGTAGTGTTATAGTAGCAATGTCATCTTCTTCTTGTGTCCCTGCTTCTCACCTTGTCACTGTTAAAAGTTCCTTTTTCACCTGCTGCACCAGCAACCTGGTCCCTTCCCTGTCTTCCTCTTGGCTGACATATCAAGTTCAAACTTCTCATCCTCACTTTCAAGGTTCTGTGCATCCCCTCTCTTGTCTACACTTCTCTTCTCCTCTTCTTAGTCACTATTTCATTCTCTTCCTCTCACACAAGGCTTTTGTTCATTCATCCACTACTTCATTCTTCACTCCTTTGTCCAGCTCACCACTTAGGGCCTGAACTCGCTGTGTTCCCTAGTGCACCAAGCCAGCCACCACTTTCTCTACATTCACATTCCAGTAAGTGAGATCAGTTGGTATTATAGCACTATACCGTATTTCTTAACAACAAAATAAATAGAGAGCCATAACTGGGTTTTCCTCTGTGTTTTGTACAGCACCAAGTACACAGCTGTATAATAATGGGCCAATTCCCCAGGGCTTACTTTGTTTTTAATCACCTAGAACTCCTTCTGAAATAAATTCTGCTTCCATTTACACTTCTGTAAATCTGGAAACTTTACTAAAGTCAATAGTTATTCTGGATTTAATCCAGTGTAATTGGAAGCAGAATTGAGCCCAATGATTCAAGGCAAGTTTTGCATGAGTTTGGATTTGGTCCCATAAAATCAGCTCATTAACATAGGAGATGAGAAATGAACTGGACCTCAGACTGAATAAGCAGCACAGAAGTTTTCCCTATCCCAATATAACTCAGAGATATAGCTGAATTTTTCAGACATGCACAGCAGCAGCTAACGCTCCTATTTTGTGTGGGCTTATGATACCCTATTGAATAAGAGAGTAAATTTACTGATCAGAATTGATTTGGTGCTACTTTGTCACAGAAGAAAAATCTGCCTGAGATTAGAATGCATTAAAGTGTTGTGTGAGCTCAAACACTAGTGGTGGGGAGGGGGGGAAATACGTGCAGGTCCCAAAGCACTATTTTGTGTTTGTGGTGAAGAATTTATACATATTTTGTGAGCATTGACTGTCTGGAAACAAGTGTAACATTGTCATTCTGAATTCATCTTAAAACAAACGTCACCAGAGGCTAGTCTAAACTGGCAATGCCGCGGCAGTGCTTTAACGTGGCTTGTGTGGTTGCGGCGCTCTAAAAAAACCCACCTACACGAGAGGCGTAGCTCCCAGCACTGGTGCACTGTTTACACTGGCACTTTACAGTGCTGAAACTTGCTGCGCTCAGGGGGGTGTTTTTTCAGCCCCTTCAAGTGGGATTTGTCTGATAAACAGCTCCTGTCACAGAGAATGTTCTTCCATAGTGAAAGAAGATTATGTCAAGTATTCCACTGTCAATTCTATGAGTTCTGAACACATCATTTGCTTGAGGTAGTTTTCTTTAGGTCAGCAAAACAATACTAAACAATGGCTTAGCATGGATTGTGTAGCAAAGAGGAGGATTTAAGGTGGGCATATTTGTGTTCTAAGAGAACCAATAAGAGCTGGAAAGAGACTTGCAATTAATTCATACTGGAAAAGTTAGCCAAACCGCATACTTTCTAAAGAACCCTCGGATTATTCAGATACAATGTCTGGTTGAGATTTTGCCTTCACAGGGGACTGTGTCTCAGGACTCGTGGGTTCTGGTCCTAGCTCTGCTACTGACTTGCTATGTGACCTTGGGCAAGTCACTTAGACACATATTTTTAAATGTTTGCCAAGAAGTGAATGCACATTTTTGCACTCTATAAAATAATTTTGTCATCTTTTGTAACAATACCTAATAAATTCTGTCATGTTCCAGCCTCCAGGAAATTACCACTCATAAAGCCCTAAAAAGTAGAGGCAAAAGGCAATATCCTGTGCTCATAGTTTCATACGTGGATTGTTTGCCTCCAAGACTAGTATTCAAGTCAAGATCCTGGAAGATATTTAGGCACCTAACTCCCATTGATTTCAAGGCCTGGGCCTCAGTGCCTATAGTTGTTGTTATTATTTCTACTACAGTAACATCTAGAGGCCCCAGTCTCTTTGGGAGAGGTGCTGTATAGACATATGACAAAAGATAGTGCCCTAAAGAGCAAACAGTATAAGTTAAGATGAGAAACAACACGCAGATACAACAAAGCAGTGAGAAGGGGGAATTGCCAGGTAAGAACAAGATGCTTGTGATTTTGTGTGATAAGTGATAGTCACATAATACCAGCTGCCTAACTAGTGTCAAATTTGGAATGGAAACAAATGCCAATTGGCTACCCTAATGTTTGCTGTACAAATGGCGTCTCTATAAATGAGTGAGCATCTGTTCTCCCTCTACCTGCATATAGCTGTAAAGTAAAGGAAAATTATATGAATGCACTGACAAAGTGAGAAGGTCAAAAGTTTCAGTTTGATTAGGCACCCAGCCATTTGGATGCTTTGGCGCATTACACAGACCCTATGGCTCTGTAAAATTTTGATTTGAAGTCTAACTAAAATGCCTTTTCATATGGGATTTTGTCAGTTTATTCCTGGTTGCATTCAGGATGTTCAAAAATGCCCTGGAGAAAGTGAATTGACTTTTTCTGAGGTTCTAAAAATATTTTCCTTGAGATCGCAACAAAGTTTCAGTTTCTTATCAATTGAAAACCATAACACCAATCCCCAATCACGGAGCAAATAAAGCCCAAAGAGATCAGAAAAACGAAAAAAGAGCGACAGAGAAAAAACAAAAAGAGAGAGAAAGATTTAATTTGAATTCATTCAGTAATTCTTCATCTATATGCTTGGCTTCCACTTATGACAATGCAAAGATGTGCAGAAATATTGCTTAAGCATTGTACGTGCCATTTATACTAATCAGAACAAAAGTTCATTTGAATACTAAAATATTTTCCTTTTCAAAAACAAAATACTAATAAAATTCTCGCACAAGCACATGAAAGTAAACATTTTTAATTTAATAAAAAGCAACAAAATTGGTTAAAAAATCTCCAAAAATGAAAACGATAAAACAGAAGATTTGCCTGCCACTAACCCTCACTTTCAGTTTGATTATGTTATTTAAATGACACCTATCCACATTTTAATCCTTGTGCAAAAGTCTGCTGGCAGAATTAATAATTATGATCAAAAACCATGAAAGTCCATGCTAATGATAAGATAAAGAACTTATTCCCACCACCTACTGTGAGAAGCTAATCTTCCTCCATGTCCTAATCTACTGACATACAGGGTTTGATCTGAAATAAGCTGTTAATAATGAATAATCTGGCCATGAATATGATTCTGCAGAGCAGAAAATGGAGGATTAAAGAAGAAGCTCTAGAAGAATTAGTTCTCACATTTTTTCCAATTTTAAGGGGTTTTATTTCCCTTTAAATACTTTTTTGATTGTTGCTGCCACCTTAAGGATGCAAACTGTGGTGGCTATTCTGCTGATGCACTGAAAGTGTCTGATTTAAGAAGTCACTACTTTGCATTTATCAGGGGAAGGGAACAAAAACAGCAAACTGACACTCAAGTGCACAGTCTCTTTAATTGAGGGATGTCTGGAGAGCCAAGTATATATATTTTAACACACAGTCAATGAGTTTGAATTAGGCACTTCTGGGAACAAGCTGCCTGCCCGTTACATATTAGAAAATCAATCTCGGTGTGTATGTGTGTTTATTTTAAAAAGCCAGGTGAGATAAGACAAATCACAACTCATATTTATTTCCTTATACATTGCAATGTAAAAGAAGATGTTTGTTTAGCAGATGTTTCATCATTGCCACAGACTTCCTGATTTCTTGCCATGTAAGGCAGGCTGAATACACAACTGAGGACAATGAGTTTCAAAAATGACTAAAGATTTTGGATGCCTCAGTTTTTGAATGGCAATCTTGAGACACCAGAATGGTGTCTGGTTTTCAGAAAATGTTGAGCACCCATACATTAAAATCCAGGCCCCGTTAAGGTGCCTCAAATTGGGCACTCAAAAACTGAGGAAGCTGAATTGACTATTCACTTTTGAGACTTCTGAGACATTAGCTGTTCATGGGTTCCATTCTTGACTCTGCCCCTGCTGTGTGATCTCATCTCCGGGTGAGGGGGGAGCCGGGGGTAAGGGGCTACGGGGCAGGGAGTCCCGGGGACAGTCAGGGGATAGGGGGGTGGCAGTCAGGGAATGGGGGGGTTGGATTGTGGGCGTTCTGGGGTCTGTCAGGACTCAGTGGCGGGGTGGATAGGGGTCGGGGCAGTCAGGGGACAGGGAGCAGGGGTGGGGTCCTGGGGTGGTGGGTGGGGATGGGGTCTCTGGGAGATGGTGAGGGGGACAAGGAGCAGGATGGCTTGGGGATTCTGAGGGAGGCAGGCAGTTAGGAGGGCAGGAAGTGGGTGGGGGTCAGATAGGGGGCAGGGCCAGGCTGTTTGGGAGACACAGCCTTCCCTACCCTAAAGCTCATTCAGCAGTTTGAGGCTTGCAGAAGAGCCAAGCTGTTAAGCTTTTCCTTTATGGCTACCGTCCCTTTCACTTCTCAAATGCCAAATTATAGTCTATATTTCATTTCAGTGCCATAGGGAGATTCATGTCAGGGGAGGGTAGCTTCATTTAAAATTAGCCACTGGGGGAGGGATCACATGAGAAGAGCAATATCCTTCCCAACCCTACCAAGGGAGACCTCCCTCCCCTACATTCCCTGAGGCTCCAGAGGGGTTAATTCAGTGGTTCTCAAACTTTTGTACTGGTGACCCCTTTCACACAGCAAACCTCTGAGTGTGACCCCCCCACACACTTATAAATTAAAAACACTTTTTTAAATATTTAACACTGTTATAAATGCTGGAGGCAAAGTGGGGTTTGAGGTGTAGGCTGACAGCTCGCGACCCCCAGTAATAACCTCATGACCCCCTGCGAAGTCCTGACCCCCAGTTTGAGAACCCCTGGGTTAATTTAATTTTAGCACCCTGTGTCCATTCACATGCATGTGCTATTTTGAGCATTTCGGTTTTCACAACAAAGGCTTGTCCCAGATTCTGGAACAAGCTCAAATGCTCAGTTCATAGAGTATGTACATAAGCTATACTAAAGATAAACCCACAGTAACCGTCTCCAGTTTGTGAGAGAGCCCATGGAGCCAGTCTCTAGGAAACAGATAAATGCATGGAGGTTAAGTCCATTAATGGCTATTAGCCAGGATGGGTAAGGAATGGTGTCCCTGGCTCATTTGTCAGAGGGTGGAGATGGATGGCAGGAGAGAGATCATTTGATCATTGCCTGTTAGGTTTACTCCCTCTGGGGCACTTGGCATTGGCCATTGTCGGTAGACAGGATACTGGGCTGGATGGACCTTTGGTTTGACCCAGTATGGCTGTTCTTATGTTCTAACCTACATGAACCCAAAGTTATGGAGACAGAGATAAGTCAAGGAAGCCAGCAGAGTATCAGAAACCTGGAAAAATCTGACTGAATGGGCTCAGGCATTTGTCACAAGCTTAGGGTGAGCAGACAGCAAATGTGAAAAATCGGGATGGGGGTGGGGGGTAATAGGAGCCTATATAAGAAAAAGACCCAAAAATCGGGACTGTCCCTATAAAATCGGGACATCTGGTCACTCTACACAAGCTGAGATGGTTCAAAAGTTTTGGATTTTTTTTAAGCAGAATTTTTTTATTGTTTCTTTAAACAATCAAACACAGCAAGCAGCAAATATTTGGCCACATACTTCTGAAACCCCAAACCATGTTCAGGTTTTGGCAGACTAATTTCAGCTTTTCAATTAAAAAAACCACAACAAATTTTGAAGGAAATCAGACATTGTCCGTGATTTTTTTCTGCTTTTTAAAAACCCCTAGTTTTTGATCCAGAAAATTTTTTGACAGAAAATATTTGTCCAACCCTTTTAATGAGCTTTAGTGCCTTTTAGCACTAGCTGATGCTGAGAACCAGTGATGCCTTGTAAAGAAGTTTTCTCAAAACTGGGTTTGTGCTGAGATGCAGAAGGTTTATTTTTCCCAGGGCCGCCCGTGAGTGCGGAGCAAGTGGGGTAATTTGCGCCAGGCCCCGCAGGGGCCCCCATGAGAATATAGTATTCTATAGTATTGCAATTTTTTTTATGGAAGGGGCCCCTGAAATTGCTTTGCCCCAGGCCCCCTGAATCCTCTGGGCGGCCCTGCTCTATTCCCAATGTATATAAAAGAATATTACATAAGCTTTTGGATAAGCTTTTGCTCCCAGGAGTTTGATTCCAAAGATTTCAAGAACGTTCATTTTAAAACCATCCAAACTCCCAGGAGTTTGATTCCAAAGATTTCAAGAACATTCATTTTAAAACCAACCAAACAATTCCATTGTTCATCACTGGACATATGAGGGAGGATTGCACCACCCCACCAAGCAAACATAGAACTAGGTCCTCAGGTGTGCAGAATTTACATCAGTGCATCTTGGATGGGGAAGAGGTAGCGCTGTCTGACCTTTCCATTTCTATAATCCTGGGTTGCCAAAATCACCTCAGAGAAGTCTAAACTTTGTGCTTTCCACCTCTACCTCAACACACCTCTTATGCCTGAGGGCAAGGCATAGGAGACATAAACCCTATGCCAATTGAGGATTCAACCACACAGGGGCATGGCTACATTAAGGGCAATCAGGACCCTAGACACACCACAGCATAGAGCCCCACCCCTCATGGCCTCATCCCTGCAATGTGGCCCCATCCCCTACTTGGAGTGGCAGGGGCTCTCCTCCCTTAAAGGCAAGAGCAGCAGCAATCCACACATCCCTGCCACTACCCCCATTACTTAGACCAGCAGCCAGGGTATGTGCACTAGAGTAAGACCTGGTCTACCCTTAAAATTTAGGTCGACATAGCCACATCACTCAGGGTGTGAAAAATCCTACATCCATACTACAGGGATAGTAGTTGTCATAGCATAGTCCTCGTAGTGTAAAAATTACCTCAGTGAGCTGAGCCTTTTGCACTCTGCTTCTCCTGCAACACAGAATCCCCTGATAGGGTGGTGTTTGGCATGGGGGGGGGAGTGGGGAGCGGGGATCTCTCTGGGCAGTTAACACCCCATTCAGATGCCTGGGGCATGTCACACATTCAGAACTATAGTCTCAGGCTCCCTGCTGACCCAAGCAGACATCTCCGCATTGGTTTACACTCAGTTGTGTTTTCAAGTTTTTCATCGCAATTATGAGAACTAAAGACATACTTTAAAAAAAGAAAAGAGCAGCTGAAATTCTGATGTAATCATGTGATTCCAGGAACTGGGGTCTAGGACCATCTCTATAGTGCCTCTGTCTAAGGGCTTGGCTACACTTGCAAGTTAGAGCGCATTAAATCAGCCCTGTGCACCCTAACTCCTGAGGTGTCTACACTGGCAAGGCACGTAGAGCACCGGAACTCTGCAGCTGGAGCGCTCCTGGTAATTCACCTCCACGAGAAGCACAGAGCTTGCTGTGCCCCAGCTGAAATGCCCGGGTGTCAGTGTGAACGACGTGTTGCATTACTGTGCTGTGATTGGCCTCCGGAAACATCCCATAATCCCCTGAAGTCAAGTGGCCACTCTTCTCATTGTTTTGAACTCGGCTGCAGGCATGCAGATATCCCCTTTCAAAGCTCCATTTCTGACATCCAGCATGCTTATCTGCTCCAGGACAAAGCAAACCATTAGTGTGGAATGCTGCTGTTGTGAGTGTGTATGAGAGAGAGAGGCAGGAGGGGAGGGGGGTCTGCTGCTGTCTCACAAGACAGTATGTTGACACATTCTCTGCCCCCCAAAACACACTGTCTCTCTCCCCCACATACACACAACACACTCCCTGTCACACTCCACCCCGCTCCCATTTGAAAAGCACACTGCAGCCACTTACACACTGGGATAGCTACCACAATGCACTGCTCTTTGTGGCATTGCAAGAGCTGCTAATGTGGCCACACCAGTGCGCTTGCAGCTGTCAGTGTAAACACACGGTAGCGTTTTCCCTGCTGCGGTCTCCAAAGGCTTGTTTAACTCCCAGCATTCTACATCTGCACGTGTAACTAAGCCCTTAATTTGGCCCTTCCCACAGGGAAATCTCTCTTTTTGTTTTTGTTTTTTTGTTTGAAGCAGCTTTAAAATAGGACAGAACTGAATTTCTGGCCCAAATATTTCAATTCTGCTCTCTTAATTATTTTATTTACAGAGCACATTTCACCGAGGCATACCAAAGTTGTTTACAAACAGAATTAATTGAAATCTGCAACAATCTGTGAAGTTAGATATTGCTAGATCTGTTTCACAGATGTGTAAAATGAAGCCAGGAGAGCAAGTGATTGCTCAAGGTCACAGAGTCAGTGAAAGAGCTGGGAATGGAACCCAGGAGTCCTGTTTCCAATCCCCTGCTCTGTCCACCAACCACACTTGAGGACAATTTAACCTACATATCTGCAAATATTTTTCAAATAATAGCTAACAATGAGTGGTGATAGCCCACCCACTAATAAGATATTTCATATTGCCAAGCAACTGGATGGCAGGCACATCACAAGAATTCAGAATGAAAGGGGCTTGGAAAGGGAGATAGCTTTCTTTCAAATGGTGGATCAGAAGGGAAATGATTCATTTGGGAGGTGAATTTCAAACAGGTGGATGAGGCAGGAGGAAAGCACCACCAGACACTGAACAGGCGAGCGGCATCAGACAGCCAGGGAGATAGGACACAGAAGGGCAACACCAGTCAATCAAGCAGCTGCACAGGGCACTGGGAAGAGCAGCATCAGTCACTCAAGAGAGGCAAATGATTGCTAGGCAAGTGGCAAGTGAGTCTGCAGGAGAGCAGGAGAGCAGAGCCACTTGCTGCTCCTTTTGATGTTAAATGCACCTGCTGGGATTCTGCAGACTTTTTAAACCATTCAGCAATGAAACTAGTCAACGCCGCATGGCACTTGCTTTTGCCCTTCTACTAATGTTAAGAATTTTGGGAGGGAAAATATAGAAGCTTGATGGACAATGTTTCTTTTCATTCTGTTTGAGCTGGTGCGTTTTGCTAGCAATGAAAAAGCAATCATAACAATATTAATGCAACACTGACACTATGGCACGTCCATTCCCTGCTGACTGAGTTGTGGTCATCTCTGCTCTGAGCACTGGCCTTCAATATTCTTAACATAGGCCACCAAACTAGGTCACACGGCTATGACCAAAACCCGCATACATGCTCCACCGTAATAGAACCAACTTCCATGACAACAGCCCCTACATTCTGCTGCATTTTTAACCCTGTTTCCTCTCTTCTCCACCCCGACAACCTCTCCCATACATGCACCACTATGGCTCGTAACTAAAAACACCCATTCATGTAAAATCAGGTGATAACCCTTTTCGAGTGATTATTTTTGTGGATATGTTTTTTGCTGTTCTTTCCAGGCAGCTGACTCCATTCCCAGCTTCTCAGCTCCTGCAGTGTTCTCCAGGTGGTCCAGTTGAGAGCTTTCTTCCACAAGGTGTGCCTGGGAAGGAGGGAGCTCATAGCTAGCTAGATCAACTCAACCCCATAACTTCCTGTGCCCTGCCTGCTGTGGTGTTCTACAGGAAACCAAGTTCACCCACATATGCTTCTGATCCCCACCCCCAGCCTTGGCACAAAAAGGACTCCCTCTCTGGTTCCCCAGCCTCCCAATGGCCTGGCTCTATGTAATTGCTGGGAGCATGCACTGTACACCAATTAGCTCCTCCTTGGGGAGAAAGCTATAGATAGGGGCCTACCAAATTCCCGGCCATGGAAAACGTGTCATGGACCGTGCAATAATATATGGAGCTATACCTATCTCATAGAACTGGAAGGGACCCTGAAAGGTCATCAAGTCCAGCCCCCTGCCTTCACTAGCAGGGCCAATCTGGTCTCACCCGTGCAATCTGGTCTTGTGTGTGTTTTTACCCTATACTATACAGATTTCACAGGGGAGACCAGCGTTTCTCAAACTGGGTGTCCTGACCCAAAAGGGATTGCAGAGGGGTCACAAGGTTATTTTAGGGGGAGTCTTCGCGGTATGGCCACTCTTCCTTCTGTGCTGCCTTAAGAGCTGGGTGGCCGGAGAGCGGCAGCTGTTGGCCAGGTGCCCAGATCTGAAGGCAGCCATACCATGCCACCCTTATTTCTGCACTGCTGCCTTCAGAACTGGGCTATACCATACCATGCCATCCTTACTTCTGCGCTGCTGCTGGCAGTGTGCTGCTTTCAGAGATGGGTTCCCAGCCAGCAGCCGCCTCTCTTCGGCCACCCAGCGAGCCTAATGACTAATTATTATTATTATTAATTAATTAATTAAATAAAATTAAATAAGTATTAAATTAATATTATCCGTACACCCTAAATCAGGCTACACTAGCAGAAAGAATTCTGAGCTTGGGAAAAATACCAAAGCTTGTGGCTGAAGAATTGTAGATTCCCCAGGATCCTAGTAGAGATAAATGGGGAGCTGTTGCTTCAGGCTCCCTGCAGACTCAGACAGGTTATCGCCACAGCGGTTACACTCAATTCACATTTTCATGGTTCTCGCTGCAACCATAAGGGCTAAACACTTGTTTTTTTTAAAGGAAAGCTGAGATTCCGAAGCACCAGTCTGCAGCAAGGGATGAATTCTGTGACCACAGCTCTACATGGGGCCCTGGTCATAGCACCTCGTTACTACAAGCAATGGTCAGCTGTGACAGTGACTTGGCATTGAAAGGGTCTGTGTCACATTACCTATCTCCCAAGCATGCCATCTACGACCCACTATTCTGAGGATGCGCTATATAGACTTTCAGGAACATTTACTGTTACAAAGATCCCATTGCCTGTGATCAGTACTTCCTTTCTTCAGCGTATTTTTTCAGACTTATTTGTGCCAGACAGTAATCTATTGAAAACAGCAGGGACCGGCTACAGTTCTCATGATAGCAAGAAGCTGTAATGTTCCTACGCTGTTGCATCATTAGCATCCCCAAAGGTCAGGAAATGTAAAGGTTAGACAGGCTTTGTTAGGTTTATGAGATCTAGAGATCATGTGTGTGGAAGAAATGCCAATCAATTGGCTCTAAGTGCAACCTGCACACACGGTGGAGAATTTAAGGATTTGAATTGTCAACAAACATTAAGCACAAGTTGACAATAGATCTTCTAGAAATTTTTAATCTCTCAAGATAAAATAACTCTCTTTCCATAGTATACATTTGTAATACTTGAGTACAATATGAAACACCATTTCCCTTCAAATGTTTTTTGTTTGGCCTTACTAGATCACAGAGAAGAGATTTCTTTTTCTATTTTCCCTACTTGTTTTTGTCATCTCTGATAAAAGTGTATCTTGATCACTGCTTTTGTCTTCCAAATGAGTGAATCTCATTGACCTTCCTTATCTCTTGCAGATCCTTGCCAGAAAGATATGAATGGTTATAGAGGCACTTTTGTTAGAGGAAGAAAAATTTCAGAGAGCTAGATCCACAGCTCATATAAAATGTATAGCTCCACTGACATCAATAATGTTGTGCTGATTTTCACCAGCTGAAGATCTGGTTGAAGGCACAGAAGTTCATTGTCCTGTCCACTTCAAATGCATTTATCCTCAAAAGTATCTGCAGCTTAAACTGTTCAACTAAAATAGCTGAGTGGGAATCAGAGAAACTGCAGGTGGAAAACAGCTAGAAATGAGTGAATAGAACAAAAAAAGCATTCCCAAATATATTTGTAAATAAAAATTATCAATCCATTTCACTAGTACCTGCAGTCCTTCAGTGGTGTCAAACAGGGATGTGTTTTGGCACCAACATGCTTAGATGTATTCTTCTCGCTCCTGCTTTGTCATACTTTCTCATTTAGCACTAAGAGAGAAGATTTCTGTACACGATCATATGGAAAACTCTTCAATATTGCACGTCTAAGAGCCAAAAGCAAAATCAAACACCTGTTGATAAAATAACTTCTTTTCACTGATGACGCAGTGCTCATAATGCTGATGACGCAGTGGAGAGGAGCTCCAGCAGCTTTGCAATAGTTTTGCGCTAGCTTGTGAGGAATTTGAACTAACCATGAGTCCAAAGAAAACAATGATTATGGCGCAAATATAAGAATGGTCATACTAGGTCAGACCACCAGTCCATCTAGCCCAATATCTTGTCTTCAGATAACAGCTGGTGCCAGATGCTTTAGAGGGAATGAACAGAACAGGGCAATGTATCAAGTAATCTGTTCCCTGTTGTCCAGTCCCAGCTTCTGGCAGTCAGAGGTCTAGCGACACCCAGAGCATTGAGTGGTGTCCCTGAACCTATCCTCCATACATTTATCTAATTCTTTTTTTATCTAGTTAACCTGTTTCAGAGTTGCTAACTATGACTTTAGCATGAATGTCACAATATTAAGTGTTTTTCTTAAAAGCCTCAGCTCCTGAAATGAACTGATTACATGAAATGTCAGCTTTTGCTTTTTAAAAAAAGTACATTTTCAGCTCTGATGATTGCAGAGAAAATAATGACCCTTTAAAGCTCAAAACCACAATGCAAATAAAAAGAACTCCAAACTTTTTTGTTTGTTTGTTTTTTTAAATCTCATGATTTTTAAGTGCTTGGCAACACAAGCTTAGGTTAACCAGTAAGGAAACAGAAACAATACCAAGTAGATGAGTAATCTCACAGAGTGAATAGCGAATACTCACAGTGACCACTATGAAATTTAACTCAACGAGAGAGCTAAATTCATTAAACAAACCGTTAACTGGAAATAGTCCACCCAGCTCTAGAAAAGACTTGGTGGCTCATCAAGTATATCTTCATCCCTTCTTGGCCTATACCGTTCTTTGTTCAGTCTAATTTAAACACCCTTGATATGGCCAGGCAGCCAAACTTTGAGAACCAGATTCTGATCTCATTTGCACCAATATAAATCCAGAGTAATTTCAGTGAAGGAAATGAAGTTACACTCATGTGAAACTCATGTGAATAAGGTCAAATTCTGAACATCTGTCTGCTCTGCCCTTACAGAGTCATTTTGCTCTTTGGCAAAATCAAGCACAGTGTTATAGTATGATGAGTGGAAACAGAGAAAGAGGATCATGTTTCAGGTGGCCCTAGATTGTGAGGTACTGGGGTTTAGGAACACAGGCTTGCGGCTGGCTGTGAAATGACAAATAGCAGATTCTCAGCCTGTAACACTGACCTCTCAGCGTAGTTAATAAAGCTCTGCTTCTTACAAATCTAGTTTATTGCTGCATCACCGAATGCTAATGAAAGTGTTAAAGCAATTGTGTCCTCAGACTAGAAAGAAGTTTTGCCCCTGGATTTTATCTTCCTAATATCACTAGTTGAAAGTAGGGGGTGGTGTGGGAAGTAAGTAACTGAGATGATTTTGTGATTCAAGGATTACTATTGATACCACTAGCTTAGAGGTATTGTGCATTTTAGGCTAACAGCTGACTTTACCTAGCAATTAGTTTTAAACTCTTATCATTTCATTATAGCTCAAAAGACACTGCAAATGAACAACATTGTTACTCCATTTTCTACTTTAATCAGATTAGTCCCCTGAGTTTCTGGGCATTTTTTCCCCCAATAACTAAATGATTTATCTTTTGTATTTGGGTGCATGGATTCCTATCCCACTTTTTATGTTAGAAAATTAATGTTCTTTTGCAATATCATTCTGTTAGTGATGCATGAGCTGTTATACAACAAACATAGCTTCCTGTTGTCCTAAATAAATATTGCTACTTAAAGTAGTCATGTTAAGTTTTGAGATAATTGGATATATATCACCTGCAAATGTTCCCTCCAAATATGAAATCAATTAAATTGGGTAAAATTAAATAGCTAACACTGTGTGCATGTAAAGTCAATAAATAAAGGTGCCATTCCTGCTGTGTTCAAGTTTGCTTATCTTTTTGATGATTAACATGGCAATTCAAGCCAACTAAGATGCAGCACCATGCTTGCAGTGGTTGTCTATTGAGAACATTAAACACTAGATTTTCAAAAGAGCTCAACATTCAACAGCTCCCAATCAAGCCTCTTAATCACATCTCTGGAACTGTTATTTACAACCTCCTGAGGTCCCTTCCAACTGTGATAGTCTATGATTCTATGAAATATGGTTGTAGTGCACCTAACACAATGGGGCCCAGATTTGTTTGGCCTGCAGGCACTACAGCAATATTAATCTAATAATAAATGACTAGGCCATGTTTTCAGACGTATTCAGCAGCACCCACAAGCTCCCATTATTCTGAATGCTTTCTTCTCAAACATGCTGTTTTTCAGTTTGACTCTGGGCTTGGTAATCAGCAGCTGAGTGGTGAATCATATATAGAGAGCACATGACAGAGATCAATAGGGTTTTCACTACCACAAAAACAAGGGGGGACTCATCTGACCTTCCTCGCCTCCATACTCAAAACCCTCTAAAGTAAGATTCTGCTAGGAAAAGCAGCATTGCCAGGATGACACTGTGCAGTCCCTTCCATATTTATTGTGCCTCAATTATTTCCATATCAAATCTGATGTTTACAAGTAAAAAGAAGGTTGGTCACTGCCTCTGCCCAAACTTAACTCTGAATCTGAAAATCAAGGTCTAAGTTCTTCCTATCTTAGCTTACAGTTCTGTTGATAGGTTTCAGAGTAGCAGACATGTTAGTCTGTATCCGCACAAAGAACAGGAGTACTTGTGGCACCTTAGAGACTAACAAATTTATTTCAGCATAAGCTTTCGTGGGCTACAGCTCACTTCTTCGGATGCATAGAATGGAACACACAGACAGAAGATATTTATACATACAGAGAACATGAAAAGGTGGAAGTTACCATACCAACAGGAAGAGTCTAATCAATTGAGACTGTTGATGATGCACAAACCACAATGGACTCCAGCTAATGTCTTTGTTAACAAGTGTAAAATAGAGAAAAACTGACTTTAGGCCTGATTCAGCAAAGTATTTAAGCATGTGCATAAATTTAAGTACATAAATTGTTCCAGTGACTGCAATGAAACTGCTCACACAGTTAAAATTAGGAACATGGGAGACCTATCCTGCAAAATGCTGTACACCCGCTGAAGTCAGTGGGAGCCAGCTGCTTGGTGCTTCTCAGGATCAGGCCCAGTTTTAATAAGTACCTTGCTGAACTGGGGTTATAACCAGTAAAATAAACAGATATGACTCTAAATGCATATTGAAAGCAGATCTCTTTAATAAGAAGTTGCCATTTTTATAGTCACTTTTCAGAGTAGAACTATAATTTTAAAACAGCTGGTTCCCAGTTGGTATCTGCCTGGCCAGTGTCCAAAGGGTTAATATCTATGCAGAGAAAACTGGCTGTAACCATGTGTAAAATACCATTTTCCCTTGAGGATTTCTGTTCAGTGCCATCTGAAGTTTTAGGCTCTGAAGAGCTACAGATACATAATGTTTTCTATAAACGAGTTCAGATAATTCGTTTGAAATAACTGATGGCAATGGTTTAATGGAGGTAACAGCATGAAAACATATCACAGTTTGCATCATACTGTATTTGTATTATCTATCTTTTTACTTTTAGAACAAAAGGTCATGGCAGGGTTTAACATATTGTATCCTAGTAAAAAAAGCATATGTTACTCTTAATTAGTTGTTGTAGTTGCTGCTGTTAATAACATATCCTCCCACTTGCTTGCATAATACGTTTTTAAAATTCATAAAGCAACTTGGTAATGTGTTTTAAATAAAATCTGGCTCCAAAGTAGCTTTGTTTTTTTATAGCCAACAGGAAGAGTATGAGCACTAGTGATGAGCAGTTTCAAAAAACACCTGCGCTTCCAATGGCTATTCCAGTTGGACCTCAGAAAGTCTCCTCCAGCTCACTGATACCTCCAGAAAATTAGACAGGTATATGAACCACGATTAAAGTTTATAGATGTAAAGTGCATGTATCCTACATGACAGATAATCAAAACTATTCATCGTCTATTCTGCACACATGTCCAATGCAGGCCACGTATGTGCTTTTTTGTAAGTATGTTTGTATTCACATTATTATCCCTGAACAGAAGGCATAAACCCTATATCAGTTAAAGCACATGATTTTTATTAGCCTTAGAATGGACCAAGGTACAGCACCCATAGAAGATTACATGAAAAAAGAGGCAGCTCTTTAAGATATGGAGAAGGCAGCAAGCTTCTATAGCCACCTCCTAAGCCTCTGTTACAAAAGGCACCACAAAAACAGATAGTTAGCAGTTCCTCTGGGAAAGGGCCAAAGCTGAGCTGTTAGAGGAGTATGTAAAATCCTGTTACATAGGTTTCACAGGGCTGCAGGCTTCAATTCTTAATATATCCCAAGTTCCAGTTTCACTTCCATAGCAAGATGTTTCAGTGTCTTTACTGATTAGAAATTTCTACCTTTTTTAAGAAGCACAGGGAGGTCTGGTCTCGCATGATCATAACCAAACAAAATCACTCTCATAGGATATTTCAGGGCATCCTGAGCTGCAGTGGTTCTGCAAGAGCCATGAGACTATACCTGAAAACAATAACAGATAAGCAGTAGGAAGCTCAGACATTCCCAATAATTTCTCGTTTAAAAAAAAATGTTAATGTCCTCATTAGACTATAGCCTCTTCCAGCTGTACAACACATAAGACACTAGTAATCCCTCAGATTCTAGTAGGGTTGCATGTGTACGGAAGAGAGTGGGGAGAGTTTTTAAACACTCTTTTTACCATAAATCCTCTTTGATCAGATATGTTGGTCTTCTTTAAACACTCTCCATTGTGTCTATATTTTTCTGGCATCAGAGAGGCTGGAACTGAACAGACATGACCAGATTCCCTGGCTCATTCAGCTCCCAAGTGGCATAAAGGAACAAGAATCTGCAGTCATCTCTTCTGCTAGGGTAGAGAAGTTCACAGTGGGCATAAAGCCAGCAGAACTACCCCCTACCCCACCATCTAGGCAGCTCCAGCATATAGAACAGGCATTCTGCGGGCATTCTGCACTCTGGTTATCCCCAACTGACAGAAAGTCTCTTCAGGGCTGTCGTCAGCTGATGGAGCTTAGAACAGCCCCTAGCCTCCCTTGTGGCCCTCTCTCTGTTGGATGCAGCAAGGAATTTAAGGCAATGTTCTAAATGTGATCACACTATATTAGCCATATGGAAAGCAGCTGTGACCCCCACCCCCTCTCCTGCATGTGTGCATTTTTGCTCAGGCACTAACTTTGTCTGCTGTAATCACATTGATTTTTTTCCCATATTCTATATATATATGCAAGCTTGGGTATAACGTTTTTAAAAATCTGGTTATTGTGGCTTATTGATAAAAATTATAGTACGTCACGCTAAGGCTTAAAGCTGATGTGTCTCTGAAAGTATCCTCATTGATTTAATAATTTCCTAATCAGCTGCAATAAAACTTGGAGGACAGCGATCTAAGCTTTCCTAATGCTTATCTGAGCTAAATAACTATTTGCCAGCGGATCCCATGAGACTGGAAGACAGCTGTCATATAGTGAACCCTGGGGCTGGGCCACATTGAAGCAGGAATTTTTAGTGATTCTGTCAATATCAGTAAAGCTGGTTCCTTTCTATGTGAGACATGCAAAGTAGGGGCTGGTCTTGAGGTTTGCTAATTGCACTCATTGAAGTCAGTGGGACTTGAGGGTATTCAACCAGAAGTTTTTGCCATCTTGCTTCTAAGGAATGGATGACCACATTTGGATAAAATAAAAGCCAACTTTAATCTTCACCCATGAGAGAAACTTTTATGGGATTCATATTAGTATGGCTAACTTCTTTTCCTGTTATATATCATTTCTGTGTGAAACCTGCACCTCTATATTCCAGCCACTATTGGGAAGTGATTGTTTATACAATCCATCAAATTATTGTTATTATTTGTATTACAGAAATACCTTGAGATCAAGACCATATTGTGCTAAGCAAATACACTAAGCAATTGTCCCTGCCCCAAAAAGCTGACAATCTAAATAGACAGAAGACACATTATTATTCCAATTTCACAGGTGGAAAATCAAGGCACAGAGAGATAAAGTTACATGTTGTAGGCTACTCAAAAATCTGTGGCAGAGCCAGAAACTGAACCAAGGTTTCTTCAGTCCCAAACCAGTGCTTAGCCACAACACCATCTTTCATTAGTTACTCTTCTAAAATTACTTTACAGAGATCAGATGACTCAGGGGAAAAAATAACGAGGCAGTTAGCAATGTCTTTTCTTTAAGGGATAATAAATACCACAAATGTGGCTGGTAAAAAGTGACCAAATGCACTCCTGTATTCACACCCTACAAACTACTGTAATAATCTTTGTACAAAATATGCCTTGTGAGGTATCATAATAACTGACTGGTCAATAACATCACAGTGAAATGTATGTAGCAAGCTTATGTGTAAAGTTATGAAATGCCCCCTTCCCTGTAAGATGCTAAAGGCACATGTTCAAACTCACGTAGTCCCAATTAGGTAGAACTGGTCAAGCAGGCCTGTCTTAAACAAAGGGATGTATGTTTACCCCAGTTTGCACGTAAGCTATAAACAGAGTCCTCAGACAGAGAAAGGGGGAAGAAAAAAGACAAAGAAAATCTGCATTTCAGCATACACAGATGAAAACAAACAGCATGAAGTCTCCTTCCTCCATATCTCTTTGCTCTCAGCTGGAAAGAACTTTAACTAGGGGTCAGGCTCAGGAAAATGCTTTTCAAAGGGTGACTGATCTATTAATTTGGGGTGGTTTTTTGCCTCTCACTTTATTTCTCCCTGTCCATGTCTTTCTTTTCACATAAGAAGACAAAAGAAAGAGCTGTTAGACCTTGGGAGCAGATCTGGCCTGAAACATGGCCAGCAGTGCTACTGAAAACCTGTGGTAAAAATTTCTTCCTGAACCAAGTCTAGTTTGTTAAGTTTAATACTAGGAAGCATTTTACTTTTATATCTCTTGTAAACATTTCTGACTTTAATGCCTTATACTTGTACTCACCTAAAAGCTACCTCTTTGTATGTAAATAAACTTGTTTTATTCTTTAACCAAAACTAATCCAGTGTGGTGAACTGTGTGGGTAACTCCATTTAAGGTGACAAATTATTGTATCTTGATCCACCTTAGAGCTGTAATGGACCTAATATATCTGGACTATTCATGAGAGGGCTGGACAGTGCAGAACACACATTATGGAGGGGAAATCCGGGACTGGGAATGTGTTGGGGTCATCCTGCATGCAAGGATCCTGCATCATCTGTAACAATTTGTACTGTTGGGGTTCTGAGAGCCATTGAACCAAACTGTAAACCCAGTATATGATGGAAACCATTTGAAGCCAGCGGGTCATACACCTAGTTCCAGCACCTATGCCGACTGTGGCTGGCGTGTTTCTGACAGGCTGCTGGGGTCGGAGCTGCTGGACTAGGGCTGTGGCTATACACAGACACAAAGGGCATGACCTGTCTGCTGTTTAGCTGTTTGTGAGGAGCCCAGGCTGGGACCCACAGCAGCAAAACATGGTGAGGTACCCCAGCTTTCAGGGCTGGCGGTGAAGCCCCTCAGTGGTCTGCATTGCACCCTGGAATGTCATAGCTACACTGAGCAGATGACTCAGCAGAAAAAAATAATGACACAGTTAGGAATGACTTTTCCTTCAGGGATAATATGTACAACAAATACAGCTGGTACCAAAAAACATCAACAACAAATTAATGAGAAATTTCTTCCCTTTTCAATGAAATTTCAAAGGTTCTGAAATGTTTCAATCTGCTTTAATAACAAAAATGCAAAATAAGTTAACATAAGCAAAAAATGAAACAGGAAATGCCCCATCTTCGAGTTCAAGCCTTGGCTTCAAGTCCTATAACTTCTGGAGTACAGCTCATATTTCCTATGTGTTCTCTCCAGGCTCCCTCCCATGCAGCAATTTACAGCCTCTCCTGAGTATCTATGCAAGTGGAGGAAGAAGCTCAGCCAGGGTTCACCACAGACAGCCCATCCCAGCTACACATGAGATATACATTCAATTGGAGTGTATTTGTGGCACCTTGTTCTCATTCATATCTGTTCCCTGTGTGACTTTCTAATCATATATGCTGTAGTGAGCTAACAAAATCAAGTTTTACTCCACTGCTGTAAGTTCTTCAGAGTCAACATCATTGCAGAAGAGCAAGTTGGCTTTTCTTGTGTCTCAGGAATCACTAACAGATGAAGTTTTGGTTCTAGACCCTGTTATGGTGGGTGATGGCTGATGATGATGAAGAAAGAACACAGCTTGAGTGGAAGCCTCCACCTGAATGAGCCAGCAGTGTTGACATTTCAGAAATGTTAATTTTGACCTGACAAGTTACCTAAAACACCACTATATTGTCTGGGAAAAGGGAGTTAATAGGATATTTTTTCTACCTTAAGCTGCCTTTCACAAACAGCGTGTCTGTTTATTTGCTAATGGGATTTGTAAGCAGAATTCATAGTGGTACAGTCTTTGCTCAATGTGAGGATGTCAACACTAGTTGCATCAATATGAATTATTGCATACAAAGAACTCAATGGTGAACATTTAATAAGGGGATTTGTGACCTTCTGCACTGTTTCAAGCTCAGCCCAATTTAGTCATGACTAAAGAAGAGTACCATCTTGATCTCTGTGTGGCTGTGTATCTGAAATATATGTTTGATGTGAACTATCTAGTGATAGTTTAAGTTTAGTTCCTAGTGGAAAGGTCAGCCAAACGACTATCAAAACTGGCACTGACTGGCATCTGGTTTATATGCAGTGTTGTTGTAGCCATGTTGGACCCAGGATATTAGACACAAGGTGGGTGAGATAATATCTTTTATTAGACCAGCTTCTGTTGGCAAGGGAGACAAGCTTTGGCACCTGGTTTGACAGTCTTAGGAGAAAGGCCATGTGAATGGGCAAAGTCTGGACTAACTTCTCACTTCTAGAAATGGTCCCTGCAAGACCCTGCTGAGGCATTGAGTCACATTAATAAGGTAGAAGGGAAGCTTGTACTATTCCAACCAGTGCAGTACCAGATCTATGGAAAAATAGAGGACTTCAGTCAACATGGCTCCTTTCATTTCCAGGCTATATGGCTATGCTAACAATAGCAACCATTCACTCCATGCAACAATTTTCTGAATGCTCTGTGGAGTTCTTCTGCCATGCTCTGTCCTGGTCTTTAGTGTAGAAATCACCCAAGAATATGATGGAAATACATATTTGTTGCATTTATATGATCTCTTTGGTATTTGCTGGGTAAAATAGTTTGTAACTGACTTCTGTAAATTGTTGCCATTATACTGCATATATTATGTCCCTTCTTGGCTACAGAAGGTTCAGTAGCATTACAAGTAGCTGAAGAAAATATTTTATTTTCTTCTGCAATTATCAATACACACAATAAAACTTGTGATTGTAAAGGATGCTGAAAAAACAAAAACATATTTCCCCTTTCCACTGTGCTCAGGCACACACCATTAATTAAATGATTTCACCACTGGAGATGCACAGTGCTGTAGTGTAGATTGCACACACAATACAGCAACAACACCTTGGCTCTTTCCATGCATGCAGAGAATGACCATGTTTATTTTACCCACACTGCTACAATCCAACAACACTGCTTTCATATTAGCCTGAGCTGTTAGAGTCCCGGATGGGATGGCTGTAACTTTCAGCCTGCTCAGGCTCGTGTGATTAAAATCCCAGCCTGAAAAACACAAGTACAATAATAGTGCAGGAAGCTGAAAATGATACTAGGATTCATTATTTTAGCATAGGTAACGTCCTTTTACCTCAGTGTCATGAGTCTTCATTCCAGAGGCAAATAACCACACAGTGGAAGACTCTGCTTACTTGCAGTCATGACTGATTTCAATGTACATGCACCCAAAACATTGGAGGGGTGCATTTTTGCAACTCTACATAAATAAAATAATGAAATCCTAGTAATAAGGAGACATCACTAGAGTGAGTCATCTAATAAATCTTCATAGAGAACTGGGGTCTGGGGATTTTTGTGATAGTTCTCGAAGAAGTGACATTACCATTGAGGGTATATTAGACAACTTAGAACAGTGGGTCTGGAGCATTTATTAAATGTCACCCACTTCTGGAAAAAGATTATTTTTAAGAGGAAGAGTGCAGAGCAGGAAGGATCAGGTGAAATCACCAAAACAATGAACCAGAAAGAAACATGAATCACCTAATGACTATTTTAATTTCCAATGAATAACAATAGCCTTGGTCACTTTCCAGAGATGGCATATGTCTAGTGGTTAGCACCAAATACTGTGATTTAGGAGTTTTGGGTTCTATTTCCATCTCTACCAATATCTCATTATTTGGCCTCGGACAAGTCACCCAACTGCTCTTTGCCACAGTTTCCCCAACTGTAACATGGGAATAATAATACTTACTGCACTTACCTCTTAGGGATACTGTGAGACTTAGGACTTGTCAACACTGGCAAGTTTCTGCACAGTAAAGCAGCTTTCTGAAGTGTAACTCCCAAAGTGTACACACTGCCAAGCCACTTAGTGTGCAGAAACTGTGCAGCTGGGAGGTGTCCCACAATGCCTGTTCTTGCCACTCCGGTCATCGGTTTGAACTCTACTGCCCTGCCCTCAGGTGACCACCCGTGAGCCCCACCCCTTAAATTCCTTGGGAATTTTGAAAGTCCCCTTCCTGTTTGCTCGGTGATGCGTGTGGTGGTCTCGGCACATCTTTCCAGGTGACCATGCCTGCTCCACGCACCAGGTGATTCCCCACTTGGAGCAATGCCGAGCTGCTGGACCTCATCAGCATTTGGGGAGAGGAGGCTGGTGGCTTTGATTTTGTGAATCACTGAAGCAAATTAATGTGGGCAGGAGGGTTGCAGAAAGCAGGCTTGTGTCTGTATGATGCGCGTACCACCACATCCTTAGTCTGAGCAGTGGAACTGGGTGTTGATTGACTCCCTCACTTCACGGGAATCTGCCTCAGATCTCCAAGAAACTATCATGGAGATACTGGGCAATCCACTGCTGCAGGTTCTTTGACCGAGCTGCTTTGTTTCTTACCCATTAAGGGTAACATTCCCGCACCACTCTGCCATCATGGGGAAAACCATTGCTGCACATAGGTGAGCCGCATAAGGGCCAAGGCAGAAGTCACAGTTTTGGAGAAGACCCTCCCTTGATTCCACTGCTCACCCTCAGCAGTGAGATATATTCCATAATGAACACAGCCAGTGGAAAATGTGGGGATAGTAATGATAGTAAGCCCCCCCACAAACACACACACCGTGTTGGCTCTCCCCAAGAGCCACACGCCCAGTGTACAGTACAGATCTGGAACACTGATTTCCCCTGCCCCTGCAGTTACTCACCATTTTGGGGGTGTTGTGACTCATCTGTGCTTGCCTGGGGTCAGCCAGTTAATGACAGGTATGTGAATAGCGGCTGTGTTTTAAATCACTGAAGCAAAGGTCTGTGTGTTGCAAACAATACTACCTCTGTAAAATGTGGCATTTTGCCTTCACAGATATGACCTTGGGAGCCCAGCCTCCCTCTTTGTTATCGCCGGCTGAATGGCTGCGCAGAATTAGAAAGCGGCCACAAAGAACTAAAGAGGACTTTCTGCGTGATGTATTGATGCACGTCGCGGCCGAAAAACAGGAATTGAAGGAGTGGCAGGACAGCAAGAAGAGGGACCATAAGAACCCAGCGCACCAGAACAAAGCCATGGATCAGCTCTTAAAAATTATGGACCACCATGCGCTACTAGCACTACAAACCGAGCAGCTCCGCGCCCGCCCTTCCCTACAACTGCGGTCACAAAAGTCTTTCCGATATGCCCCCCCAGACACCGCCAACACACTCTTATCAACCTCCTGGCTCCAGTCTGTACTCGCTGCATTCCACTCCTGCCCCGTCACAGCCCAGCCCTGCGGACTCCCAGTACCCACTGCACTCAACACCCATCCCTCTGTAGTTTAGCCCTGCTGAAGTACAGTACCCGCTGTACTGTTCTCCAAAGGACAAGGTTGCATATGATACCTGGACATACACAAATCTTAAACAATCCCAGGACCCCATCTCCTCCTGGGACCTCCCTTCCCCCATCCCCCACAGTGCTGATGTGTTTTTTGTCTGTCTTCTCCGGTTGTTGTTTTTTAACAGAAGAATTGTTTTGGTTTGAAAGCAATCTTTATTCCATTAATTGAAAGCAAACAGAGCCCCGCTAAGCAGCAGGAAATTTTCTTAAACCTTCATATTGCATCATCTGCACCAATCACAATCACTTCCTAGCATTACAAACACTGCACTCCCAAGCATAGCAATAAATATTAGTAGCTTTCAGCTTCAAATTGCTGCCTCAAGGCATCCCTGATCCGTATGGCCCCGTGCTGTGCCCCTCTAATAGCCCTGGTCTCTGGCTGTTCAAATTCAGCCTCCAGGCACTGAGCCTCAGTGGTCCAGCCCTGAGTGAAGCTTTCACCCTTCCCTTCACAAATTTTATGAAGCGTACAGCACATGGCTATAAGCATAGAAATATTGTAATCAGCCAGGGCCAGCCTCCCATATAGGCAGTGACAGCGGGTCTTTAAATGGCCAAAAGCACACTCAGTCATTCTGAACTTGCTCAGCCTGTTGTTGAACTGCTCCTTGCTGCTGTCAAGGTGTCCTGTGTATGGCTTCCTAAGCCACAGCATTAAGGGGTAGGCAGAGTCTCCCAGGATCACAATGGACATTTCGACTTCCCCTACAAGTGATGATCTGGTCTGGGAAGAAAGTACCTGCCTGCAGCTTCCTGAACAGGCCAGTGTTCCGAAAGATGCATGCATCATGCACCTTTCCAGACCAGCTTGAGTTAATGTCAATGAAACAGTGATCCCAGTGATCCACAAGCACCTGGAGAACCATAGAGAAATACCCCTTCTGATTAATGTACTTGGTGGCTAGGTGGTCTGATACCAGACTTGGAATATACGTGTCATCTATTGCCCCTCCAGAGTTAGGGAAGCCCATTTGTGCAAAGCCATCCACAATGTCATGCGTGTTGCCCAGAATCATGGTCTTTTGGAGTAGGATGCGATTACTGGGCCTGAACATTTCCATCAACACAACTCCAACAGTCGACTTTCCCACTCCTAACTGGTTAGCAACCGATCAGTAGCAGTCTGGAGTAGCCAGCTTCCATGGTGCAATCGCCACATGCTTTTCCAGTGACAGGGAAGCTCTCATTCACGTGTCCTTGTGCCACAGGGCTGGGGAAAACTCATCACACAGTCACAGGAAAGATGTGGCTTTCCTCATCCGAAAGTTCTGCAGCCACTGCTCGTCATCCCAGACATGCATCACAATGTGATGCAACCACTCAGTGCTTGTTTCCTGAGCTTGAAAGCAGCATTCCACTTTGGTAGGCACCTCCGTGAAAGCCACAAGCAATCTCGTGTCATAGCTACTACGCATGGCGAGATCAATGTTGAACTCCTCTTGCCTTTGTAGTTTAAGGAATAACTCCACTGCCACTCTTGATGTGTTGGTGAGAGCAAGCAACATATTGGTCAGCAGTGCGGGATCCATTCCTGCAGATTGAAAAGGCAGGGCGCGCAGTACACAAACAGTTGAAAGATGGCGCCAAATGCGGACGGAAGCCCAGGGATTGCTGGGATGCGAAGCAATGCATCACGAGGCATTGGAACAGGACCCAGAATGCCCCGCAACCCCCTCCACCTTCCCACAACTCTTAGCAGCAGAAGAGGAAGAGATGCTCTGTAGGATAGCTGCCCAGAGTGCACCGCTCCAAATACTGCTGCAAGCACCACAAGTGTGAACACGCTATTGCACAGGCAGCTGACAGTGTGAACACACAACAGCAGTTTCCCTTCAGTGCTCTCTGAGCAGCACTGTAACTGCCAGCGCTGTAACTCTGCCAGTGTAGGCATACCCTTATTTAATATTTGAGATTGTTAGATAGAAGATGTTAGAAAAGAGGGAAGGATTGTTTCTTCATGCCAATTAAGGACGAGAAACGAGGTCTAGATAAAATAACAACATTCATGAGTCTTCACCCAAAACATTTGAGGCTGGAAAAAGAACAACTCTTTTTTTTAACCCATTTATGTTTTCTTTCAATTCTCCCAGCCATTACTAGAGTCCCAGCTAGAAGTGGAGGTGGCAAAACCAATCCAAACAAAATAAATACTAGAAATCTGATAAGAGAAACTGTTCTCACAAGATTTGCAACTCAGTATCACAGATACAAGGGGATCAGATGAGTTTTAGGACTTGTCCTCACTGCAGAGTTAGCTCAAGTGTTGCCCCTAACTTGAATCCTGTCCATACACAAAAACCCTTTACTCAAGTGTGATGGCATTTTTAACTCGAGTTTTTTGGCCCACCAGGCTAAAGAATGAGTTAACACAACTTGTCAGTTGCTAACACAAACACTCTAAGCAGCCCAAGTGTTATTTCACTATGTGGCTGCTCTCACTCGAACTAGGTTAATACAAAGGTACTTAAATTGATCTAACTTTGCAGTGAAGGCAAAACTTCAGCAAAGTTTTTTCCAAATTGTGATTGCTGAATCTGAATCTAGGAGGTTCACCTAATGCTGGCCTCAGTAATCTTTAGGATCAAATCTTTATTTCATTTATATTATTATACTGGTGTAAATCAAGCGTGTAAGTGAGATCAGAATTAGTCCCTTGATTTTAGGTAATTAAAGATGGATCCAACCTGGAATATAAGATTTAAACTCTGGAATATAAGATTTGAACTTTGGAGCTGTATCCACACTTCTGAACTCAGGCCCACCTCTATAGCAAGTATGTCAAGCAAAGGCAGGTTAAGGTTTCCCAGGGCCCTGGGCCAGAACAAGTGGGAGACCCCTCCCCACCCCTTCCACCTGCAATCCTGTCCCTGTTCTACCCCTTCCACCTTCCCACCCCTTTCTGCCCCTTCCCTGGGACCCTGCCCCTGTTCCACCCAGAGTCCTCTACCCCACAACCCGTTTGCTCCTTTCTTCCCACCCTCCCCTCACTGTGGCTCCAAGACCAGAGAAGCTCTGTCCCCGTGCCATGGCCACGGGCCCATAGCAGGGAGTGAAAGCTCCTCCAGTCCCAGGGCCACAGCAGGGGCGGGTGCTGGGGCTTCCCCCGCTACTCCACGCTTCTGCAGGGGACCAGGGACAGGGCTCTGGGGCTTCTCCCACTCCACCTACCCAGTGCTTCTGCCAGAGAGTGGGATCGGGTATGGGGGCTTCCCCTGCCACCCTGTGGCTTCTCCTGGGGATGGGGAGGGGCACTGGGAGCTTCCTGTACTGGGGATGGGGTTCGGCGCAACTGGGAGGGCTTCCCCCACCCGGGGGACTTCTGCCAGGGTTGGGGGACTGCTGTGGGGACTTCCCCTGTCCCATGGCTTCTTCTGGGGTTAGGGGCCATTGGGGAGCTTCCCCCATCCTGCAGCTTCTGTTGGGGATGCGGTCAGGGGACATGGGGTCTTCCCTCACCCCACCCACCAGGTGGCAGAAGTGAGGGACCCCTCAGTTGGCGGGAACCCATGGGCCCATTGGCTAATCTGCCACTAGTGTCAAGATGCCTTAAGGTAACTTTCAAAGGCACTACAAATTTAAGGGGACTAATTCTACCTGATTTAAACCTCAGGCAATTATGTCAATGGAATTACTGAGGCTATGGCTACACTAGAGAGCTTACAGTGGCGCAGCTGAGTCGCCGCTCTAAACCAACAGGAGAGAGCTCTCACATCAGCTTAATTGCTCCATTCCCCGCGAGTGGTCATAGCTGTGAGCAGGCGAAGCTCTCCCGCCAACTTACCACTGTCCACACTGGTACTTAAGTCGGTATAAGTTATGTCACTCAGGGTGTGGCTAATTCAACTTAATCGGTCATGTAGCCATAGCCTTAGGGTGTAAATCACAGCTTGATTTGTCCCAAAGCATCTTGACACGACCTTAATCATTCAGACTCAGGACTGAGCTGCAAATATCATCTGAGCTAACTCACCAGCAGGAGGACTACTTCCCAAGGGCGAATTCATTTAGACAGCAGCATAAGAATTCATCTTTGATGAAAACCATAATAATGAATCTTATTCTATTATTCTAATGTTTTGAATCTTTATACAGAGAGCCCACCCCGTGGATATATATATATATATATTTGTAAAGAATTTTAACTGTTCTCAGCTAATCTTTATCTTAAAAAAGAGCCCCTGCCTCTGTTCTGCTGAGAGAATTATATTTAATGAATGCTTTTGTGACCGCAAAGTGGAAAGTGGTCTTTTTTTTGTCATTTTATTATTGTAATCTGTTGCATTTTTAGAATCTAATACTTGAGAACAGAATGTTGTAACTCTTTATATTTAAAGGGACACCACTGGGTTGTTGGTTTTTTTTCTTTTTAAAATTCATTTAGAGCTGGTGAAAGGTATTAGGCTGACAACCCCAAAGACTAGCACTGCAAGCTTCACCCATCCTGCCTCACAAATGTACCTCAATCTTCACTTGTAAGAACCACCTGAAGAGCTGAGAGGAGAATGCAGAGCCAGATACTCAGCTGGTGTAAGCGGGCAAGCTCCACTGTCTTCTGTCTCCATTCCCATTGAAATAAAGAGGCTGCTGTCAAATATGGATCAGGCAAGATTGTTTGCACGTTCCTTTCTTGGGTTCACAAAACAATGTGGAGACTGTCATGCAGTTTAAATCCATGTTGTGTTTTGAGTTTTGTTCAAGTATGATTCTATTGGGGAAAAAAAGAAAACTCATGTCTTTCAAATTAAAAGGAACCATATGCTAAGGATAAAAGAACTTCTTAAAAACTATGTTGGTCCAAATGTGTGGGGGAAGAGAGATGCAGTTGAGTTTAAGTACAACTTTTGAACCCACAATATTCAAATGAATTCAAAATGAGGCAAATGAGTTCAGACATTCCTAATTTCTAGACTGTTGTTATGTCTCCACCTTAGCCAAGCAACACGTAATCACACATCTACCTTGATATAACGCTGTCCTCAGGAGCCAAAAAATCTTATCGCATTATAGGTGAAACCGTGTTATATCGAACTTGCTTTGATCCACCAGAGTGCGCAGCCTCGCGCCCCCGGAGCACTGCTTTACCATGTTATATCCGCATTCGTGTTATATCACGTCACGTTATATCAAGGTAGAGGTGTATCTCTTTTAAACTCTTTCCTAATAAATTGATCCCCATATCCTCCTAACATTTTTTATTCTCCTGTCTGAATACCCTCTCATTTATCCATAGCTGTCTGACTCCAAGATGCCCAGAAATGAATGCAGCATTCCAGGTACAGTTGTACATCAGCTGTAGAGAGAATTCTTACATCCCTGCTCCATGACATGGTGCCTCTAGTTATGCAGACTAGAAGTGCTCATATTGCTCTAATTAGCTATTAAACAGTCCAGTTCAGTTCTTTTTCTAGTTTTCTTGCTGTGTTCCTGCTGTTTCTTCTTCTCTCAGATTTCACAGAAAATGCTCTGTAATTCACTTATACTTAAAATATGGTATACAGACTTTTAAACAGATAGATATCATGCACCCAAATCCTATCCATTGTGGCTCAACAAAAGTCTTTTATTACAAATATAACCTTAAACATTTATTTAAGGTTACATTTTCAACTAAACTCAAGCATTACTGTCTGAGGCATCATTTAATGTTATCCAGGGGTACATAATTAGAAACAAGCTTCCTAAAGCCACATGGCAATTCTTTAACTGATTCTGCTCCCATTAAAGTCAATGAAAGGTTTACCATTGTTTTCAATGGGAACAGGATCAAGCCTTTACATACAAGATTGTGCATGTACTTTGACACACTTGTCCCTCTGAGCAAACATGCAGAGACTTTAATATTGCCCCCTCAGAAAAATAAAGCTATAGTGTATTGTAAATCTCAGAGGAAGCATCCCACAGGTTCTATTTCAACACCCCTCTTTAACAAAAGCTCGCAGTGAACATTAACTTTTTCTAATGGCTTAATTAAGGAGAAAGATTAGCAGAGCCTGTGGAATATGGTCATTTTCTCTGCCTTTTAGAGAGAGCAATAAAAGCTAGTGAAATCATGTATTTACTTAGTGTGTATAGGTGTTTAGAATCACACTACACAGAGCCCGGTGTTTGCAAGGTGGAGTGGTTGTGATAAAAGACTTTCCATGGAATGTCATTCGGTGATAAATATAACCAAATTCTCCAAGAATCTTTCCTTTCCTCCCTCGGAGATAACTGTTTGCCACAACCATTCAAATCAAGGAATTACACTCTAAACCAACAAAATGCTTGGCACCTAGTTATCTTTAAAGACATGATTAGTGCCAATGACTTCAATGGGATTATTCATGCATAAAATTAAGCAAGTGCTTAAGTGCTTTGCTGGATCAGGGCGTTAAAGGGGGTTGTGCACCAATGCTCACTGTTTAATCCTCTCATATTCAGTAAGATTATTTCAGTGCTCAGCATGCCCAGTTTCTTTCACCTCCCTGGAGGTAGCAGGTATGACGGCATTGTGTGCTTTCTGTATAGCAGGATACTTGGATGGGGGTCGTTTCTCATTTTCTTACTCTGTTTATTAAGAATAAAAATTTTGGAAGTGGCTAAGTCTCATTGATTTTCCATGAGATTTAGGCTCTTTGGTATCTAACTCACTTTTGAAAATGGGACTTGGATGCCTACATTATTTAGGTACTTCACATGTTTTACCCTGAAAGAAACTATGAGACATAACTGTGATCATGGGAAACGATAAGCTGCATATTGAAGTTTAGTGAAATTTGCAAAGTAGGTAATCCTAGACCAGGAAATCTGATTTCTTGCTAATTGGTCTATGGGCCAAATCTTGCAGTCTTTATTTAGGCATGTGACTGGAAGCTGAAGGAATGAGGAGGTGGTATTTTCTAGCTGAATGTGTATGTGTTATATAAGAAGATACACCATTGCGCCTCTTCTTTCCAACATCTTTCAAACCAGTATGCAGAATGACACTACACTGGTTTTTTCCCCAAAAAGCACAGGAATAATCGCCTTATGCCACACTCATTTATAATCCCTGATTCAAGGTTTCTACAGAGGAACTAATTCTTTAACCTGGCAAAGAAAATAAGCAAATAAAGCTGATATTTAATGAATGCTTGGCAGGTGGCTGGTAAAAGATGGTATATTAAGAAATAGCTATTTATTGATTTTCAGTTAAATGAAACAAAACAAGATGCTTTCTCATTCTAGCACATTCATAGGACCTTTTGCTGTCCAAAATACAAAATGTTTTTACAAAATAAATCATAAATCTTGCACAGACCGAGCTTTCCAGCTTCCATAAAAAATACTTAAGCTGATTCTTTCTGCATAAATTATTGTTAAATAAAGAAAGGAAAGGACTCCTCAAACCTTGGTAGTTTTTTCTTGTAAAATAAATCCTGCACTTCAAATGTAAAAGGCTGTGCCAGATTCCCTATCATTTATAGTGTCTTTAATACATCATGTAAGTTTTTCAGTGCTTTCTCTAACTCTCACTTTCCCTATCAGGCTGTCTGTGATGATGACTGTGTAATCTTCTGTTTTGAAGCTGGCACCCACAATCAAGGCATTTACTGAACAACCAAGTCTTTGCAGAAATGAACTAAAATTGCAAGGAAACGTAAATGCCAAGTATGATGGGAGGAGTGAGCATTTCCTTAGGTAGAAGATCTCACAGCTAGGCAAGGCAGTATCCTTTTAAATGTCCCTTGTCAATGAATGTGTCTGTGATGCTGACAAACCAGGTGCCAACTCTTACCAAGTCTTTAGGCCTCAGCCAAGCACTGGCAAATTCATTACAGAAAACCAGTCCAGCTCATCTGTGTGTTGGTATAGGTAAGATGAGTATTAGACTTATAACAATGTGTTTAGCTTTTAAAATTTGAAATGCTTCTAAGTTCTGCATGCATTAATCTCACTTATAATATCTTTATCACATGCTATAAGGTAATGTTTAAGTTTTTGCTATATGATGGTAAAATATGTTTGCCCTGAAACTGTCAGTCTGTCAAAGGGATCGTCTCCTGCTCATTAAGAAGGATATCAAAACTAAATGGGCCATTGTGGGACATCACAATACAAAGAATTTGTTAATTGTCCCTTCATACTCATGAAGAGGCTATGTGCAAAAAGTCTCAACCCATCAGCTTGACTTCTGGAAGAAGGAAATAAAGATAGTGAACAAGAACATTTTTCATCTCTTTTATTGTTTGGACTCTCACGGGCTGGAGCTATGAAACAGACGCAGAGAGCCCTAGGGTCAACCTAGGTTAGCCCTAAAAGACATTCAGTGCTGACAGATTGCTGCAACTCTATCCCCTTTTGGAACCCCCGACTGCAACTCATTTGTGTATATATGTTTGCCTGTTTTAACCTGTAAATAACTCTCTCATTTCTTTTCTTAATTAATAAATCCTTAGTTGATTTACTCTAGAATTGGCTACAAGCGCAATCTTTGGAATGAGATCTTAGGTACAAATTGATCTGGGGTAACAAATTGATCTGGTCTCTTGGGACTGGAAGCAACCTCTTTTGTGATCTTTGGTGTCTAGCAGCCAACTATCACTAAATCCAGCTTGCCTGGGTAGCAAGATAGACTGGAGTGCCCTAGGGGATTGTCGGTGACTCCGTAAGACTGTTCTAGTGCTTCAAGAGTTCACGCTTGTTATTGGGTTGGTGAAATCTAATTATAGAACATACCACGAGTTTGGGGTATCTGCCCTGAGATTGGCTCTCACAGTCATGAACCATTCCAGACAGTGTCATAGAATCACAGAGTATCAGGTTTGGAAGGGACCTCAGGAGGCCATCTAGTCCAACCCCCTGCTCAAAGCAGGACCAATCCCCAGACAGATTTTTGCCCCAGATTCCTAAATGGCTCCCTCAAGGATTGAACTCACAACCCTGGGTTTAGCAAACCACTGAGCTATCCCTCCCCCATTTGTTATACTGAGACTTTCATAATCTGGCATAAATCAGACACTCCTGAAACCCACTGGAGAAGCTAGTGAGCTGCTCATAGCCAAAAAGTTACAGTCAAATAATGAGTGTAATGAGCTAAAATTATAGGTGTATGCTCTTATCCATGCATTGTGTGATATCACTGCACCAAGTTCAGTATTTGCTTGGGTCCAACAATACTTACCCGAATACACCAGAATCTCACTTGTCCACAAACCCTTCAATTTGAATTAATAATCAGCACATGTAGCACAACAGTTCCACTAGCTCCCACATTCACACTCTTGAGCTCAGGTCCAGAAGCATATGTTGGAGATTCAGAACTGCTGCTACACTACACTGCTCAAGTATTGGTTTTTTTTTTCATTAATTTTCAAAGAAAGTGCCCATTACAGTTCCCTGTCAGCCACAGAAACACATTTTTATTTTAAATACAACAAAATTGGTTTTCCAGTGTTTAACTAAAAATAGACTCTACTTTCTTCCTCCCAGAAACAAATCCCTATGCCCATTGCCCCCTACCACCAAGCTTCCGGGTCAAAGTTAATTATGGCTCTATATTCGGCTTGCTTTGTGTCATCCCTTCAGAAGGCACAGTTTTGCACTCCCTTCTCTTGTCGTGTATGGAGAGGATTCATACCATAAGTCCGCCCACTCTCTGCCTCTGTTTTGGTGGCTTTTACCACAGAAGTTGATAGCAGGAAGCTGAACTTTTGCACAGCAGAGCTCTTTGTGTCCCCTGCTTTGCACATCCATGCAAGAGTTAGCCACAGTCTGGCTCTGTAAATCAAATTACCTTGGTTTTCTTTTGCTTGCAGGAGAAGCAAATTCTAGAGTTAAGGACCCTCTGCTGATTATAATCTGCCTCCAGGCACACAGCTCTGTGGACTGTCGTTTCAAGCATAACATCTTGTCATAATAGCCTTGGTGCTGCACAGAAAGAGAGGTGTCCACTGATCAAGAAGTCAGACATCCCAGTTCTGTCACCTGCACCTACAATGAATTGTGGGTAGAAAACTGGAGACTTGATTAAGATTACAAAATCAGGTCCATAATTTTTCAGTGGCAGCATTTTTATTGATATGTGTTAGATAGTATTTCTGGGCTTTGCAGAAGAAGTGGTTGTGACCAAAAGCACCCCTGTATTCACATCCTAGAGTATTGTAATAATCTTTGTACAGAACATGCCTTGTAAGGTATAATTTGAAAACTAATAACTCACTGGTCAATAATATCATGGCAAAACGTATGTAACAACTTTACATGTAAAGTTATGAATTCCCCTTGGATGATGCTATTTTTTCAAAACCAGACAGCCCTGCCTAATCAAAAGTTATTAAGTGGACTATCCTAAACAAATGAATGTGTGTTTACCTCAGTTTGCATATAAGTAATAAACACGACCATCAAGAGCAGTAGGAGGAAATGGCAGGAAACAGACCAATTTCCATTACAGCAAACACAAGTTGGGGGGGAAAGAAGAGCATGAAGCCTACTTCACCACCAGACTCCATGTAGCCTTCCTCACTGCTAGAATAAACTTTACTTTGAAGGATAACCTTCAGCAGAATCCATTTCAAAGATTCATTGGAATATAAAAGAAAGGGGCAGAAAACGCCCAAATATGTCTTTCACCAAAGAAGACAAAGGCAGCAGTAACTTCTGGCCTCTGGCAAACATTCTGACCAAGGAGAGAGTCACTCCCCATCTTGCTGGAAGATTGTGGGTAAGAAAGGCCATCTTGAATGGAGCCTTGAACTGAAACTTGCTAGATTAAGTTTCAGACTTTTATATTTTGTTTTACTATTAATCTAAACTAACAGTGCTGTGTTTGTACTAAAGTGAATGTTGGCTCCACTTAATGTGGCAAACTGGTGTGTTTTGTCTCCTTAAAGGAGCAAATGAACCATAGTATAGAGCAATTTTCAAAGGAAGATGACTATCAAGGACACTGCTGTCTATCTCCACATGAAATTTAAATAAAATTGAAATGTGTCTCTCAAGCAGTGCATCTACATATCTACAAACCATGTTATTCTTCCAACTATGCTAATTATCTGAGTGTCCACATACTGAAAGGCAGCAAAGCTACTGACACTGTTGAGGGAGTGGATGTCTTACAAGATTAGTAAAGGGATAACACAGCCTTTCAATTCTAGGCCTTTTTGACATTCAATCTAGGGCAAACTAATCATGGCTGAAAACTATCTCCATCTAAGGGTTGTTAAGGATGAGCTGTGGTCTCCCCTCTATACCATGTCTGATGGCCAAGTGTCCACTGTCACAACTGGCAGAAAGGCCAAAGCTGTAACTGAGCCATGGAGACTGAAGTGATGTTTCCAGATCTGCAGTAGGACAGTGTATGGATGTTTTCACTTCCTGAATCCCCAATCTGGGTCTCAAATAGGTATAATCGCAGCACTCTGTGCCAGTTTAACGGGAAATGGACAGAAAATGCTAGGATACATCACAGTATTGAAGAGAATAATCCATTTTATAAGTACTCTCCATTAGCATGAAACTTCTCTAATGTCACGCTGTCCCATTGCTCTGGAAGCTGCATGGACTCAGGGCACTGGTAATGGGATAAGGAGTTATAAATCTCTAGATCAGATAATTTTGGTTGTGGTGGTCATGGTGGTCAGAAACATTCAGAACTCTTATCTCCCTCCACCACTTTTCACCACACTTCTAGGTTCCAGCTAGATATGAAAGTGCTGAAGCAGTGAAGAGGCAGAATTGTTCCCATGGTATTTGGGGCTTGAGTGACAGCAGAAAGTAAATATAATCTCACAAGAAAGCCCAGTCCTTCATGAGTTTTCCTGCGCCATATAGCTGGCAGAAATTAAATAGTTCCAATAAGAATAGTCATTGTTATTTACGTGGCATGGTGGGTTTTCAGAATGCTGCACAGCAGGTAAAGGGCACAAGTACAATCACAGATTCCCTGTCTGGAAGAGTTTACAATCTGAAAACAGTACAGTGCTGGAAGTTTTCATAGACCACTGAGATCCTCAGAAGACACTGGAAAGAGAAGAGGCAGGATGCTGGGAAGCTGTACCAAAACTAAGATTATGTCTAAAATGTAGTCTCAGCCCATGCTTCTAAAAGTTTTTCCCCAATACCCTGTACCATCCACACACCCTCAAGTATATAATTATTTGCTCTTGAACCCATGCATGCCTGCACAGCTGGGGTATTGGTTAAAGCCTGAGCATTAGCTCAGGTTGGAATCTGCCTACTTTGTAGTGAGGTTGCAGGCAAGATCACATGAAGGTTGATGGTCCTCCAGTGCCCTTCCCACAATTCCCCCAAAGGGACAGACAGGTTATCCCACACTTGGTACAATTGACTGGTAAAGAATCCTAGAGCATCTCAGAACAAAGAACCATAGGATAAGCACACACACACACACACATAGGTGAGTGCAGAAACAATGAAGGCACAGTGACACAAGTAGGACTTTGAGAACACTCATATTTGGGCTAGGCTAACCCAAGTGCCCAGATCTTGGTTAAATGTGCAGTGTAGACATACCTAGGACATCATAAGTAAGAGGTGCCAGAAGTGAGAGGAGGTAGAAGACAGAGGAGATGTTTGGGTGGAACTGTTAGGCCAAAGTTCCTCCTTTCCTCCTTCAGCAAAGCAGGTCTGACATGGAGAGGAGTGTACACTGGGTATGTCAGGGGCCAACAGACTTGTGACTCACAGAGGTACTGTATCTGCCTCAGGCACACTGCCTCTGCCTAGGACCAGTTGCAGCTGAGCCAACCCCTCTTTATCCCACAGTGCAGGCATTGGCTTATAGCCACTATCTGTCCCTTTATTTTTAGCTGCATTTGCTCATGGGTGTGTCACCTGTGTATGTATCTCACGGGAATATGAAAACGTCTTGCAGATGTACCAAGTGTACCATATTTTATTCACTTTTTGGTTCATTCAGTCCTCTCCTGCTCTAATGCTGTATCACATGTGATGTTAGTCCAGCTAGCTAGTTGCTAGGACTAAGCTCCAGCTTTTCTTTAAAAAATAAATAATATTGAGTTTTCATGTGAATGTACTGTGCAAAAAAATGGATGCAGCCTCCATTACCTTCCAGTTATCAGCCAGTAGGGGGCAGCCATGTATTGGAAAAGGTGAAACTCCTTCCTCTGCTTTTCACAGCTTCCTACAGTCATGTGGACTCAGGAGACAGAATTTCAACCTCTGCTCTTCTGATGATTTGCAGATGGTGGGTTTCCTTTATAAGCACAATACAGTACACCTTGTGTGACAGCTAGATAATCAAAACTAAAAGAAGCAGCAAAGAATCCTGTGGCACCTTATAGACTAAAAGAGTCTGCATGCGAAAAGAACGTGGGGAGAAGGCCATTGGTCTGTCTGGGGAAAATGCTGAAAACACAAATAAGTAAGAAGGGCTCTGCTAAAAAAGTAGTATAATGAACAGAGATGGATGCCTGGGTCTCACAAACGATGTAAGATTTCCCATCATAGCAAATGACTTTCAGAGTTGTTCAGCTGCTAATGAAACCTTGTGGGAATGCACGAAGGTGACCCCTGATGGAAGAAAATATAAAACAAGATGTGTATAAACAACCATCCCCAAATCAGATCAAGTTTTCTATCTGATTGAAGTAAATGTTAACTCTCTAAACAGCACTCTATCAAACATGGCTTGCAGCCTGCTGCCTCGGGTTTAGCCAAGCAAACCATCAATACTACTGAGCTATCATTTTCCTAAAATGGATGGGGGACTGAATTACTCAAGGGCAAAGGGACACAGAACGTTTTGCCTCTAAATTGCTATTTCTAATCTAGCCCAATTCAGTAGCGTCTGAAAGTTAATCCCACCCACTTGCTGCTTAATGGCCAGTGTGAAATGGGTTTGGTGTTCTTGCTCCATTTCCTACTGAATAAGTATCCATGTTACAGAGCCATCATCACAGCTAGCAGTAACCTCACTTGGTCGGTCAGTCAGTCTATCTCTCTATCTATCTAGTTTCTTGCTTTTGCCACCCATCTCCATAGTATTTGGCATCCTTTCTCTTGGGTGATATTCAAAAACATCTTTTTCTTACTTAACTCCCATAGGTATAGTCCCTTCAGTCAAGTGCCAGGCACACTTAGGGTCAAGGTGAGGAATGAAACTTGTAGTGTTGCTGCCCCTGGTATGGATGAAGAAGACTTTAATCTCCAGATCTGCCAATCAGCACCTTTAACCGTCATCAAATTATTAACTGCACATACACACGCACACACTCATTTGGCAGAATACTCTGGATAATATAATAAGAACTAAATGGTAACGGAGAGGAAAGGAATTATCTTTGCTGTGCTGCAAAAGGACAAATCCAGTGCCTAATCTGATGCAAACTTAATTACTTTTTGTTAAACAAAAGGTAAGGACAAGCAGACAAGCAGTTGCTGTTTTGGGCACTTACTGCCTTCCTCAGAACCAAGCAATTACGTTTGCTTCTGATACATTTTGACCATGTCTCTTATTTTGGTGTGGACCAGAGATGGCTCTTCAATTTCTGATAAGAAACTAAGCACCTCATGCTTAAAATAGCTCTCTGTACCCGCCTCCTCTCCTAGCTTTTGCTTTTTCATGTTTGTTTCTGACTGTCTCGCTCGCTGTCTCCTGATTTTAGTTCACAGATCCTCATGCGGGACAATGCCTGTTAAATTCACCAGTTTCATGAGCTATCTGTCCTCTTAACTGCTTTTGGCCAATTCAGCTTCACTAATACTCACTCTCATGTATATAGCACCTAGCAGCCTGGAGACTCTTAAAAGTACTTCATGGGTAAAATTCTGGCTAATGTATACAGGTACATTGGACTGGGAGGAAGATCATGCTGCCAGCCTCCCTCTATCCCGCTTGTGCACCTGCACAGGAACCCTGCCTTTGCCCTACCTAGACTATCTCTGTTCAGTCACTACAGCTCCCCCTCCACTGTATTCCCAGGTTCCCTTCCAATAAAAGCCAAAGTTTGACTCTGTAGATGCAAGAATGCTTGTATTGTCCACCTCCTGTGGTGTGAAGGGCAGCAACCAGTCAAATAACAAACTATGCAACAGAACAGGGATACCATCTCAAACCCCTGCTTGTTATATGAAAAGTGTTGTGGGATCTTTAAGACCCATATTTGAAAGAGTATCCCTTTTGTACATAGGAAAAAATTGCCAGTGCATCCATATGCACATTCACATAAAGATTTGGCCAGGGAAACTGGCCTCAGCAGTATCTAAATTCCCTGGAACCACTTGTCTGAATCCCAGCAGGACTCAACTTCTCCCTTCACCCTTCTGCAATGGATGAGCTGAGATCCATACAGTCACTTTCAAAATAGCCCTTACAAACTGAGATGCTTTCTGAGTCTGAAACACATGGAGTTACAACAGGGCTGGATTTGGCCCATGGTCTTATGAGCACAACATGCATGTTCAGTGACATTACTGAGTCAAACAGAGCCTGACCAATCTGCTCATAGGGACTGTCACAAATCCGAACAAGAAATGTTAGAAATAATGTTTCTGGTAACCTGTATAGCTGTCCTATAAACCATTTACAGAGTGATGTCTTTCTATAGATCCCCGAATTTGTATAAATGGTGCCACAGCCTATTTTTACCTTTGATATGTACAGCCACACTGGCATTTGTGTAGAGATTTGGAAGGCTGCTGTCAAATCAGTGAATTAATAAGAAGAGCAGCTCCATCCTACACTGTCAGTGTTTATGGATGGTCTCCCTGACAGCCATCTGTCAGTTTTTGATATTGATACCAGAAAATGAGCCTTGGAATTACATAATAGTTGTAGCTCTTTGGAAGTGATCCATTGCATGTACAGTATGCCAGGGGGGTGGGGGGGAAAGGAGGAAAAGCTGGGGTGAATTGCTCTGCCAGTGAGAGCTCTACAGCTGGGCTGGCAAGTGCAAAGCAGCTTAAATAATATGAGTGAGTAGCTTGAAAACATGGGAGACAGGGGAGATATATTCACTGTAGAGAGAAGAGCAATATTTGTAGAAGGGAAGAATAAGGCCCTCTTAGAGATCTCTGGTGGTATTTTTATGAGCCCGATTCCCTACCCATGGCAAAGTAGATCTGTAACAGGGGACTGGGACTCAGCTGCATCTGTACCATACTTAGCTCAGCTCTCCAGGTGGAGCCAATGAGTGATAAAGGATCAGGTGACTAAGAGCAGGTCTGCCAGGGAAGAAATAAGAGTAGTCTGTAGCCCAGTAAGTGGTTGCTGAACAGAAAGGAGCATAGTCCTGGCAGATCAAACGATGAGTGCAGGGAGATGAGCCTAGGGAGTCAGCACTCTATAAAGAGTGGAAGGCAGCCAGGGGGCTGGGAGAATAGGAAGGTGTCCTAGGAAGAAGAGGGCAGATGGAGGCTTTGGGGACATACAGTCCAGTTGTTTAGGGTTCCTGGGGCTGGGAACTATACCAGAGGGTGGGGGTGGATTTCCCCCAACCTGCCTATGTCCCCCTGTGTTGCTCCACTTGTGTTTGTCAGCTGGGTTGGGGAGACATCCTGCAGTATGGCTGCTGAAACTGTGGGGAAATGCACATGATCTGTACTGAGAGCAGCAGCAGCAGTCTGAGATATGCTCCTCCTTTTGATGTGCAAGGTGCTCTCCAGGCAGAGAAGAAGCCACAGCCCCTGCCCAAGGAATTCTGTCTGCTTGTGCACTGTGCTGGGATTCAGAACAGCACCCCTTCTAGCCAGCCAGTGGAGCTGTCTCCTCAAACAGCCTATTGCTCTGATACCCAGCTGTTGTCAAGTTTGCATTTGTCCACTAGGTACTGCAAGTAAAAGTCATGGGCTAAATTCTGCTTTCAGAGTAACTCCACTGAAGTCAATACTATTACTCCTCCCTCACACTAGTGTAAATGAAAGCAGAATTTGATCCCTCCCTCTCTAGCTAAGGAAAATAAGAGGGATGGAAAGGATCTTCCAGTGTGACAAGCAGCTTTAGTCTGAAATGGGCTGGTTTTCTGCCCATCAAGCAAGAGACTGGTAGTGTAGTTATAGTGCTGCAGTGTGGCTCAACAGTGACACCTTCAGATTAAGGTGCAATGCTGTTAGGTAACAAAGTCCCCTCCAGTTTTCCTCAGTCAGAAGAATGGTGGTTATGATTTAGGGCCTTTAAGATGGCAGAGTGAAAAAACATTGTAGAAGACTCCTCAGAGGTGAACTAGTGATGTAGGGGAAATACAGCTCTTTAAACCAGCATTTCTTAAAAGTACAGTATGATGTATACAACAAAAATGACCTAAAGACATATATGCCAGACACTCAGCTGGATATTAGTCCAGCTATGCTCATTCATACCAGTTGAGGATCTGGACCTCATGAATATATGGCACCTTCTAAGTCTTCATTAAAAACCAGACCAGACTTGAACCACGAACGTGAATTAAAACCTATAGAACACCACCGGCCATCTTTGGTAATCTCACAATGACTTTTGGAAGCCTCACTGACTTAAATAATTCTATTACTACATATTACATATTATATTTAACCTGCCAAACCTTTATTTCATTTTGGTTTTCCCAAACTGACACAATAGTGTGCTGTTAAATTTATATAAATGTTAAGCCCTGTGTATTTTTTTATGTAAGGAGAAAAAATTAATAGATGCTACACAATGGAAACAATTATTATAACAAAGCTTCAACACTGTTACAGTATCTTTGTTGTTAAAGATGGAAAAAAAGATTTGAAGAGAATACTCCTTGTGTTCATTAAATTATCATAGTGGGTACTTAATTTTCTTTTTAATTTCCCTTTCTGGTAGCTGCTGAGTTTTTACATTAAGAGCAGACATAATCAGAATCTGTTAAAGAGACTTGGAATAAAACAATTGCTGACATAGCAGCAGAAAACAAAAAACATCAGTAAATCATATTACTTCTGCAACATATACTAATAACACTTGTAACTCTAAGTAAAATCAAATACTGTACCTAGCAATTGCTCTGCAAATAGTTCATGAGGAACCTTGGATGCCTTTTTGTAGACAGTACGTGAATGCAAGATTAAACCATCCGCAGATGAGATCTAGCACTCAGGATCATTTCCGTTAACAAAAGTATTGGGATTCTGTTCTGATTTATACGAGTGTACCTCCATTTACCCCAGTGAATTTACAGCTGAGTTTAAATGAGATTAGAACCAAGCTCTTAAATTCTACTGCTAAGACTATAGGAGAAACTCTGTTGTCACTAGTATAAAGGTGTTTATCCTTTTGGGAGCCAACAACCAGAGAGTGACATAGTCACAAACACTTCATCAGGTGGACCCTCCTGTGTGAGGACAGTGGTGCTCATCATGCACAGCCTTCCATTATATTACAGTACAATCTTCTTCTAGTATTGATATTGTACACAGAAATAGTCAATACCATGCAATTTCCATTCAGCTGATGGCTATGTACAGCTCACATGTGAGTTCATTTTGTGCTCATCATTGATTAAAACAAAGCATAACTTTCACTATCCACCATCAAGTATATGTGTGGGCAGCATGCCCAGAAACACAGACAGAGAACAAACTAAAAAATAGCATTAATGCAACATTAGGGTTGAAATCGAGCTCTCTAAAATCAAGAAAGCTCATAAATTAGACTGAAAGTTCAATCATAACTCTAGTCTCTTCTTTAAAATATGGTTTCTTTATATTGTGAATTCAATATGACCCACAACAGAGTTTCTTATATCAGCACCAGAGACTGTATGAAAGCTTTCTTTAAGCACTGAAGTAAATAAAAGTTGTAGGCTACAGCACAGTGTATACTGTCTTCAGACTTGACTTGAAGTCCCAAAGAGAACTACAAAATAAACCGAGGTTTGAAGAAAATTGTATGTAGATGAAAACTAGATCCTTGCCCCCAGGACCATACATCCCCCGTCCTTGGCTCTTGTGTGGACAATACAGCTTGGAAGGGTGAAGGTAGTCTCCTCCTGTACCCCCTTGCATATTTTGCATAAGCATCAGAGAAGATCAATCCCTGCTCTCTCAGTGTGCCCCTGAAGGGGCACACCAGCCCAGTGAGGCAGGAAAGAGTGCAGAAAGGATGAGAGCTATGGCCCTGACTCTTGCTCCCCACTGGCCCACAGACAATGCCGCATACCTGAACATATGCCATGCACATAAGAGAGCTCAGGGAGTCAGTGGGCCTGCCTGAATCACAATGCACCCTGACCTCCTCAAGGGCAAGTCCAGTGCAGAGCTGTGCCTTACAAACTCAATCAGTGCCCAGCACGCATTGCCTGAAACAGAGATCAAGGAGCTTTCTCCTCTTCTCCATATATTCTCTGAGAGCTAATCAACAAAAGATAGGTAAACCCAGCCTGCACATTTCCAAGCCATTAAATCACTCTAAAATATTTCATTAAATTGGATTTGCATCTAAGTGCCATTGTCCTATATTGCGCTGTGAAACACCTGATCATTTTTGGTAAGGGGATTACAATAGATGCTTTGTGTTGCATCTCAGGGCTACATGTCCATTAAGAAAATCATGAAGGCCAGAATGCTTAACCACAATGCTCACTAATCCCTCCGAGTCTGACTGTGTGCGAGATGCCCTTGATTAAGGTGTAATTTTGTCACAGAAAACAATTTAGTGTTCTTTACCTTCCCTGCTTTCCAAACCTCCTAGAAGCAGAGTGACAGTGTTATGTCAATAAATCATCAATCACTTGTATGTGCTAATGAAAAAGAAACAATTATTGATAGGGAGAAAGCACAGTTAATCAGTAATACAATTGGTTTGACAGGACAGTCAAGGTTTGATTGACCAGCCCAGTTGTCTAAATATAAATAGTTTCTATTTATCATTTTTAATTTGAGAATATGCTTTACAGATATGCTAATAGAAGGAAAAACTCGCATTGCAGGGAGGATAAATTCAGGTTTGTACAGTATTCTGACAACCATGGATGAAAAGTGATACCCAAATGTAGGAGACCCATACTGTTTGGGCTAACAGCAGGACTTCTAGTCAGGATCTTCGGCATGAAAGCATGAGCCACTACTGCCTGCGCTAAAGCCTATATTTTTAAGGTACTTAAGCATTACTGCACACAGTGTTGCTATACCGAACTGATTTAAGAGTCTAAATCTCATTTTCAAAAGGGATTTAGGCACTTAGGAGTCTAAATTCCATCCCTACCACAAACCTTGCCACTTTGTGTTCCAGGAGTCAGATACATTTCTTCAGCCTGGTCATCACTAATACAAACTCTTAGGGCACCATACAACCAAAAAACTCACCCACGTGTAATTTTCCCTCCAGGGAGTGGAAGGAATGATTAAGAAAGAAAGAAGAAAGACACCACCCATGACTGATGCTAGTCATGTCACTTGCTGCATTATTGAAAGGTGTCCAGATACTATAACTATGGTCATCATGCATAAAAAACTGAATGGAGTAAAATAAAACTTAGCCATCCGATGGAGAAGATCCACTAATTTCTTAAGTGGACCAGCCACTAGTAGAGGATGAAGACCCACGTGCTGCTAAAGGAGGGTTATATACACTTCCCATGCCTGGGAATGATGCACTCATCCTGAGTGTCTACAGTCTTTGGGAGTTCAAGTTCCAGGTTGGGTACCATGCATATAAGCAATCTGTCTTCGGCTGACAGCAGAGTTTGAACCCCAGACCTTCAATGCTAAAGATCAAGGGAGAAGACTAACAGCCAGATTTTTAAAGATATTTAGGTGCCTAGTAGGACTTTCAAAAGCATCTGGGTGCCTATCATCCATTGAACTCAATGAGTTTTAGGTGCCTATGTGCTTTTGAAAACCCATGAGGCACCTAAATACCTTTAAAAATCTGGCTATAAGTCCCTTAGGAGTCAGATATAGCAGACTTATTACCCTCTTTTCGGACTACTCGCTCAGGGGGTACATTGTGTTTTGCTGAATAGGGATAAACTCAAATACACGCTTAAATGATTTGCTGAATTGGGTCCTATGCAACTGGTGACTGCTTTTAGTTCAAGCACTGGACTAGCAAACAGTGTATCAAGTAAAGGTTTCCTCAGTACCAGTTATTGGTGGGAAATATAATACATCAAACCACAGCAGAGATGCAATCGTACAGTGAGCGATTTCGAAAACTTTAATGAACCATTTGAAATAAACTCATTGGAAGGTAATTTGACAACACCACTTTTACATTTAAATATACTGTTTTAGCATGCAAATGCAGCACATTAATTCCATGTCAGGATGGAAAATGAAGTGAAACTGAAGGGATTCTGATACATGAAAGTCTTTTCAGTAATTTCTCATCACTCCACGGTGCTCTTAAGCAGCGTAATGAAAGAATGAATTGATTTAAACAACATTTTGTTGGAGCAATGGGGTTTGAGGAATTAAATTAACTTGATGGTTTGTTGTAAGAGCCAAGCCTAGAATTGCATTATATTACTCCTGGATATTTTTTCCTCTCTAGTTTTTTTTTCTTTTGAGTTGATATTTTACTTTTGTTTATTTCCATAACATCAGTTAAGGGCTTCAGCTCTTGTCTTTCTGCATTCATCACTTCATTAAAATGAATAAAAAACTGCTTATTCAGATCCATGTTATCTGGGTCCTGGAGAAGTGGGGGATAAGCAAGAAATTTCTATGACAATTTATTTAATAAAAACAATGGAATGTTCCTTTTCTATTTTGCACTGTTGGTAAAATCCTTGTTTTCGTTCCTCTTTTATTTAAGAAGCAGGGCTCAGGAAACAGAGGACGGTGGAGTTGACAAATGGGAGCAAAGAAATACTTATTACATAGCTTTATCAAAGAAAATCTGGTACAATTTTTTGTAATGAAGCAAAACACTGCATCTTTCAACAGATCCACTATAATATTCTGGGTTACCAATGTAAATACTGCAGTATTTTATAAGAGTATGTACTGTGCATTATAGATAAGTATAGACATGATTTCAGTTTAATCGTCAATGGATTTTAGACTGAGACTCTGATGCTCAGCACCTCTGCAAATCAGGTCATAACTCTCTTTATTTCTGTTGGTTTTGTTCCATTGCTGGTACTTAGCTAATGCATCCTGTGATGATATACCCTGAGTCATATAATATCTTTTACACTCCCATGTGAAACTTCCATTGATATAAATGGGAGTTATATAGATGGAGCAAGGAATTTTTAATTCCTTTCCCTCCAATCTTTATAACGTCAAAAATACGTCTTTCCATTCGGGAGTGAGACTGGGAAGACCAGCTCTCAGCCTGGGAAGAATTTACATTTGGTCAAACTGGAGAGAAATCAATCCATTTGAGGAGTTGGGTGTGTGTTTGAAAAGAGTAAAAGTAAACATTTATTCTTAGATGATAAGATTTCTTTCTTATTGCAAAAAGAAATTAAACAAAATAGTGGACTTTAACCAAAAAAAAAAAAAAAAGCCAGATTTGTGGCCCTAAATCTGGACTCGGTAACTTTTGAAAGAGAAAAAAATAATACTTGAGATATTAAAGTAGCTGATTCAATATGGTTTTGAACTTATTGAATTTACTGGAAAACCACTGAAAAATCCAAGTTTCTTGCTGTATTATAGGTATAGGAACACAGAGTCTTTGCGATACTAGATCAGACCATTGGTTTATTTAATTATGTTAATACACCAATTTTTTAATCCCTACCCCCATCGCTGCAACTTGTTACCAATAAAAGCACGCTATCAAGTCTCTGATTGAAAGCCAGTGGCATTCAGTGTAGATTCTTACTGACTTCAGTGGACCATGGATCAATCCCAATGTGATGGGAAAGGATATTGGTTGGCCCCAAGTCATGGCAAGTCAGCCTTTTTCAGTATGCCATTCTTCATCCGTTCACAATCTGGTCTCTACTCCCTACTTGAATGAGTTTCTCTATCTGGTTAATCAGCTGCCAGCTGTTTCTAGTACAGTTACATTACATTAGCCAGAGCCCGATAGAAAGGTGAAGCAGTTTGCCCCAGGCCCCGTAGCTGGACTCTTTGTGAGAGAGATGGCATTAGGATCCTGGAATGCCTCTTTTATCTCCCAGTCCTGTACTCAGACCACTTGAACATGCCTCTCTCAGTACATCACATCTCTCTGTGCTTCTTCCTGCTTTTATCAGCTTGCCCTTTATATGACTGGCATGCAGTATGTATCCTTACCGATACAGTATGAAAATAATATGAAATTCGGGGCACTTCTCAAGCACAAGCCAGGACTTCTTAATTTTGCTGGTGGGGAAATGACAAATTGCATCCTAATGTTCTAAAGCTCTTTATTGGGCATAAAAAGGGAAGATTAAGCACTAGGAGGATTTGTGGGTAACAACTTCTCCCCCACCCTCTTTCCTCCTCCCATGTTCTGTATACTATCGGAGCTGGGCAGAATCCGTTTCAAAGCACTCCTCCATACTGATTAACTTTAGGCAACAATACCAGACAACCCAGCTCTTTTGTTGTTTTTGTAGGTCACCACGTACCTTTTCTGGACTCTTTCCTGTTTCCATCTAAGAGGACTAGAGAATTGTCATTCTGCACTATATGCTCAGTTTCTTCTCAGTCATACAAGCCTGCTCTCTCAAGCAAGGATCTCAGGATTAGGTCTATATGAAAGTCTAAGATGCTTATAACAAAGAACCAGATGTGGAAGCCTTGTAAATTACAAATGCCCCCTTCACAGCCAGCTGTGTCATATTAAAAATAAAAACTTTTATTTACATGCCCTTCTGGTAGTGTCATATGGTTTTATCTTCTAGCCAGTCCTCTCCACAACTCCCATTCATATATAATATAACATGATATATTATACATTATATTTGCATAAGTTATTTTCAAAGACACTTTCAATTCATGGTCAGTATTTGCTTTTTCCTGGAAGTTCTGTCCTTAGTTTTTTAGTAGAATTTCATTGAAGCACAAGAAAAGCCAGTTCATATGTTAAGTCCACACAAAGAATCAGTGTATTAGAACCCCAGACACTGCAGTTTTCACACTCCACAGATGATTATGAGTGTGTAAGTTAGAGTTACAATTTTGCAGCCATTGTCTGGTAACAGATGTGCATTTATGACACCTACAGACTTCAGCGGGAGTTGAATTTATGTGTCCAAAGGCAGAATATTGCCCATGATTTGTAAGTATCAGAATCAATAAACTCAATGGACCAAATTCTTTCATGGTTCAACTTCATTGACTTCAATACAGGTACATCAGAGGTAAATTTGTCCCAGTGAAAGCATGTAATTTAGTTTAAGTATTTTGACACCTGCATGATAAACCAAACCAAACCAAACCAAAGCAGGTTTTTCATACTGTCTCACATGACCTTGTCATTAACAAACTAGGGAAATACAACCTAGATGGAGATACTATAAGGAGGGTGCATAACTGCTTGGAAAATTGTTCCCAAAGAGTAGTTATTAGTGGTTCACTGGAAGGGCATATCAAATGTGATTCCACAGGGAGCAGTTCAGTGTCCAGTTCTGTTCAATATCTTCGTCAGTGATTTAGATAATGGCATAGAGAGTAAATTTACAAAGTTTGCCAATGACACCAAGCTGGGAGGGATTGCAAATGCTTTGGAGGATAGGATTAAAATTCAAAATGATCTGGACAAACTGGAGAAATGGTCTGAAGTAAATAGGATGAAATTCCATAAGGCCAAATGCAAAGTACTCCACTTTGGAGGAATAATCAGTTGCACACATACAAAATGGGAAACGAATCGCCTAGGAAGTACTGCAGAAAGGGATCTGGGGGTCATAGTGGATCACAAGCTAACTATGAGTCAACAGTGTAACACTGTTGAAAACAAAAGCAAACATCATTCTGGGATGTATTAGCAGGAGTGTTGTAAGCAAGACACAAGAAGAAATTCTTCTACTCTACTCCATACTGATTAGGCCTCAACTGGAGTACTGTATTGTGTCCAGTTCTGGGTGCCACATTTCAGGAAAGATGTGGACAAATTGGAGAAAGTCCAGAGAAGAGCAACAATAATGATTAAAGGTCAGAAGCTGAGCTTGGGCAGGGGAGCAGCATGCTGCCACAGCCAGGCACTCTCCCAGGAAGCTGTTGCACTGCACCAGGCAGTGTACCAACATGATTGGAAGAGGCTCTGGCACCACCCCATCTGTTCCGGCTCTGGCCCCATACCCTCCGTTCCCCACCCTGGGCAGCTACTGGGGGGGCACTCGACCCTTCATGCCCTCCCTCTGACGAGTCACCTCAGGCAGACAGTAACATAATAGAGCCATATGTCAATCTATCCTATCTGTAAAGATTTTATCTTGCACTGTAAGAACTGAAATTATAGTGATCTGAACTGCTATCCCTTCAGATAGTCTTGAAGGGACAGAAGGAGCTTGGAGAAAAAAATTCTTTACCAAAGGTTTGCTACTGGTGCATACTACTTGGTATACTAAGTTTCTCCAGAGCACATCCGTAAGGGCAGGAGTTGAGACTTTTCTGTTGCTGTTATAGTTTGTGTTTGATATGGGGTTTGTATTTTGGGTGTTGAGAGGTGGGATACTGGGTGTTATTTAATTTTTCCGGGTAAATGTATTCAGGTAGCGGGATATGGTTAGTTACTCTTTAAGGTGTCCAGAGGAATCTGGCCATGTGCCTATTAAAAGTAAAAATGCATTATTTTAATTATACATTTATAATTATTAAGTTACGTTCTACAGTTGAGTTTCACATAAAAATGCAAAGAAGCATTTACACATTATTTTTTAATTAATTATTTTTTACTTTAAAAATAATTGTTTCCCCTGGTGACCGTCTATCAGAATGTATTTATTTTACATGAGACAAACTGCTGAAATCAAGATTTTGCAATAATTGAAGGGACAGATTCTCTGCTTATGTAAATTGCTGCAGGTCCATTGGCTTCAATGAAGCTACAGCAATTCATATCAGCTGAGGACCTGGCTCACAGTTTTTAAATAGTTACGTTCTTTGGGCTGTATCATGCTGTTAGGTTTATTTATACAGGATTCCCCACATTGATTTCAATGGGGTGTTCTGCTTAAAAATTGTTGGGATGCTCTGGACTTTTATTTTTTGCACATAACGCATCTGCTTCAGTGAGTGTTCTGCTTCTGCTAGGGTACAACGCTCTTGTGAAGTAGATGCTTGGAGCAGTCAGCCTGGGACTGGACAGAAAAAAGTCTTATTGGGTGAAATTTATCCCATGGAGAGGGTCAACACAAGATTACTGCACCAATTAAGTCCTACTTAGGCCCTTAGTTAGGACAAAAATGGGGGATTTAAGTGGTTCATAGGATCCTGAACTAACCCTCTCCAAAGAGCTGAATTTCACCCATTGTGAATCTTGTCAAAATAACTCCATGTTATGTTATCTATAGATAAACATATCTACCTACACATATAAAGATACACAATTTCTGCTGGGATTATGAGGGCCAAATCCAGACCTTGGACTTAATTCAGAAGATTTTATTCAGTTAACATTGACACCAGTGAGAGTTTTGCTAAATATGAACTTCATGATTGGACCCTAGAGGAATAAAGCTAGCTATACCGTATAGCTATGGCAGAAATCACTTGCTTATGACAATGTTTTAATTTTAAAGGGCTCTACCAGGTTCTCACCTGTAGTTGTTGAGGGGATTAAATTAAACCTTCAGGTATTAGCGAATGCTAGCTATTAAAAATAAATAGAAACACCAGGATTTTCCATACTGGAACAGACCACTGAACCATTCAGTTCCTTTTCCCATCTCCAGAAATGGCCCTTTCCAAATGCTTTGGAGAAAACACACAACAGAGCCCATATACTGACAAAGCTGTGTCATTTCCTGCCACAGGAATCTAGAATGACTGTAAATAACACTACAAGAAAATTAAAATTCCACTTTGGAAAGTACAGTAGTTTACATTTTGTACTTCAAGAACTTTTCAGCCTACTTTTGAAGTCAGATGTGATGCAAAATTTGGGGACTGCCAAGTTTATTTAGATTTGAGAGGGGTCGTATATCACATATCAGACTGACAACACCTCAACAATAACAATTCCATTTTGTCTTGATTTTAATTCAAGAAGTGGATCTGGTAGTTTGATACAGAACAGTTATATATTATTTAAAGAAAAAAAAGGAATATTTATCCACTTTACTATTACTAAACAGACCAATCCATTCATAGACTTCAGTGGGCATAGGATAAGGTCCTTAAACTTTGAATAGAACAATATTCTTTTCAGTCAGGCAAAAAAAAAAAAACCACTGTGTATTTGCATAACAATGCTAGGACACCTTTTTTTTTTTAATCTGATGACAGATTTATGCTTTCAGCTGCCTCTGGTTCAACTAGACTTGCCTGAGCCCATAATAAATCTTGTGAGAGGCCAAATAGGCTGAAACTATCAAGTCCTATATTGGAAAATTTAAACCCATTTAAAACATTACCTTCCTCTTCATTTAATTTTTGATTGCTAAGGGTTTATAACTGATTTTATGGCCCTATTGTGATTAATTTTAATGCAGTTCTTTCTTTGTTCTTTGATCAACTTTTCTCATTTTCAGTTCTGATTTAATTGTACTTCTCTAAAATGATCTGTTGCCTTCTTTTTTTGCATATTCATTTTGAAACAGTAAAATATTCTCAAGACACTGCCATGTTGGCTTAAGGTTATTGGAAGGTGCCCCTGCAAACTGTTGTTGAAAGATATAGTGCCTCTGAGCCCTTTTAATGTCACCCAATTTGATCATGTGAACCCTTTTTCCTAGATAAATCTCCAGCACCTTCCATATCTGAGACTTCCTAGTAAGCGCCGGTATTGTCACTGAATTGATTCATATGTTTCAACCTACCAGGACCCAAATTTGAGACACACTTCTCTGACCAAACCGCAGCACAATGAGAGGCACAAAGGAAACTAGCAATGGAAGGTAAATTTAATGTGGCTTTATTAGTGACAATAATATTTCCTATGATCTCAGCTCCATTTCTGAAGTGAAGGTGGAGATAAGACAAGAGAGAACACCATAAAATCTGGTTTTAAAATGCAGTGTTTCCTTTACAGTGAGGGGACAGGTGACAGTGCTACAATAACTATATTTTCTAACAGTTCATAGACAAATGCCTCACTCCAGAAGGAGCTTGGAGAAAAAAATTGTGACTTAGAGAACACCCCATTTGCTCTCAGAAGTAGAGTGCGTCATCTTTTTACAGAATGCTGCTTACTGCCATTAACCAAGCTATTCCGGGCAGCAAACAGGGGAGTAAAGCCAAGTCTGTGACCCACTCCCTGCAAATTTGCTTATAAGGGGGTATTACCAGCTTTGCCCGTTACTTTGAGGTACACTCATTTATTATGGTTATTCTTCTGGGGAGGGGGTCCTGTACATCTATCAATGTACGGCTTTTGTCACTTTTTGTCAAAGCTGAATCCCCACTGTGTCACTCCGAGTGCAGGAAGTGGGGGCCCTCAAGGATTTTAAAAATTAATTGCTGCCACTCCAGGCTTGTATTACACTCCCAAGGTCACAGCTTCTCTCTGACCTTGGCTTGCTAAACGCTGCCACCACCCAAATGCAAAAAAACCCCTTTGAACCCAGGAAGGCGCACTTGGGAATTCCTCCCTGTGGGGCACCCTGTCCCTCCGGGGAAGAGCTGAGAAATAAAACAAAGGAAATTAGCTGTGCTACCAGCTAATCAAACAACATGCACAAACCTCTTAGGACACCAAAAATCTAATCTTGTTCTTTAAAAAGGTAAATTTTATTTAAAACAAAAAGGAAAAAATTACATCTGGAACTTAGGCTTTTTGCTAGATCTTAAAAGAAACAATTACAAAAATTAAGCACCCAAACTAGCTTTCTTGGGGGTTCATCTTAAAGGTTACAAGCAAACAAAATCATCAGGAGTTAGCACAGAGGAGAGCCACAAGCCAAAATAAAAAATAAATCTGATAATGTCTAACGAAACATTCCCTATCCAAATAATTTCTTCTAGGTATGGAAGATACTTTTTCATACCTGGTTCAAACCTTACACAGCATTTCTGCTTATAGCATTGCTGCCCCGTGTCCCTGCTGCCCAGAGAACAACAGACAAAGGGTAATGTTTCTTTCTCAATATTAAAAAGTTCTACCCTCCCTGACCCTTTTGGTCAGGTGCCCACTTTTCTTTACCTGGGGGACTTTTAACCCTTTACAGGTAAAGCAAGCGGAGAACAGCTACCAAGAGGGATTTTACAGCTAACTGGCTGCTTGGGTGCCCATAAAAGGGAGCTACCCCCTGCTTCATTTATCACAGGGTTACTCTTCTGGGGAGGGGTGTCCTGTACTACTATTAATATATGGCTTGTGTCACTTGTGTTCTCATACAGAGCTCTACTTCTCCATGCTCCATGCTCCTCCCAAAGGAGCTATCCTACAGGACCTAGGTTCCCCAGGGATGGGCTCTTCCAGCCCCAGAATCAGACAAACACATGCACACACACACACATTAACAGAGTGCGTCTGAGATGACCGGGTTATTCAGCACTCCCAGACTGACCCTTTATATGTCCCTGGACTCAGCAGACTAAGTTGAGCAGCACTTCCAACCTGCCACCCTCATATGTCCCAGGTTCAGCATGTCCCTATCCCCACTTTCACGTTGCAATTGTTCTGGTAGTAACCCACTTGATGAGCAAACCCCACCGGATTTTGGAGTGCTGCAGGGATCTTTTAGTTTAGGTACGAGGAGCGTTGCTGCAGAGCAAATGAGGAAACCAAAAAACACACACGAGTGGGAGAACATAAGAATGGCCATACTGGGTCAGACCAAAGGTCCATCAAGACCAGTATCCTGTCCTCTGACAATGGCCAATGGCAGGTGCCCCAAAGGGAATGAACAGACAGGTTATCATCAAGTGATCCATGCCCTGTCACCCGATCCCAGCTTCTGGCAAACAGAGGCTAGGGACACCATTCCTGCCCATCCTGGCTAACAGCCATTGATGGACCTATCTTCCATGAATCTATCTAGCTGCCTTTTGAACCCTGTTATAGTATTGGCCTTCACAACACACTCTGTCAAAGAGTTCCAGAGGTTGACAGTGTGTTGCGTGAAAAAATACTTCCTTGTGTTTGTTTTAAACGTGCTACCTATTAATTTCATTTGGTGGCCCCTTGTTCTTGTATTATGAGAAGGAGTAAATTAACTCTTCCTTATTTACTTTCTCTATACCACTCATAATTTTATAGACTTCTATCATAACCCCTCTGAGTCGCCTCTTTTCCAAGCTGAAAAGTCCCAGTCTTATTAATCTCTCCTCATATGGAAGCCATTCTATACCCTTAATCATTTTGTTGCCCTTTTCCGAACCTTTTCCAATTCCAATATATCTTTTTTGAGATGGGGCGACCACATCTGCATGCAGTATTCAAGGTGTGCACATACCATGGATTTATATAGAGGAAATATGATATTTTTTGTCTTATTATCTATCCCTATCTTGATGATTCCCAACATTCTGTTTGCTTTTTTGACTGCTGCTGCACATTGAATGGATGATTTCAGAGAACTATCCACAATGTCTCCAAGATCTCTTTCTTGAGTGGTAACAGCTAATTTAGACCCCATCATTGTACATGTATAGTTAGGATTATGTTTTCCAGTGTGCATTACTTTGCATTTATCAACATTAAATTTCTTCTGCCATTTTGTTGCCCAGTCACCCAGTTTTGTGAGATCCTTTTGTAGCTCTTTACAGTCTGCCTAGGACTTAACTATTTTGAGTAGTTTTGTATCATCTGCAAACTTTTCCACCTCACTGTTTACCCCTTTTCCAGATTGTTTATGGATATGTTAAATAGGACTGATCCCAGTACAGATCCCTGGGGGATACCACTATTTACCTCTCTGACCATTTATTCCTACCCTTTGTTTCCTATCTTTTAACCAGTTACCAATCCATGAGAGAACCTTCCCTCTTATCCCATTGACTGCTTATTTTGCTTAAGAGCCTTCGGTGAGGGACCTTATCAAAGGCTTTCTGAAAATCTAAATACACTATATCCACTGGATCTCCTTTGTCCACATGCTTGTTGACCCCCTCAAAGAATTCTAGTAGATTGGTGAGGCATGATTTCCCTTTACAAAAAACATGTTGAATATTTCCCAACAAATTATGTTCATCTATGTGTCTGGCAATGTTGTTCTTTGTGATAGTTTCAACCAATTTGTCCGGTACTGAAGCGAGGCTTACTGGTCTGTAGTTACTAGGGTCACCTCTGGAGACCTTTTTAAAAATTGGCATTGCATTAGCTATCCTCCAGTCATTTGGTACAGAAGCTGATTTAAATGATAGGTTACAGATGACAGTTAGTAGTCCTGCAATTTCACATTTTATTTCCTTCAGAACACTTGGGTGAATACCATCAGGTCCTGGAGACTTATTACTGTTTAGTTTATCAATTTGTTCCAAAACCTCCTCTGATGACACCTCAATTTGGGATAGTTCCTCAGATCTGTCACCCAAAAAGAATGGCTTAGGTTTGGGAATCTCCCTCACATCCTCAACAGTGAAGACTGATGCAAAGAATTCATTCAGTTTCTCTGCAATGGCCTCATCATCTTTGAGTGCTCCTTTAGCATCTCGATTGTCCAGTGGCCCCACTGGTTGTTTAGCAGGCTTTCTGCTTCTGATATATTTAAACAAATATTTGTTATTACTTTTGGAGTCTTTGGCTAGCTTCAAATTATTTTTTGGTCTTTCTAATTATATTTTTACACTTCATTTGCCAGAGTTTATGTTCTTTTCTATTTTCCTCATTAGGATTTATCTTCCGCTTTTTAAAGGATGCCTTTTTGCCTCTCGCTGCTTCTTTTACTTTGTTGTTTAACCACGGTGGATCTTTTTTGGTTCTCTTACTATGTTTTTTTTAAATTGGTGTATACATTTAAGTTGAGGCTCTATTATGGTGTCTTTAAAAAGTTTTCACAGAGCTTGCAGGGATTTTACTTTTGGTACTGTACCTTTTAATTTCTGTTTTACTAACCTTCTCATTTTTGTGTAGTCCCCCTTTCTGAAATTAAATGCTACAGTGTTGGGCCACTGTGGAGTTTTCTCCACCACAGGGATGTTAAATTTCATTATGTTATGGTCACTATTACCAAGCAGTCCAGCTATATTCACCTCGTGGACCTGATCCTGTGCTCCACTTAGGACTAAATCAAGAATTACCTCTCCTCTGGTGGGTTCCAGGACGAGCTGCTCCAAGAAGCAGTCATTTAAGGTGTCAAGAAACTTTATCTCAGCATCCCTTCTTGAGGTGATATGTACCCAGTCAATATGGGGATAGTTGAAATCCCCCATTATTATTATTGAGTTTTTTATTTTAATAGCCTCTCTAATCTCTCTGAACATTTCAGAGTCACTAACACCATCCTGGTCAGGTGGTCTGTAATTTAGCCCTACTGCTATATTCTTATTTTTCAAGCATGGAATTACTATCCATAGAGATTCTATAGTACAATTTAGTTCATTTAAGATTTTTACTTCATTTATTCTATGCTTTATTTCACATATAGTGCCACTCCCCCCCCCCCAGCACAACCTGTTCTGTCCGTCTGATATATTTTGTACTCTGGTATTACTGAGAGAGAGAGAGAGAGAGAGAGAGAGAGAGAGAAGCGACCGGCTTAATCATGAAAGTTATTTATTGCCAGGTAATAACCATAGGGGAGCCAAACAAACAAAACAGTTATAATGTTAAAACTAACTTAAACTTGATTATAAAAGTCAGGTTCACAAAACTATAACTGATCACACAAGTCAGGGTCAGAAGGCTACACAGAGAGAGAGAGAGAGAGAGAGCTGGGTTCTCACCACTCCGTGAAGCTTGAATTGATCGGGGGTCCCAGGTGATGGTGGTAGCTGAGGGTCTGGAGTGCTGGAGTCAGGCAGAGCCCCCAGCATGATCAGTCGGGAGAAGATGAAGTCCCAATGGAACTGATACAGATTCTGGATCCAGGCATCAGAACTTTAGCATAGGTAAGGTTTTTTGTAGTGAAACAACAATGGTTCAAGGGAGAACACTAGACAGCATACCAACGTTGTTTTTTCAGGCTAGACCATGGGAGCTGATCGTTCCTGGCTATGGGCAGTGTTCCTTGGCGGGAGCTCACAATGCAATTACGGAGCTTCACTATTTTGGATACCAAGAAAGGATTTATTACTAGAATTGGTCTGATAACTGCTGAGCTGGGTGTGTGCAGGCGTGGGTTCATTAACGTGTGAAGCAGGGATCCCCCATCATGCACTGCTTTCCTGCTTTTCTGGTCCCAGAGTTCTGTGCAGTTCTTGCCTTGGAATCTCTGTTCTCCATTCTGTATGCTAATGGAGATGCCTCCTTGTCCCATCTTCGATGCAAATGAGGCTAGGGGAGTTTCCTTAATCCTGTCACCCTTATCCCAGGAGTTAGGTCTGTCTCTCCCTGTCTTTTCATTGCTTTTTGTAAGTCTTTCTTCTGATCAGTTTTGGTTCAAGCAGAGGTGGGGGAGGGGGAGAGAGAAGGTCTTTTGTGAGTCAGACACACGGGGGGGGGGAGTGGCACTATATGTGAAATAAAGCATAGAATAAATGAAGTAAAAATCTTAAATGAACTAAATTGTACCCCAATGGTTCCCCAAGAACACAGAGCTGACAGGTAACAGGGGAGTATAAGAGAACCAGCCACTGTCTGCTCTCCCCATCATGGCTAGAACCACATTACTTTGCTCAGGGGAATAAATCAGGGAGACGAGAGGGGGACTTCTCCACCTTGTTCTTCCATGCAGCCAAATAAAGGCTAAGAACAATATATTCTAATGTGTTTATTGAAATACAGATAACTAAGGTCAAAAGGTTTGAGATCCCATTGATCTCCTGATAGAATTGTTTTGAGAGGATACTGATAACAATAGGGTTTATTATTTTATTATACTGCTAACAAAATGAATGGATAGCAAGCATCCACATACATATGTGAAAGGCATGCTCTTAATAACATAAAGATGACAAGCTGATGGTACATTTTTGCAGTAAAGCAATGATTATTGTGAAGATATCGATAAGAGGATTTCACAAATATAATTCCTCCTTTTAAAGATACTATTTTGTGTTTCACTTTTTTCCTCTCAGCTTTTCCTTTGGACGCTTAAAGCTGATTTACTTCTAATCCCAAGTGCTTTTTTTTACAGTAAACAGCTTCATTAAGAATATTTTCCTTTTTCTCTATGAAAGTTACAAAGTGAAAATGATTTCACTGCAGAAATGAATGTCATGGCAAATGGATTAAGAAAACAGTCTTTTAAAAAAGGGAGGAACTTGGTTTGGTTGTTGTTGTTTTAATCCCCATAATCATTGCTAAAATTAATGTTATTAATTTTTCCCATGGTACAAAAAGTGTTCCTTTGTATGGATAGAATGATATTTAGTGGCACCTAGAAACCACAGGGATGGACACACTAGGAGATCCAGTCTTGTCTAATCCTTATTCACTCTAGTTTTCCTCTTGCACATGAATGTGTGAAGTCAATTAGGATCAGGGCCCTAGTGACAGATAGACAGATTCCAGAGAGGTGGTAAAGAAGATTAGGCCAGTGGTCCTCAAGCTTTGTCCATACTGGGCTCCCCTTGTCTATTGCAAGATCCTTTCTAGAGCTGCCCCCTATCTAACTGGGGAGACCCTCCTCCCATTCGCCAGTATGGGAAGAGCACCATGGTTGTGACCTCTTGACACCTGTTTATGACCCACTTGGGGGTCTTTAGAGTAAAGCAACTTCTTTCCAGACTAAAAAGAAGAGTTTGTTTTGTCATTAAGTGATTTTCCTCTGTTGTTTTAGTAACTGCAAACATCAATCACATTGCAGGAGTACAACAGTTTTTAAGAAAATTGTTCTCTTTTATATCTGATTTAACAGTAATCATGATTTCCTAGTGAACAATGAACAGCCATTTATATTCTCTGTGTAATGGGTATGGATTTCATATGGGGAAAACTATTGAGTGGATTTAAAGAGGATATAGGTTTAATATTTATACATACATACAAGAAGAAAATTTCATGTGAAATTGCTATCAATATACACCAGTACATCAGAATGAGGGTTTATTTTCCTTCTCCCTGTCAGGTACCCACGTATGAAAATATTGACCTAACTGTATAGTGTTTTAATTTAGGCACCTAAATCAAAATTTAAGCACCTAAATAAGTAACCTGGTTTTTAAAGTCACTTCAGTGAGAGTTGTGAATGCTCAACACCTCTGAAAATCAGTTCACTTATTTAGGTGCTTAAATATTAATGTAGGTGCCTAACTTTGGTATCCAAGGGCCAGGATTTGGGGGATTTTCATCACCCTCTGAAAATCAAGACACAAGTTTGAAAATGTTGTTCTAGGTGCCTTACGGCAAACTACCGGTATATCAACCTAGTTGAACTCCAAAGGACATTCAGACTCTCCCTTTGATAAAATCCTGAATTTAAAAACTTGGATTTGACAGTTTGTCAGAAAAGAATGGCAGAATTAATTCCAGAATATGTGGTCAGTTTAACCCTTCTTTGACCACCTTCTTTGTTATAATTCATGTGTTGTAGCATCATCTTCAGTTAAGTATACTATGTGAGCTATCTCACTGCAGGGACTCTGGAGTGCATTTTGTGCAATCCTATGACCTTCAAGACAAGACAGACATTTTGTCTCTAGTCTTTCATCCCATATAGGATTAACTTCAGTGGAACAAAATTACAAACTTTACATTTGATTTTTCTTTTGGAAAGCCACATAAATAGGTTTTTATTTTATAACCACTGGAGAAACACTCCTAGATAATCAATTTGAATCCAGCCCATGAGTGAGTGACTAATTATCTGTGTGGTTACCATCTGACCCTTTTCGGTATAGAGTGGTGTTAACGTGATCGTCACTTATTTGTACCGTGGTGTCTCGGAAGTGGACCTCCCGTGTAGATTGGTCCAGGCTGAGGTTGATGGTGAGGTGGAAGCTGTTGAAATCATGGTGGAATTCTTCCAGAGTCTCCTTCCCATGGGTCCAGATGATGAAGATGTCATCAATGTAGCGCAGGTAGAGAAGGGGCGTGAGTGGATGAGAGCTGAGGAAGCGTTGTTCCAGGTCAGCCATAAAAATGTTGGCATATTGTGGGGCCATCCGGGTGCCCATAGGGGTGCCATTGATCTGGAGGTATATATTGTCACCAAATTTGAAATGATTTTGCGTGAGGATAAAGTCACAGAGCTCAGCAACCAGTTGTGCTGTGGCATCATCAGGGATACTGTTTCTGACAGCTTGTATTACATCTATGTGTGGGATGTTTGTGTAGAGAGCCTCCACATCCACGGTGGCTAGGATGGTGTTCTCTGGAAGATCACCAATGCATTGTATTTTTCTCAGGAAATCAGTGGTGTCACGGAGATAGCTGGGACTGTTGGTGGCATAGGGTCTGAGTAAAGAGTCCACATATCTGACAGTCCTTCAGTGAGAGTGCCAATTCCAGAGATGATGGGGCGTCCAGGATTTCCAGGTTTGTGGATCTTGGGTAGTAGATAGAATAACCCCAGTCGGGGCTCTAAGGGTATGTTGATTTGTTCCTGTGTTAGTGTAGAAAATGTCTTGAGTAGACGGTGCAGTTTCTTAGTATATTCTTCAGTGGGATCTGAGGAAAGTGACCTGTAGAATTTGGTATTGGAGAGTTGTCTGGCAGCCTCCTTTTGGTAGTCAGACCTGTTCATGATGACAACAGCACCTCCTTTATCAGTCTCTTTGATTATGTCAGGGTTGTGCAGAGACACATTGATGAATGTATTGCTCTGATGCACCAGGCTCTCTATTAGCCTCCCATTGAATTCCAGTTCCACTTGCTGGTGGTCCTAGATCTTTTCTATGAACTCTTCAATGGACCACAGATTGGTTACTTAAAGGGCCATCTCTTTTTATGCAACCCACTAAAATGCTTTTCTCCCTTGCTGAGCAGTAGCAGTTTTGGGGGCTTTTGGAATGGGTCATTTTCCTGTTGGGAAGGAAATTGGTGGCACAGAGAGTCACAATATTTCCCAGGGTCTGTTTTTGTTCAGAACATATCCACCAGTCCTTTTGTCTTTGAAGAGAGATGGTAAATAAAAAAACAAACTATACACTGGCAATTGTAGGAACCCCATTTAAGACAGCCCTGTGGCCAGGAAGGAGCTCCCTATCAGGAACTCTCAACACACTGCCTACCTCTCTCTCGCACTCAGTTGCACGCCATCCCTTCCTATGGTTTGCCAATTCTCAGCATTCTGACCTGGAAAACACCTCAGTCTAAAACCACATGGATCTTGAACTGTTTGGAGCACATTGTCTCAATGTTGTGCACGAGCTAATTCAGGTCCACCTTCTCAGCAAAGGAACTCTTCACACAAATTCAGCTACAACCAACATCCACTTGAAATGGCTTTTCTGTGTGTTTCCATTTGATAAAATAGAGGGCTTAACCCACATAATACCCTTTATGCCCATCTGGATGAAATTGCTGTCACTGGCCCTTCTGGGATCCATTGAGGAAAGCACACTCTGGTTAACCTTTTTCATGGAGAGTTTAATAACAAATATTCATATATCAGAATTTCAGAGCATGAAACTATCTTTGCCAAACAATGCATTTACAACAGATGGAAACCAAGGGAAACCTTTTGGGAGTTTGAGGAGGAGCATTTTTGGCAAAGGATCCTCCGCTGGGAAATACCGTCATACTGGTGATCAGAACAAGCCCACGTTTCTCCTTTTTTTATTATAAAATCAATGTTATTCCCAACAGAGTGACTACATAAACACATGGAGCAGGCAATATTTTCCCTTCTCCTAAATCCCTACTCCATATATGTCCCATAAGAAGCATTACTATGCATGCAAAGAGTGAAGAAATTGATCTGTTCATGAAAAAATAATTCTTGCCATTGTTGCATTTGGCTCTTAGTTACCATGGTGCTGGGTGCTTTACAAATGCCTCGATAGTATAGATTGAAAGCTATTGCCCTGCCTGTAGCTTCTTCCATTACACTAGTTTATTGCAGAGGTCTCTGATCAGTGCACGGTGTCTTGCAGAGAACTGTACTGACATAGATTTAATTATATCTGCTCTTCACAAGATCCACAAATTTGCATTTATTGGCTTTTTGTACCACAACTTTATGTAACTGAAGTGAATTTGTTTACATAGCTCATTGTCTTGTTTGTAAGATAAAGCCAATCAGCAAGCTGCTATTAACCCAATTCATTTACCAGAAGTGTTTTCCAAGCAAAGCGAAATTACAGCAATTGTTCATCATTAATTTTGTTAATAGATGTTTGTTCATTTGTATTACCTTGTAAACAAGGCACACTGTATTATACAGTAGGCATACAGCTAAACTTCAGATGTTGTTTAATGTCCTCAATATTATTATGTATAAGCACAACATTTCCAGGAACCCATGACTAATAACCTTGAGGCAGGATTCTTTGTGAATTTTGAAGAACCAAGAAGCTGAGATTTGGAACCAATCTTGAATATTACAAATCTTCACCTACATCAGCACCAGAGCAATGTAAAGTGAATTATCGAGGCAGCTAGCTTAGCAAGATTCAAAAAAAGGATTAGACATATCTGAATACCATGAGAAAAGCATCTGCAGTTACACTAGCTAGGATAAAATTACAAGGTCTATCAGTCCTCATGCTTCAAGGCATACGCCAATCACCAGCTTGAGTCAGGAAGAAATTTTTCTCCTTAGGAATTATTTTCCTTCATGTTGCATTTATATGCATTATGAGAGGAGTTCAATTTTCAGTGAATCAGTCATTGACTATTGTTAGAGACAGGAACTAAAAGAGACAATTGATCTGTTCTGGTATGGAAATTCCTAAGCTAATAATAATAATAATAATACCTAGCTCTGACATAGGTTTCTTCATCCATAGATCTTAAAGCACTTTATAAAGGGGATAAATATAATTATCCACATTTTACAGATAGAGAACCTGAGGCACAGCAAGGTAAAGTGACTTCCCAAAGTCACCCAGCAGACCAGAGCTAAGACCAAAACCCAGGTTTCCTGAGTTTGAGTCCTGTGCTCTGTCAACTGGACCGGGGCCTGTTTTGATCTGTTTGGCTTTTTGTTCTCCACAGAATTGCCCGACAACAAATTCACCATGAATATGTTCTGCTAAGAACATGCGGGTCATTCAGCTGGTCAAGAATCTTCCACTAAATCATGTGAAGTCCTACTGCTTCATGTGTGGTGTTCAGTGCTCACAGAGAGCCAAGGAGGCTCACAGAGGACTGTTGCATTCAGCGGCTGAGTTCTAACTGATCTGCATTGTGTAACATGAGCCTCCGCATAACATAACAACTAGTTCCAACTAGCTTTTGCCAGGGCCTCTTAAAGGTACAGTTCCCCGCATCTTTCTTTCCCAGCCAAACATAGCAATAACCAATGACAATCAACATTAGCATAACACAGAATATCAAATACTTATAACCAACCTACTAACTAAAGTAAATGATAATGTTCAGTTAGTCTCTGAGGTGCCCTGCACTGTCACAAAGACTTGTGAGTGTCTCCTGAGACATCAGCACCATTGTTGTCATGCGGTGGGAGGAGGGCAGTAAATCCATTAGTTCCAGTTGTGCCATGTCCTAGGACTCAGCTATCTCAACCTGCTGTGATTGTTGCCTGTCTGATACCTTCTCGGGCAACGTGGCCAACTCAATGTCCCTGATCTCCCTCCCTTCTGGGTTTGAAGACGGTATCACCTATTCCTGTATAGCATGTGTCTGTCAGGGGTGACAACCTCATACAACAGCAGGATAGCCTCTTGTGACACCACTGCTGTTTGTGACCCTTTTGGGTGAGAGAGAGAGCAGAAGCATGAGAATGACTCTATAGGAGTGTATACCTATGATGGGTACCAAGGGTCACAAACAGCAGTGGTAATTGGAGCACTAGCCTGGGATATGGAAGACCCATTAGCCAACCCCCAGTTCCAATAACTATTTAATTATTTATCCAGAATGCAATATCTCCAAACAGCAGAGACTGAGGCAATACCATATCAGAATTTCCCAGAGCCCAGTGTTTAGCACACTCTCCTGCGTGGTGGCAGATCCCTGTTCAAACCCCTTTTCCCACTCAGGTGGATGTGGGGAAGGGGGAACTTGAACTGGGAGGTCTCCTACATTCCAGTTGAGTACCCTAACCACTTGCCTAAAAGTTGTGAGGGCATGCCTCCTTCCCTCTCTCCCCCACACTTTTTTTCAAAAACTGCATAGACACCTAACTCCAAAGAGAATACCCAGTGATGGATCACTGGCAGAGATATCTGCTATCTCTTATCTCTGTGAGTGGGGCGGGATTTAGCAAACACCTCTCTTGTGGGCATCTCCTACTGGCTAGCTTGGGAGGGTCCCTGTCTAGCAAGCTGGTTTTTGTTGATCTCTTACCCCATTCATTGTATAGTAGGTTTTGTGACTCCCAGTGATTGTCTATACCCCTACAAGTTAGGCGTTGTGATGCTTACCATCACAACAACTAATGCCATGGTCCTTAGGCATTAGTCTGTGCCATCCTTCTAAAGCACCACAGCTGAAACAAGGGGCCTGCTTCTGACCTAAGCTACCCCAGTGTAAATTTAGAATAACTTGACTAGAAATCAAGGGTGCTGGAACAATTTGTACAGTGGGGGTGCCGAGAGCCATTTAACCGAACTGTAAACCCTGTATAGAATGGAAACCACTTCAGGCCCGGGGGTGAGGCAGCATCCCCAGCACCTAGTTCCAGCACCTATGCTGTACATCCATGTGTAAGTGAGATCAGAATCAGGCAAAAAGTTGAATTTTTACCAAACACCTTGTATGAAAGGCGGTAAAACAACTGTCCCAAATTGTTATTTAGGGGTTATATTTGGCCTGATGCTCTCTCACATCTGGCCTGATGTGTTTGTTATGCTGCAATGTAGGTGACCTTTTATTTTTTTGAACATGCATATGTTCTCATTTTGTCTGTCCTTGATACTGTTGTAACTGGCTGATATGTCCTTGTGATTCCTAAATCACTGCAGTGACATTTTGTCATAAGATTAAATATATTTCTTCTCAGCTGTCAAAAGGAAAAAAACTAATGACAGTATTACATTTTATTGGAACACAGATGTCAAATCAAATCAATTGTTTTGCCCAATGGTCACTAAATCTGTCTTTATGCATAAAAAAAAAAGTCCAAGCTAAACGCAATTGAATTAAATCATATAAATATTAAAGTTATGTAAGAGCTGATGAGAATAGACATTTGATATTATGGGATTTGTAAATCAATTTATGAACTGTGTGACATATAGTATTGGAATGAATGCAAGATAACCATTTTATGAAAAAATAAAATCATGTAACTGACTGAAAGTCTATCTTGGCATGCACAATGGACTATTGAAAGCTGAATAAATGAGGCTACTGAAGACCTTGCTGAGCAAAGTTAATGAATTTCTAATTTTACTATTAGTACCATCTTTTTAATGACAAAAAAGATAATTTATTCCTGCTTTCACAATATGGCCATTTATACAGAGCCTCTTAGGAGTTACTGAATCTCTCTGAAAACCAATAATCTAATGAAGATTTTTTTCATATATCTCAATATTTATTAAATTCGCTATCCCCTTGACTTTATGCTAGCCTGGTCCTAATGTCTTTGTGTTATCACCTTGTCTCTTGTCAGACAAAAATGGATTATATTGTGAGTTGACGCACCCTTTTGCAAAGAGCAATCTTGGAAATCCTGATCCGTAACACAGCAGCAGAATGGTTACAGTGAGTGTACATAAGAACAATACAGAGGATAAAATAGCTATCAAATTTAAAACCCTGGCAGAGAACATTCTCTGCTGTTTCATATTCCAACTGTGTCAGTGGAAATGCTAGTTACTACTCCTGACTATATTTTTCTTTTCTTTTAGGTTTTGGGCAGTGTCAACATCTGTCAAAAGAACTGCAGATAACATAAATACTCAACAGACTATGATGAAACCCTGTTACATAAAACTATTATAAATAATGCATTTTCCCTTAAATCTTTTAATTGGATTAAGGAGATAAAACAGACACATCATGCAAATGTTATTCAATAACTAGTTTATATCTGCCAGGAACTAGGAAAATCAAAGGGCTCCACTTTAAAGTATTCTTGCATCACAGTTAATCAGCATTTTTAACTTGCAGATCACAAGCTGTTATATAAGCTTTGGCTGCTGTGCTAAGACATCAAATTAGAAATTCCTTTTCTAATTCAAAATGCACTTGTCAATACACAAGCTACAGTAGGACATGTGCACAGTTACTTCATTGTTCTCACTGACAATAGCCATTTCCTGTCAAACATCAACGTAAAGTACACTCATAAAATAAAACTCCAGTGTTTGAATTCATTCATGCAACTATTAACTACAGTTAGTGGTCACTGCCAGGCGACTGCTATAATGTTTTGCACTTCTATAAGCACCTTTCAGCTGAAGATGTCAGAGTGGTTTTTACAAACATGAATTAATTCAGCCTCACAGCACATTCCCTCTCTGGTACTGTCAATATTATTGGAGTCATTTTTCAATAGGATAAAGTGAAGCACAGAGCAGCTAGGTGATTTGCATAAAGTCAACCCAGTGATACAATCTGGGACCTGGAACAGAACCCCAGGATCCTGACTCACGTCCTCTCTTCTAATCAAGGCACTTTTCCAGATAAGAAGCTAAATGCTGATTTTTAGAACCCGTTTTATTTTGAGAGAAGAAATGTTGAATACAGGCACTCTCCTCTCCCTCTTTGAAAGTATGTCATGAGTTCTTTAACTTCCACCTGATCAGATACCAAAGGCAGGCAGCAGTGACCTCAGTTTAATATCTGATCTACAGATCTGAAGCCCTGAGATTCTGTGCATAACTTTTATGGTAATATTTTGTATTTCTCAGGTGTGTGTGACAAATTTCTGAATCAGATTTAATTTGCACACAAATCCAGTCTCGCCCAGGCAATCCAAAATTGTTAAAAACCTGACACACCCCGACCTCCAAAAAAACCTGTATACAGCATGTTCCCTGGCTGAATGCTCAGATTGCCGTGTGTTTGCGTAGATCCATTGTTTAAAATCAACCAACTGGGCTCACTGGATGTACAAAATGCATTTTGAATTTCTGCCTTCTTAGAAATTCCAGTTGACAGTTTTTGTTGGTTTCTACAGAACCAGGAGTCCCAGGAGCCAATTATAGCTAAGGTCTGTAGGGTAGACATTGTAAAAGGAATGTTATGTATTAGCTATTCTGTGTCTGCCAGGAGAAAGCAAAAAGAAATCAAACATCCAAAAGTCTGTGGATGCACCAGTGAATGGGTTAATAGAGAATACCATTGACAGAGCTGAAACCACCTCCCAAGCACCAAGAATCCTGTTGAGAACCAAGGAGGAGAATACAGCTCAAAGGGAGCTATCAACATGGATCCTCCAAAAGGAAGATCCTATCAAGTCCATCACAAAAGGATCAAGTCATGCTGGAGTTCCCAGTGGCACTGTTGTGCTCTTTCACTGTCTGATCTCCGCACCTTTGTTCTGGCACTGCTCATTTTGGGAATACCGCAGTTCAGCCATCTGCTCACTTGTAAACCTTTGCATCCTGGCAAGATACATGAGCCCAACGTGTAGCCCCAAGAGTGGTACCTTCTTCTTTTATACTAAAGGATGGCTTGATCTAGCTAGTGTGAAGCTATTACTGAGGTTTTGGGGGCAGATTTTGTGCCACAATCTGTTCCTCTTACAATGCTTAGACAGCATGAAGTGAGGGAAAACCTTACTGCAAATCCCTGTAGAGCAGGGGCGGCTCCAGGCCCCAGCATGCCAAGCGCATGCTTGGGGTGGCAAGCCGCGGGGGGCATTCTGCCAGTCGCCGCAAGGGTGGCAGGCAGGCTGCGGCTTGGCGGACCTCCTGAAGCCGCAGGACCAGCGGAAGGCCGAAGGCAGCCTGCCTGCCGTGCTTGGGGCGGCAAAATGCCTAGAGCTGCCCCTGCTGTAGAGACTATTCCTGCCATAGAAGGATCCCTAGCAGGGGTAGAGCCGGTGGAGTTGGTTCCGACTCTTCCCATAGGACTTGGTTCAAGGGTGTGTTGGCAATGGAGAGGGACATGCTGAGGGCAAGAAAGGATGAGGAGTGGGGACTAGTTGGCATATGCTGCACTCCAACTACCCCCAGTTGGCATACAGTCCCTATGAGACCATAACCTGGAAGATACTCTAATTTGTGAGGGATTCCCAACTAAATCATCCCAGCCAGGGCTTTGTAAAGCCTGACCTTAAAAACCTCTAAGGAAGGAGATTCCACCACCTCCCTAGGTAACCCATTCCAGTGCTTCACCACCCTCCTAGTAAAAAAGTTTTTCCTAATATTCAACCTAAACCTCCCCCACTGCAACTTGAGACCATTGCAGATAGATTCTGTATAACCCAGTAAGGGGGAGAAAACTCTTCCTGTTCTATGGTGCTATTGGGTGTGTGCATGGGTGTGTGGGGGTGTACATTCCTGTCGCATCATCCTGTAATACAGTGTTTATAGCAACATGATTCTGAGCAAAATGAATAAAAGATAATTCAGTGCATATGTCACTTCTGTGTATGGAAAAGACTTGATTTGATATTTATTTGAAGAAGGCTCCTGGTGATTGTCTATTGTCATAGCATTAGATGAGAGGAGAGAGAGCGAGTGACTCTTTGAATGTGACTGCAGTGACAAGGAGAGCCTGCAGTCATGTCTTGTTAATTTACTGTGGAGGAGAATGTCACATTTACATTTCAAATTATCCCATTGCACTGCTCACTACTTGCTAGGATTATCTTGAGTTTTAAGCCATCAAGATTCAGGTTTCATTGTTTACCCATTACGGTAATCGTCCTCTTCTCCCCACCTCTCTCCCCCCACACATACACCAGAAAAGGAAAAGAAGCCACTCCTGAAAAATCTAACTCTAAAGAGAGTGATCATTGTCACTCAGGAAGTACAAGATGATTCTCTACAAAAGGGTAAAATGTCATTTTTATTCTTTCTTTTCACCCCCTCCTACTTGCAGTCAGGTGCCAGGAGTAAATTTTCATCATGATGGACAGGGATTTAGCTGTGTGAATCCTATTACTGTTGTTAATGAGAATACATTAGCACAGCGAGATGAATGTGTGCACCCTTTAATGTGTATCTGAATGCTCTGGGGCCCAGATCTTCAAAGGTATTTAGACACCTATCTCTCATTGAAATCAATAGGAGTTAAGTGCCTAGATACTTCTGGTTATCTGGGCCACAATCTTCGTCTCTATCCTGGGCCTGATTCTGATTTCATACTGGTTTTACACTGATGTAATATCAGTGATGTCAGTGGAGTTATCCCTGACTTTCAGTGGTGTGAGATCAGACTTATACCCTCTTCCCATCTTCCACAGATGCCACATGTGCCAAATCCTTCAACCATCATCCGCAATTGTCATGTTCATGTCCTAATGCCTTTTATTTAAACGGGCACTGCCAAGAAACTAGGGCCCAACTATTAAAACAATAAATGAGACATTTGCAGAATGTACTGTGAAAATAAATGTTTTCATGGCTTGTTATATAATGCAGTAAAACAAGGAATTTGTTTTCTTTTATTAAAAAAACACTCTTCCAGTAAATGAAACACAGATCAGTTAATAAATAAAATAAATGTTCAGTGTGTGAAAAGGAGAATGTGTCAGAAACTATAAACGTAAAGTGAAACTGACCACTTTAGTGTCATTGTCCAAGCTGAATGAATTGCAAAAAGCAAATGAATGACACAGATGCCAGTGAAAAGGAAATCAGATTTGTAAAGTGCTTGTAGTTATAATTTATGGCATTAGTAGTAAATAGAACAGGGAAAGATTTATTTGAACTGCTGATTTTTATGTTGACGATGTTCCTTTTAAATGCTTCTAGATCTAATGCATTGAACTTTTACTTTGAGGTTGAGAAATACAAATTGGCCTAACTCTGCACCTGTTAGAGCCAATAAAAGCTTTACTATTGATTTCAGAAGACATAGAGTTAGGCCAATGCTGAGTGCTTTTGAAAACCCCATCTATAGGCTTTCAATGGCAGTGGTTAATATAGATTGTAACAGGAGTGGGAGCTTACGTGACATCAGCCAAGGGAGGAGGGGATGCTCTGACTGAGAACTGTGCTCCAAAGCCTGTCAGCTTTCCCCTATGCTCTCTCTTACTATAACGTCTTATCAAAGGCCTCACACCACTCCTGAAAGTGCGGGAGGTAGCATTATACCCATTCTGCAGATGGGTAAGACAAAGAGAAAGGGATGTTATATGAATCACAGAATGAGTCAGTGGCTGAGTCAGAATGAGATGCTGTGAGTTTAGACTCCCTACCCCCTTTTTTAACTATAAGCTATTATTGTTATTTACTATCTGAGCTGGTAGAAATCTTCCAAATTTTGATTTTTCAGTGAAGAAAAAAAGGATGATTTTTCTTTTTTTGTGACTAATGTTTGTAGTTTTTTATCAGCTCTGTGTAATATTTATTTGCACTGTGGTAGTGCTTATAAGTCCCAGTCAAGCACTGTGCTATGTGCTGTACAAACATGTAGCAAAAAGACAGTCTCTGCCCCAAGGAGCTTACAATCAAAGTATAAGACAAGAGAGAACAAGTGAGTGTGACAAACAGATGGGTGAGGAGCACCAGATAACAGTAAGACCATTACGGTTAGTGTAATAAGCAGCCACTGTAGCACAATAGTTCTTAACCACCACACTGCTGCACATAGGCAATGTTAAAAAATAGGTGGGAATGCAAGTACAAGTGAGACTAGATCCCAGGGTGCCCTAACTAGGCAAAAGCACTTACTTGAGGTAGATAGGAATAATACTTATCTTCAAAGTGCTAATTAACTAATTAATTAGTCAATCACAAGATAACCCTCTAGCTGATACTTACAGAACATTGCAAGGACCACAGAGGGTTGGTTTTCACTCAAATGAACTGTCGTGAATGATTTCTGCAATTCATTGTGGACAAGAAGGGTTTTCTTCCCGTGCCAAGAGTGCTTTCAGTTCCAACCCTTCTTTTGCGGGCACATTGTAAAAGGGTATGCCATACAACCATGAAAGGAAAAGTTCACTTTCCAATTGTGTTGCCCACATCCCTCGCCCATTACACGAAGGAACTGCTGGAGTATTCTCTGACATTGAGAACATCTGTTTTTTACATCCAACCTTCAGAATCCAACACTAAAACAGCAATTGAAACCACTTAATTACCTTCTGCATTGGAGGGTCTCTTGCAAAGAGTACAAATAGTGCATATATAATGGCTCAATTCCTGCTTACTTTACTCACCTGAACATTTCCATTGACTTCAGTAAGACCAGTGGTGTGAGTAAGCTAGCAGGGTTGGGCCCAGTCAACCAGGATACATGCCAGGAAAAGACAGATATATTGCAATATAATGCACTGTATATTTCAAGCATTTATACATCTCATTTAGAATAGAGAAGACAAAAATGACAAGTATATGTGTTTTCCTTTTTGTTGTAGTCATGTTGGTCCCCAGATATGAGAGAGCCAAGATGGGTGAGGTAAAATCTTTTATTGGACCCAAGTCTGGTGGTTCTATTTATATGAAATGGACAGCCCAGTAGGTGGCCAAGCCTTTGTAACTATGACAGTATATATGTCAGATTAACCGGGTAGTCCAGCAATCTTCCTGTGTTCACAGATGCTAGCTCCCAAATTCCACTGTGCATCGTAGGAAATAAGAGATGTTCTTTTCAAGACACTTAATTGTTTCTGCAAGCGTGTTTGCCACAGAGGAGAAATTCAGTAAAAAAGTACAATTTCTCTCTCCCTCCCCGCCCCTTCCCCTGTTCTAGTTGATTGCTTATGAGATAAATAATCAGGAGACATTTATTGCTTAAGGGACCAATTTGCCAGAGATAGAACAGTTGATTGTATTATTCTAAAGAAATTATACATAGTAGCTCAAAATAATTCCAACTTGTTGCTCTCAACTCACTTAATGCACTAGACTAGCACCAATCTGACAGTCCATTTTTCATTCACACTTTTTTCATTTACTTCAAAAAAGGGGATTTTTTAAATTATTATTATTAAATAGGTTGATAGTTTTGTTTTCTTATACATCTTTTTTAAAATTAAATTCATTTATTTTACTTCTTTTTGTCTTATTAAATTTCAGCAAACACATGAGTCATTCTGAGCATTTCATTTTCCGAGGCTAGCCTATGCATAACACAGCAGCTTCTGTGTTATAGTAAAAGAGGATAAGCTGCAGGTTTTTTTGGAGCTTGTCAGATTTAATCATACCTATTGATGTACTTATATGGAACCATGATTGCATGATTTGAATACCTCCCGGGTTTTTATAGATTTGTTCTCCTAACACCCCGTGAGGTAGGGAAATATTATCTCCATCTTATATCTGAGGAAACAAAGGCATAGAGAGATGTAAGTGATTTATCCAAGGTCACAAAGGGAGTCTGGGGAAGGATCCGTGGAGTCACAGACTAGTGCCTTAACAAGGACATCCTTCCCCACTTCATACCTTGCCAAATTCATTCATATCAGTGTAAATCCAAAGTAACTCTATTTACTTCAGTGAAGTTACTCAGATTTACATTAATATAATTGAAAGCAAAATTACAGCCTTACTGAATCTGAGCTCTATGTGATCAGATTTATGAAACAACAAAGTCACAAGAGCACTAAGACATTAGACATTGGAGTGGGGGAGGCTGATATGTAAAGCGTGTTGACTCATTGTTTCCTTTAAGACTCTGTCCTATGTAGCAAGACTCGGATATCACAGAAAGTGTCAACTGATAATATTATTATCTTGTATTAACACTATATGGTAAATTGTTGGACTAGATCTATTTTGACATTATAACGGCTTTAGCATGAAACGGCAAATGCATGCAGAGTCAGGCAATGAAAATTAATTATGATCATGATGGTGAACCTTATCCTCAAACACAACACATTTAATATGGAGTTTGGTTTTTTTTTGTTGTTGTTGTTTTGTTTTTTCCAAAACAGCATCTGCCCAAAGCAGTTTTTGGAAAAGAGTGAAAATTAAAATAACAGAAATCTGATCTGAAACTTTCATGGATAATAAGCACAGCCAGTTCCCAGAGGAAGCAGTTAATTCTAATAACCCTACACAGCTCATTTTGGATGATAGTTCAATACTGACTTATTACATATATCTAAATGGTATTGTATTGCTTTAATGTTGTTAAGGCATTTGAACTCTTTTGTACCCTTAAACGTCATCCTTTGAGAAGAAAAAAATAAATAAACTTGTACTGATATGCCTCCTAGGTGCTTACAGCCTCATCCTGTGAGGTGCTGAGCATTGTCAACCTCCCTGACTTCGCTAGGAGATAGCTCAGCACCTTCCAGATGACAGTCAGCACCTTATAGAATCAGGGCTTTATTCCCTTGAAACATAATGGGTTTTCTCACATTATTACCAGTGATAGAAGCACTCACTGACTCCTGCCCAGCCCTGCCAACTCAGAAAAGAACCACCAATAACTTGAACACAAAATATCACTGACATTGTGTGTGTGATACTGGGGTGTTGGAATGGAAGGATGAAACTTTCCATCCTTTTCTTATGGGGGGCCCCTGCACCCAAAATCTCAGCCATCCTAAAGCACTTGTTAAAGTACTGGATGAGAGAGAAAGCCCAAACAGCTCGACTGCTTTATGATCATTTGCAATCCCATGACACTTTTTACAAGGGCTAAAAGTGTTAAGCCCAGGGACCTGAGCAAGCTCCATTGCTGCCAGAACTGAAGGGCAGGTCATTGAATTTCAAATGAGTTTCCAACAGTAAGAAAATTTTCTAGAAAATCTCCTACTATTTCTAACACCAGATCCCACCAAGGGTGTTAGCAATGCTGGCAGTCCTAGTAAGGATGGGCCACCAGCTGTTGTCACCATTTTATGCTTCATGTAAATTAGACTTGTTTGGAGCAGAGTTAAATGATGTGGTGCTTAGATGATCAGTTCATTTCCATTGCTCTAAGCATGTCTAGGGGGCCTAGAGTAGTTAGGCCACTGGCTACCATCAATGGCCTAAGCACAGTGTTGATTAAACACGGTAAGAGCAGGTTTCTAGGGTATAATGGTAAAAATGCCTGAGTCCTGTCTACACTAGTGCTCCTATCATCGCCTCCCTTTGCTAGACCAGTGGAACTGCTCAGGTGGTAGCATTGTTGTAGGAAATTTCCCCAAAATAACCACTGTACACAAGGTCAGAAAGAATAATCGGAGTGGGAGAGAGCAGGATACAGAGACAGACAGCAGCTGCTATTGGCACACGGATGTATTTTCATTGAAATCCTGAGGGTGAATTGCTTATGTGACTGTTGATTGTTGCTTTTGCTATCTTTATACAAAGTGAATAAGAAGTGACATACATATTATTTGTGAACTAGACTAGGAGGAATATCTTGAATCTCAGCATCATTCATTGCTTTTCCATGGACAAATCAACCCACTTCAGAAGTCTCAGGGCCAGACCCTCATTTGGTAGAAATGCTCATAGCTCCATTGACATCAATGGAGCTATGACAATTTACACAAGCTGAGGATTTGCCTCCCTCCCCAGTCCCCCACCCCACCCCACGCTTTACTCTGACTGCTCAGGAAATGGGAAAGCATTAAGTTTTTTAACTCCTGCAGAATCTGTTGGGATGAAAGCTGCACAATATACACTGAAGATATTTAATTATATACATTTATAATATGAAGACTGTTCTGCTGGAAAGTCTATTTATTTATCAACCCAGAAGAGAGAGATCATTTCTGTCCACTTGTATGTGCATTTCAAACGCTGAGTGCCAGATCCTCATTTGATGTACATCAGAATAGCTCGAGTACCCTGAAAGTGGGAGTTGCTATGGCTGCCTTCAAATGAAGGCAGCAGCTTGGCAGTGGTGGGGGTAATGCACAGTTAAACATTTTGCTGTAATCCAGTACCAGCGCTACTCAGAATCTTTTAATAACCTTGTCAACTTGGACAAGCCAGTTTGCCCTACAGCAAGATTGCCTTCCCAGCCTTATTGCTCTCCCTGTTGTTCTTGTTGGGCTCAAGAGACTAAGAAGCAAAGTTGCTTATATTTTTTAATCTCACTGAAGCCAAGTGGGAATGTTTATTTTCTCACTTGCTTCAGCCATGTTCTCTGATGGGATTATATAGTTATTCGGTTTGTGAAGCAGACACTTCTCCAATTGTTGACGAGGGATACAGCACAGCTATTGCTTTCCTTCTTAGGCTTTTGACCATTCCCATTAGGTGCATTCTCTCTCTCTCTCTCTCTCTCTCTGTGTATATGGGGTGAAAGTGAGCCGGTACAGGCCAGTACAGCATACCAGTAAGAACCCACACCAGCCCATATCCAGCCCACATTAAAGCACTGAGGCAGCAGCGCTTTAATGTCCCTTCCCCTTCTGCCCCCCCACACCGCAGATGCCAATGGGTTGGGGGGGCAAAGGGAGCAGTTGCCCTGGGGCCAGCAATTTAAAAGGGCCTGGGGATCCAGACGCTGCTGCAGCGGCATCCGGAGCCCCAGGCCCTTTAAATCAACACAGGAACCCTGGGTGGGCGCAGGCCAATCAGCCTGGAAGGCCTGGTTGGGGGATGCTGACCCGCCAGCCTTGCCCCTTCCGCCTGAGGCCCCGCCCCTTCTGGGAACCGGACCCCGCCACTGCCCCGTACCGGTAAGTGTCCTGACTTGCTTTCACCCTTGGGGTATTTATATAGATTCCTGGCTTCATACATATATATATATATATGAAGCCAGGGATCTTCACAATTGCAGGAGAAGAAAAACATCAACAATTCTCTCTTTTTGGTTTGAAGAAATTATTTAAAACTGATTAAGTTCTAGGACACTGTTCATCATTCATTGATTTTTTTCCATTAGTCAAAAAAAAAAAAAGAGGCATGAACACTCATCCACTGCATAAATGAATTCATTTAGGGCTGACTAGTAGGATGATCTGTACTACACAGCCCCAGGGATAATACATGGCCTGTGGGTGCCTCCATCTTCTGAGTCACCCAGGCTTTTCTGAACAAAGTTATTTTGGGCATCTCATTAATTAATGTCTGGATTTCAGATAGCTTATTGTGGGAACAATGTTTTATTAAAAATTCTTAATGCACAGAGTGAAGAGGTCTAATTAAGTGGCATATATGGGGATTTATAGCTGCATTGAGATGGATGCAGGTTTCATTACTTACTCCCCAGTTCACCAGGTACATAAGAATATAAGAGTGCTACTGGGTCAGACCATCTAGCCCAGCATCATGTCTTCCAGCAGTGGCCAACACCAGATGCTACAAAGAGAATGAACAGAACAGGACAATTGTCAAGTGATTCCTGTCATCCAGTCCCAGCTTCTAGCAGTCAGAGGCTTAGGGACAGCCAGAGCATGGGGTTGCATCCCTGATAATGTTGACTAATAGCCATTGATGGACCTATTCTCTATGAATTTATCTAATTCTTTTTTTAACCCAAATATACTTTTGGCCTTTACACCATCCCCTGGCAATGAGTTTGATAGGTTGACTATGCATTGTGTGAAGAAATACTTTATTTTGTTTATTTAAACCTGTTGCCTATTAATTTTATCAGGAGACCACTGGTTATTGTGTTACGTGAAGGGATACATAACACTTCCTTATTCGCTTTCTCCACACCATTCATGATTTTATAGACCTCTATCATATTCCCGCTTAGTCATCTCTTTTCCAAACTGCACACAGTATTCAAGGTGTGGATGTACCATGGATTTATATAGCGGCATTATGATATTTACTGTCTTATTATCTATCCCTTTACTAATGGTTCCTAACATGTTAGCTTTTTTGACTGCCACTGCAATTGAGCAGATTGTTTCAGAGAACTATCCATGATGATTCAAAGATCTCTCTCTTAAGTGGTAACAGCTAATTTCGACCCCATCATTTTATACGTATAGTTGGGATTACATTTTCAAATATGCAGTATTGTGCATTTATTGACATTGAATTTCGTCTGCCATTTTGTCGCCTAGTCACCCAGTTTTGTGAGACCCCTTTGTAACTCTTTGCAGTCAGTTTTGGAATAGTGTGCTGAGGAAGCAGCACATCTTTTGCCCTAGAGGGAGCAAGTGTCTTGCATCTTTGTATAGCTATCCATCTAGCTGCTTAAGGATCAAAATTGATAGGCTCCAGAGGTCCTCTCCAGAACTTCTGACCTAAGGTAGCACTCAGGTAAGGTAGCACTCACGACACAGGATATTCAGAAAGGACATGGAGAATCCTTAGGGAGATTAGGATTGGGAGACAGGTTGCAAATCTTAACAAGAAAATAGTGTGCTGATAGATAATGGCAACATACATACCTTGTGGATTCCATATGTCAGTGGAGCAATTTGTGATGTTCAAATTATTGATAATAACATAATTAATGGTATTGTTCTAATCCCTTCAGTAAAGCCATTGACCAAACACTTTACTGGGTTTTGTCCATGTAAATCATATCATACCACTATGTATGATTTGTTCAATATTACAGAGCACTAAGAAAATCCATAATTATATCTACAGAGCTATCATGAATTCAATTTAGCTTTTCAAAATCAGCTTCAGCTATTGGAGTAATTATTGACCCACAGTTGTCAAGTCTGTGGGCTACCAACTTGAGTGAACAGATCTTTTTTACAAATAGAAACCATTCATCTTTTAGGGATTGTCAGCTTAGTCCTTTCAAATGATTAATAATCCAGTTGTTATCTTGAGCATTTTGACACATCTGCAATAGCACAGGTTTAGCAAATGTTTCCTTCTCTATCTTCCCATGTTTAAACACAAGACAGAGAGAGTTGAGGAAAGCTAACACACTGGTATAATTATACTGTGCTCTGAAGCCTAGTCCTCTGGGATATTATGTTATTTCATGAAAGAGGCGAAAAAATGGAAGATTTCCATCTTCATAACATTGCCAACTTAGCCGAGAGAGTGTGAGACCTCATAAACAAATATTGCAACTACAGGGCGAATTTCAGGTTTGGTTTGGCAGATTACAAGTTCTTGTCCAATTAGAGTCAGACTGTATATTTTCCCCTTATTCTCTATTTTATACTACCTTTTTAAAAGAGACAGTGGGCCAAAATCATCCCTGGGATAATTCCACTTGAAGTTTGGCCCAAGTATCTTTCAGGAAAAAAAGAAAATCACATGGCTGTTAGCAGGCACTACTAACAAAAACACAGAGAGAAAACAAAACGTTGTAGTACATTTTAGAATATAAGCAGGTATGCTGTCTAGTGCCTATAGGAGAAGAAGACTGGGAGTTAGAACTCCTGATTCTATTCCAGGATGTGCCACTGACTCACTTAGTGACCATGAGCAAGTCATTTAACTTGTGTTTCCATTTCCCCACCTGTTAAATGTGTATAATGCACCCTGCTTGTTTTTCTCTACCTTTTGTCTCATGTCATGATTGTAAGCTCTTCAGGGCAGGGACTTTTTATGACACGTGTTTGCAGTGCCCAGCACAATGAGGCCCTGATCTCCAAACTGGGACTTCTCAGAGTTATTGCAATACAAAGAAATAGTTGTTATGAATGTAATAATTTGTTATTGTTATCTGAGTAACCAGCAAAGCTGCACCCAGGAAGTGGATAAGTTTGGGCTAAGTATATCGGGCCAGAGTCTCTTATGACATCTGATCCTTTTGTGCCATACAGCTGGTGTAAAGTGGCCAAACTCTAGCCACAAATCACTGGCAGAGAATTTCCCCTATCGAAGGGGAACTCCTTGCTTATTTATCTGTGCTGGATTTGGGCTCTGCACCTCTATACACCTGCTTACAGAGTAGGGATCTGTAGCAGGGTGGACCCTGCTCCGGGGTTTTAAGGGGTTAAAAGTGGCCTGACAGAGCTGGGCTGAGTGTGGTGGCTGGCTGCAGCTGAGGCCCACGCCCCAACTGAAGCTGGGGGGGAGAATAAGAGAAGCCAGCCAGAGAGAGAGAGTCTCTCTTCAGAGAGAGAGAGGGGGGCTGGCTGCTGGGCTTGCTTGAGGGCTAGAGTGCCTGGGGGGAAGGGGGCTGGGACAGGGCTGAGGAGCTGGGGGAAGCAGCAGCCTGCCCCCCCCAGGCGGCGGCGCTTTGGGCTAACGGGGCAGGGGGGGGGGCAGAGGCAGGCCAGGGGAGGCAGGGACAAGGCCCTCCAAACCCCCCCTATTGCCTGTGATGAGTAGGCTGATGCCCCAGGGGTGGGGGGTGTGACCATGACTGTCAGTAGCAGCTACTGGGCAGGCGGGAAGGCGGGTGGGGGTGGGGGGAGGGGGGAGGGGGATAGGATAGGGGGGGGGCGGGGGGGGGGGGGAGGGGGGGGGGCGGGAGAAGGCGGTGGGCAGCTCACTGGCTGCGCTCAGGGCTGGACCAAGGACAGGAGGGGACCAACCAGCAGGAGGTGCGGCAGGGGTGAGTACCGCCCGTTTACAGATCATATTGTGCGTGAAAGGTTAGGGGAAGGAGGTGAGACACTGCTATGCTATATCTATCCTCTATTGGCATAGGGTCTGACATATAAATGAAGTAACTTCTAGCTGCTCTGCAGCAACTCCAAGCATTGTGGGAGCCTACACCTGAGAATCACAAAGATTTAACCAGCTCACCCATGTGCGTAGGCTTGAGCAGCATGGGAACTCCATCAGCAAAATGAATATAATTATAATAATAATACTTAGATTTTATTAATGCTGCAAAAAAAGTTCTTAAATTCTTGAATGAAAGGCAGTGAATAATTGCAAAATATTATTACTAATCATACTAGTCAAATGAAATATTGTTATTATAAAAGCAAAATAAATTCTCATTGCTCTTTCATGAGTAAGTGTAAAGAAGAATATAAAGCGGTGCCCTATCTTGATCCAATGCTTGACAGGAGCATCATTCCTGTGAATAAGGGGGCATTCACCCATGACTGCTATTCATTAATGGCCCAACTAATCTTATTTTGTGTAGGCACAAAGATTCCAAGATCACAATGTGGATCTGAGCACGGCCTTGGGATGCTCTGAGAGACAAGGTGGGTGAGTAATAGCCTTTATTGGACCAACTTTCACCAATGGAAGTGCTTCCAATAAAAGCTATGACCTCACCCACCTTCTTTCTTTAATATCCTGGGACCAGCATGGCTACAAAAACACTACAAACAATTTAGGATGCTCTGTCATTCCATTGTATTGACAGAGTTGATTGATAGAGTTCCTGGCAGTGGATTTAAGCATTTTCATGCATGATAATCTCAGTTTGGATTCTTTTTCAAAGACAGGCATGTAATATACTCAATTAGCATTATACTGTAGCATTTCCATTTTGATGGGTATTCGAGAGGAAGGTACTTCTAGGTATCCAGCATTCATCAGCTGTAATTACCCAGATTTTTTGTTAGCACTACAGCCAAGTGTAATATACAATTATGCATTTCTGCATATACACAGTAAGGAGAGAAAAGTTTATAAAATAGACTCTGTAATAACAACAACATCATGTTTAAATTATAGTGACATGAATTACTTTGTAATACTTTAGAACCCTATAAGCCAACAAGAGCTGAAAGGTCTATTATAGTTAATGAGGCTGGTAGATGTGTTATTATTACAGGAACAAATGAATAGACGTATGAATCACCAAAACAGAGTGCAATCTTAATAATTTTTTCTAATCTAAACCAAGCCATTACCTCTGTACTGAACATTTGTCTAAATGAAACATGAAGTGCTACTTTAGGTGTTAAATTATAGTGTTTAAGGACAAAAGTTGGACACAACAACTATTGAAGGAAAGAATAAATAGATGGAATCCTCTGAGTGCAGTCTCAGACAGCTGCCACTCCTTGAAAAGATGCCAATAAAAGTGTTAATGCTGACTTTCCTTCTGACTTCATTCTCACATGTCAGTTAAAAACCAACATAATTTCCACCATTCTTTGTTAGTTTGGTGGGAGAAATGCAGAAAACAAAGACCACTTCATGACTGAAATGCATTTGACCCTACAGCTTTCACCTTACAATGCTCTGAAACCAGCTGTGCTGCACCCAGCACATCACCAAAGAAAATGTTCAATTTTGCCTTCATCTCGTAGAGATAATTTCATCCAGCCGGGGTAGTTACCCTCTTGTTCTCAAGGGAGTGTCCTTCATCACCTAAAGCATGATTCCTCTCTTCCTCCCATGATGGACCCAGCCTACCCTGGAAAAGCAATCATGTTTGACACCTAAGCCAACAACCACTTCCTACTGCTCCTTTTGATTGCTGGTGAACCAGACAGTGCTAAGCAAATGATGCAATAACAAAAAAGTGATCAGCCCTATTGAATGAGAGGTCGTGCGTGATTTTTTCAAAGAGCTATTTAATTTCTTCATATTTCTTTTCTCTTTTGTAATATTGAGCCAAAAATGACAACATTAAATTATTCTCTTCTGCTTTCTTGTCCTCTTTAATTTAACGCTTGTGAAAGGTCTTGGAGATAAAGCACAGACAGCAGCAACATGAGCTTTCCTCATGTTGGCCTGCTGTTGTGCACCAACCCTGCTACTTACAGTGGCAAGAGGATAGTTCAGTATTTGTTATCCATTTTGTCTGCTGTTTGTCTGCTGGGATTGCCAGCAAGGGGGTGTGATGCTGTATATAGGAAAGATGACCATTTATATCATTAATATTACCCCAGTTATACTTTGTACAAGATTTGTTGCAATTGTATGTCATGTAAGGTGTCAATGGAAAAGTTACAATCTATCAAATATTATTACCCAGGTTAAATCCATGTATCATCTCTGTGGCTAAAGTAATGAATATTGGCCATGGACTTGTATCATATGCCTGTGGTATTCCTGGTTAACACCCACCAGATATGATTTACATCAAGGCTAGACAGCTGTGTGTTGATGGTCCATTAAGGACACTTCACTCTAACAGTGGGCCATAGAAGAAACTCATCCCACCCATTAGGCCTCCTTGTAGATGCCTCAGCAGGGATATGGGCAATGGCTACCCCCTGTGAGTCATCAAGCTATGTAAGGACATGTAATATGCTCATGTGACCCTGGAATCCATCTTGAGCCAGTAACTTTCCACAAACGGGGCTGTGAGCATGGTTTGAGACAATAAATGTCCAGGCATGTGGCAGAGGATATTAAAAAAAAAACACCCTGAGATATCTCCGTTATGCCTCTTTCCTGCTCTAATTCTCTGCACTATAGATTTACAACTAAAAGGAGGATTTTGAACTATGGACTGAGGACTTTCCAATCTTTTGAAAGTTACCAGTGAGACTTTATAAGCCAGCAATCTATTCCATCATTGCTACAAACCTGGTATGAGAACTTTGCAATTATTTGTATGTATATGATCTATTAACCATTATTAACTCTGTTCTTCTTTTCTTTTATTATTCAACCTTTAGTTTTTAGTTACTAAAGTATTGGCATCAGCATGATTATTGGGTAAGATCTGAGTTATATATCGACCTAAGTGGCTTATCTCTTGGGATTAGAAAGACCCTATATTTGGCCAATAATTGGTTTTCATTAATCACTCATCATAAAATCTAGTGTCTGGGTGCTGAGATAAGGGCTGGAATGCCTAAGGAAACTGCGTTTTTGGCTTCTTGTTACCCAATGTGGTGATACAGAAGTTTACTTTTGTTACCGGCTTGGTATAACCTAATGAGAGAATAACCACCAGCTTAGGGTGAGTCTGCCCTAATTCTTAGCAGTCTGTCCTGAATTTGGCATTCTCAGCTGAGATCCAGTGAGGCACGATGACAGGGTGTCAATTAGTCCCAGATGGATTTGTGGTCTTTGAGATAAGGACCCTTCTCTGGAACTGGACTGAGGCCGCCAAATCCTTCCCTTTTATTTTCTAAACAAATGTTCATAGAATAACTTCCACCCTTCCTATTGACTGGATCCAGCACAACAAGCAATGAAAACATGCCTCTTCCCTGCTCTTTGTGCAATCAAGAAAAATAGGGCAGCAGATGGCACGTATTCACATATACCTGAGAAGTTATATGCATCCTAACCTCCAACTTTAAAAAATGATATAAAAAAACCAGATAAAATACAAAGAAGGGCACCAAGAGGTTACTATAGAAAGATTATAGGCTAAGAGTTAGGAGAGTAAGAGAAAGAGGAAACAAAATTAATATGTGCTGTAAAAAAGGAAGACTCAGGGGGAGCATGACCAAGGTCTATAAATATTTCCAAGAAGATAATATAAATTAAGGAAGGAGATTTCTAACGTTATCACAAGATGGTAGGATAAGGAGCAGTAGCCTAAAACTGAGAGAGAGAAAGGCAATAAATAAATAAATAAATAACCATAATAAGGGATAGACAGACTTCACGGGTTTGCAAGCCATTCCAATGATATCTTGGGTTAACAGGGCTCATAAAACTAATTTGAATTTATTAATATTTCCTCCCCTTCTCTGTAATTTAAGCCAATGCCTTTGCCAAAGGAGATCTACCTTAACAATTGTTTCTCTAACTAAAGGGAAGCCTCAGAGTTGATGCTCCAAGTCGTACTAAGAGTAGAACAGTCCTGCAAGGCCTGACACAACGGGTCCCCAATAGCAGGCCTAACCACTATAGTTAGGGCAGCCTAAGTGATGATGCTCCAAGACTGATCTTCTCCTGTTTCTCCTATGGATTTGGTGAGGTACACAGGAAAGTAGCTCGCCTGCTGCACAGCTTTTTGTCTAGTAGAACACTGCTCTGCTCAGAACATGCCAATTGGAGCTATTAGTGTTCCAGTAAATCAGTGGCTCCCAAACCATGTTCGGCAGACCACTGGTTGTAAGTGGAAAGCTGGCTGGTCACATGATGCTGACTCCTTTTCCGTACTTACAGATATTACATCAGAACATTTTCCCCCATTTCTCAGTCAGCTCAAATACACATAAACCATATGAGAAGGGAAGAGAGAAACATTCATTTACAGCTTTTTTGAAGATGCTACACAGCATCTATTCCCATCTCCTTTAGAAGGGAGGTTCTAGTCCTGGAATCTTTCTCTCAAATCTGTTTACAATGATCTTGTGCCAATTTTGTACTTGCCAGGGGCGGCTCCAGGCCCCAGCATGCCAAGCACATGCTTGGGGCAGCATGCCGCGGGGGGCACTCTGCTGGTCGCCAGGAGGGCAGCAGGCGGCTCCGGTGGACCTCCCGCAGGCGTGCCTGCGGAGGGTCCCCTGGTCCCGCGGCTCCGGTGGACCTCCCACAGACGTGCCTGCGGGAGGTCCACCGGAGCCACGGGACCAGCGGACCCTCCACAGGCACGTCTGCGGGAGGTCCACCGGAGCCGCGGGACTGGCGACCAGCAGAGCGCCCCCCGCGGCGTGCCGCCGTGCTTGGGGCGGCAAAATGGCTAGAGCTGCCCCTGGTACTTGCCATCCTGAAGCAGTCATCACTTCTTCCCAGGCTGACCAGTGAAACTGCCTATTAAGCATGCTGCATCAGTGTCATGACATTTAATTTTATAGCAGTACTTTTATAGTCATTAAATAAGTCAATCAGAGCAGATCTAACTCTGTATTGAAATGGAAAGACTCCCACTGACTTCACTGGAAGTTGTAGTCAGTAAGCGGCCTTGATGCAGAGTCCAAGGGCTTTTATCTGCAGTCCTCTCTGGGATCTAATGACAATTTCATATAAAGAATAAGGAAAAGATGACGGGATCGGGATTTCAATGCTTTGTGAAAGGGGTTAGATATGAGAGAGAAACACAAACACATTACAACTACAATGAAGTCAATTTTCAAGATATTGAAAATTTTCACCAGGAGTGACTTTTCAATTAGATCATTGATTTAAAGAGAACCTAAAAATCTTTCTTCCTGAAGAAAACTGTGTTTGGTGTGGTGCTTTTTGACACGTGCAAGATCTCTCAGGAAACTACTGGCATTGGATATTTTCATTTATTCTTTAATATGGTAGCCAGAGAAGTTTCGGTTCCCCACATGCTGCTACCACTGGTGCAGTAAAATTATAATTACATTCTGTAGTGTCTATTTTAGTCTAGTCTATATAACTTCTTATACTTAATATTTCCACTGTACTCAAAGAGTGGAATGATAGCCCTTGCTTATTTATCCCTTAGCCTCACTGCTGAGATTTCCCTATTGTAATGATTTTCTCCTGTCCACTAGAAAGTGACCCACAACTGCTAAATCATATGACTAGGTAGTAATACATTTTAGCTCTTGTGGCCCTGTTTGATTTGAGCCAATGGACTGCAATTTGAACCAGTTTTAACCAACTATCTCTGTAGTTTAGTTCCAATCCTTTGAGCCACCAAGTCCTCCCCTGAATATGGCATGATGAGTGGAACTGGAGCAAAGATCAGACTTAAGGATGGACTTACACTGGTGAAGGACCAGAGGCTCAGAAATGCAAGCCAGGGGCTGACTGATAATGGGTAAACAACAGTACCTCAACATGTAGCATGTTTAATTAAGCTCTTTTTCTTATAACTCTGCTTCCTTGAGGTATTATTTACAGGGGCAGCTCCAGGCCCCAGCACGCCAAGTGCGTGCTTGGGGCGGCAAGCCACAGGGGGCGCTCTGCCGGTCGCCGCGAGGGCAGTAGGCAGGCTGCCTTTGGCGGCTTGCCTGCGGAGGGTCCGCTGGTCCCCCGGCTTCGGCGGACCTCCCGCAGTCACACCTGCGGGAGGTCCGCCGAAGCCGGGGGACCAGCGGACCCTCCGCAGGCAAGCTGCCGGAGTCAGCCTGCCTGCCGTGCTTGGGGTGGCAAAATGCCTAGAGCCGCCCCTGATTATTTAGTTCTGATGAAACAGAGAAGTGTCTCTTCCTTCAAGTCGTCTTTGTCATCTATGTCTCACTTTCATATCACCCAGATATAGACCTTCTGCTGTGCTCAATTAGACAGGGTCCTGCTACCACTGTAGTCCTTTGAAGGCAACATATCAGAAATTACTTTTTAGATTCACCATGGTTCTAAAAAAAGATAAAATTCTCAAAAACCGGTATGTGACTGTAACGCTCCCTCACTTACCCTGGAGGAGGGAGGTCCCTGGAGGGCCGCGATAGCCTGTCTCCAGGCCTGTCTCTGTTTATCTGAGTACTGGGCTTGCCGGGGCTCAGGCAGCCAGCAAACAAACAGTCCTACAGGTAGGCTGGGGCCTGGGCTTGCAGGGCTCTGGCAGCCGGCACACAATACAGTCTTAAGCGGGGCTGGCTATAGTGTGGGCAGGGCTCAGGCAGCCAGCAAACAAACAGTCTTACAGGTAGGCTGGGGTCACTTCTCTTCAGGGTGAGAGCCCTTTGCAGAGGAACGTGGGTCAGCCACCCAGGGGGACGGCCAAGGGGACACAGGCCCTCCCTACTCCACCGCGTCCCAGCCCAGGGCCCTGGCAGGGGCAGAGTCGGCTACATCAGGGTCAGCGGGGATCCAGCCGCAACACGCCGACGCTGGGGGTCTGGGCTTTGCATCCAGCCCTACAGCAGCTGCTCCTGGGCCACTTCCTGCCTCCCCTGGGGTGGGTACCTCCTGCGTCCAGGCGTTGTCCAGCTCCTCCAGGTAAACAGCAGCGGGCACTCCAGGCCAGTCATCGTCCGGGTCTGGGGCCTGGACTGGGCTAGGTTGGGGATCTGCCTCAAGCTGCTCCAGACCCAGCAGGACGTCCTTCCCCCCTGCAGGTTTCCCCCTGAATGGGCTGCGGGTCTGGACTTTTATACTTCCTGCCCCGCCCTTTGCCTTCCGGCGAGGGGGGGCGGGGAGGCTTAGTCCCTACCCTCCCAGGGGCAGGTAACGCTCCCTCACTCACCCCGGAGGAGGGAGGAACGTCTGCCTCACTTTAGTGACTTAGGAGGTCACATCCCATATTAAAAGTGACTTGGGCTTCTAAATGCCTAAGTCCCATTGACCTTCAGTAAGACTTTAGCTTTTCAATGTTTAAGTCACTTCAGAAAAAGGGAATTAAGCTTCTCTCTAAGGCTTTGTATACACTGGCAGAGTTACAGCGCTGGCAGTTACAGTGCCCCTCAGAGAGTGCTGAAGGGAAACCACTGTTGTGTGTTCACACTGTCAGCTGCCTGGGTAATAGCATGTTTACACTTGCGGCATTTGCAGTGGTATTTGGAGCGGTGACTCTGGGCAGCTATCCCACAGAGCATCTCTTCCTCTTCTGCTGCTAAGAGTTATGGGAAGGCGGAGGGGGTTGCGGGGCATCCTGGGTCCTGTTCCAATGCCCTGTGATGCATTGCTTTGCATCCCACCAATCCCTGTACTTCCGTCCGCATTTGGTGCCATCTTTCAACCATTTGTGTATTGCACACTCTGCTCTGCCTCTTCGGTCTGCAGGAATGGATCCCAATATGCTGCTCACTCTCACTAACACATCATGAGTGGCAGTGAAGTTATTTCTTAAACTATAAAGGCAAGAGTAGTTTGACACTGATCTCACCACACCACTTCTGGGCTCAGGAAACAAGCACTGAGTGGTGGGATCACATCGTGATGCAGGTCTGGGATGACAAGCAGTGGCTGCAGAACTTTCGGATGAAGAAAGTAACATTCATGGGAGTGTGTGATGAGCTCACTCCAGCCCTGCAGCACAAGAACACGAGAATGAGAGCTGCCCTGTCACTTGAGAAGCGCGTGGCGATTGCACTGTGGAAGCTGGCTACTCCAGACTGCTACCGATCGGACGCTAACCAATTTGGAGTGAGAAAGTCAGCTGTTGGACTCGTGTTGATGGAAGTGTGCAGGGCCATTAATCACATCCTGCTCCAAAAGACCTTGACTCTGGGCAATGTGCGTGACATTGTGGATGTCTTTGCACAAATGCCAGAGGGGCGATAGATGGCATGCATATTCCAAATCTGGCACCAGACCACCTAGCCACCAAGTACATTAATTGTAAAGGGTATTTATCAGTGGTTCTCCAGGTGCTTGTGGATCACTGTGTGCATTTCATGGACATTAACTCAGGCTGGTCCAGAAAGGTGCCTGATGCACACATCTTTCAGAATACTGGCCTGTTCAGGAAGCTGCAGGCAGGGATTTTCTTCCCAGACCATAAGATCACTGTAGGGGAAGTCGAAATGCCCATTGTGATTCTGGGAGACTGTGCCTATCCCTTAATGCTGTGGCTTATGAAGCCATACGTGGCTTATGAAGCCATACGTGGGGCACCTTGACAGCAGCTAGGAGCAGTTCAACAACATGCTGAGCAAGTGCAGTATGCCTGTGGAGTGTGATTTTGGCTGTTTAAAGGCCCGCTGGCGCTGACTATATGGGAGTCTGGACCGCGCCAATGACAATATTCCTATGCTTATAGCCACGTGCTGTACGCTCCATGATATTTGTGAAGTGAAGGGTGAAAGCTTCACTCAGAGCTGGAGACTGAGGCTCAGCGCCTGGAGGCTGAATTTGAACAGCCAGAAACCAAGGCTATTAGAGGGGTGCAGCGTGAGACCATAAGGATCAGGGATGCCTTGAGGCAGCAATTTGAAGCTGAAAGCCACTAATATTTGTTGCTATGCTCAGAAGTGCAGTGCTTGTAATGCTAGGAGGTGATTGTGATTGGTGCAGACGATGCATTATGAAAGTTTAAGAAAATTGCCTGTTGCCCTGCTGGGCTCTGTTTGCTTTCATTTAATGGAATAAAGATTGCTTTCAAGCCAAACAAAATTATTTTATTAAAAAACAACAACCAGAGGAGAGAGACAAATAAAAAAAACACATCAGCACTGTGGGGGATTGGGGAAGGGAGGGTCCCAGGAGGAGGTGGGGTCTCAGGATGGTTAAAAATTTGTGTATGTCCAGGTATCCAACCTTCTCCTTTGGATTACAATGCAGAGTACTTCAGCAGGGCTAAACTACAGAGGGATGGGTGTTGAGTGCAATGGGTACTGGGAGCCTGCAGGGCTGGACTGTGACAGGGCAGTGGTGCAGCAGGTACAGACTGGAGCCAGGAGGTTGATAGGAGTGTGTTGGCGGTGTCTGGGGGGCACCTGGGAAAGAGTTTTCTGACAGCGGCTGCAGGGGAGGGCAGGTGTGGAGCTGCTCGATTTACAGTATGAGGAGGACCTGGAACGTGTCCACTTGGTGCTCCATAAAGTTTAAGAGCCGCTCCATGGCTTCATTCTGGTGCACTGCATTCTCCTTTCAGTCCCTCTTCTCGCTGTTATATCACTCCTTCAATTCTTGTTTTTCGGCCGCGGAGAGCATCATGACCTCACACAAAAAGTCCTCTTTAGTTCTTCATGGCCGCTTTATAATTCTGCATAGCCGTTCAGCCGGTGATAACAAAGGGGGAGTCTGGGCTCCCAAGGTCATACCTCTGAAGCCAAAATGCAACATTTTACAGAAGCAGTATTGTTTGCAACACACAGAGCACTGATTTAAAACACGGCCACTGTTCACATACCTGTCACTAACTGGCTGACCCCAGGCAAGCACACTTGAGCCACAAGATCCCCAAAATAGTGAGTAACCACAGGGGCAGGGGAAATCAGTGTTCCAGGATTGTACTGTGCACTGGGCATGTGGGTCTTGGAGAGAGCCAGCACTGTAGCGGCGGGGGCCTTATAATCATTACTGTCCCCACATTTTCCACAGACTGTGTTCTTTATGGAAGATATCTCGCTGCTGAGGGTGAGCAGGAAATCAAGGGAGGGTCTTCTCCAAGACTGCAGCTTCTGCCCTGGCCCTTATACGGCTACCTGTGTGCAGCTATAGAGTCGTCCTCTCCCCCCCCCCCCCGCCATGATGGCAGAGTGGTGCAGGAAAGTTACCCTTAATGGGGCAAGAAACAAAGCAGCTCTGTCAAAGAACCTGCAGCAGCGAATGGCCCCGTGTCTGCATGAGTTTTCTGGAGATCTCTGAGGCAGATTCCTGTGAAGTGAGGGAGTCAATCAACACCCTGTTCTGCCGCTCAGACTAAGCACGTGGTGGTACGTGCATCAAACAGACACAAGCCTGCTTTCTGCAACCCTCCTGCCCCCAACAACTCACTTCAGTGATTCCGAAAATCAAAGCCACTTACCAGGGGCCTCCTCTCCTGTCTGCGCTTCACCAAGTTCTGACAACTGTGACTGGCTAGCCTCCTCTGGGGTAGAGAAGAGCTCCTGGCTGCATGAAGCTCTGACCTCCGAGTCATCCTCTGCCTCTGGATCTCCCTCCTCCTCCACATCCTCGTCCAAGATTTCCTCCTCCTGGCTCAGTCCACTCTTGACTGGCATGCAAGCCACAGAAGTATCTATAGTGGCCTTCGCAATGGAGGTGGGGTAGCCATGAAGTATCACATCCAGCTCTTTGTAGACCCGGCAGCTTGTGGGTGCAGCACCGAAGCAGCAGTTTGCCTACCACGCCTTGTGGTAGGTGTTCCGCAGCTCCTTCACTTTGACCCTGCACTGCAGTGTGTCCCAGTCATGGCCCCTTTCTGTCATGCATTGTGAAATCTGTCCGTAGGTATCATAATTCCTATGGCTGGAGTGCAACAGAGACTGGACAACTTCCTCCCCCCAAATGCTGATGAGGTTCAGCAGCTCTGCATTGCTCCAAGCAGGAGATCGCCTGGTGCATGGAGCAGGAATGGTCACCTGGAAAGATGCACTGAGAGCACTGGACGCATCACTGAGCAAACAGGAAGGGGACTTTCAAAATTCCCAAGGAATTTAAGGGGTGGGGATGACGATTGGTCACCTGAGGGCAGGGCAGTAGAGTTTAAATCAATGACCAGAGAAGTGAGAACAGGCATTGTGGGACACCTCCCAGGGCCAATCACAGCGCTGTAATTGACCACTGTGTCTACACTGGCACTGGGGCGCTGTATCCCCGGTGCAGAAAGCTGTACCCCTCTCGTCGGTGTGTTTTTTTTACAGCGCTGCAACTGTGCAGTTTCTGCGCACTAAGTAGCTTGGCAGCGCGTACACCTCGGGAGTTACAACGCAGGAAGCTGCTTTACTACGCAGAAACTTGCCAGTATAGACATGGCCTGATGTACTCCAGAACTACAGGCTCAAAACTTTCAGCACAAAAGATTCAAGAAGGCTCAAACTGAAAAGCCATCTTACAGTCTAAAGACATTTTAGCAACATCCAAAGAGGACTGTCTGTATCAGTTGCCTGGAACACAATTGCATGCATCTCAGAATGTATGTTTTCATTGTTAATTGGAATTGTTATTCAATAGGTGTTCATCTTAAAATAACAACAAAATGTTACAGCTATTTGAGAAGTGAAAGAAAAACCCCTCTATAGACACAGCAAGCCTGTGGTGCAGCACTTTCTGTACTAAGGTGGATTTCAAGTTGTCCATTGTGATTTTTCTATTTTTATAATCACTCTTGACTGTCAGAATAGCTAAACTGTCCCAGCTCAGGGACACGTGTTTCTCCTCACAATAAAATGAGAAACAAATATTACAAAGAGCAAAGAAGAAACTATTACAGAAGAAAGAGTTTATTCTTTTTTCTTCCACCCCACCCCCTCATGCATTGGAAGCTTGGCCCCTGGAATTTTGTTGCTTTCTTTCTATGATGTGTCTTCACTGTACTTTGGGGAATGAAAATACTCACAGTCTCTATTTCTTTTAAATTAAATCTTTTAAAGAGTATCTTACATCTCCCTCACACACACAATAATAATAACATCTTCATCAGTAAGCATGTTGAGGGAGGAGAGGTTGCCAAAGGCAGAAGTTTAAAAATAGCAATATTATTGAGAGACATTTTTAAGTAGCATTCCCTGATCCCAAGTTACCATTTTTGCTTTCTGTCTATTTCACACCACTTACATAAATAAACAAGTTGATGTTTTATTGCTAGGAAGCGTGGCTCATGTGAAAAAATGGGAATTATTAATAGCATCAACTTATTGCATAACAAATGTATTAAAGATATGATTAAATAATAGTAATACCTTAACTTAATGAAATGCCTTTCATTCTGAAGATCCCAAAGCTCTGTATAAACCTATCTATCTGCTATCTAGGGAACACATTACGGTCTGCTATGGTATGAAGGGTTTATTGGTATTTGTCTGAGATGGCTGTAATCCAAATGAGTTGCAATAAAACCATCATCCACGACGTGGGAGGGTCCCAGAGCTCAGGCTTCAGCTTGAGCCCAAATGTCTACACAACAATTAAACAGCCCTGAAGGCCTAGCCCCACGAGCCCCACGAGCCCAGCTGACACGGGCCAGCCGTGGGTGTTTAATTGCCAGTGTAGATATACCCTTTGGGTCCAACTTCAGAGGGCTGAGCAGGAGTCATCAATTCCAAGGCCAGAAGGGACCATTGGGATCATCTGGTCTGACCTCCTGTATAGCACAGGCCACAGAACTTCTACAAAATAATTCCTAGAGTATAGTTTTTAGGGGGGAGGGGAAATCCAATCTTGATTTAAATTGGATCCTTCTAAAATCTTTTTAAAATAACCAAATAGCGTTCTAAGCATAGCAGTGCCATGACTTTAAATCTGTTATTTCAGGCTCTTCCAGGGCTAGAAGCAAGGGCCAAAGGAGCTGTGAGCCTCCCCGTTCAAACTGAATAATGCTCCCTCTTCTAGCCATGCAGGGCTGTGAGATAATGGGCTTCAGATTTTGCCATTTTTACAGGGCCAGTGCTTCCATTAGGCAACCCTAGGCAGTCGCCTAGGGCGCCAGGATTCGGGGAGCGGCATTTTGTGCGCTCCCCATTGGGCACACGGGAGCTTCCGGTTCCGCTCCCGTCGCACCGCCGAAGAAGGACCTTCTGCCAACGTGCCGCAGAAAACAGCGGCAGGAAATTGAGCAGCTCAATGACTGCCGCTGTCGCCTGCGTCATTTCGGTGTAGGGTCCTTCTTCAGTGGCGCGATGGGAGTGGAACCGGAAGCTCCCACGCGCCCCATGGGAAGCGCACAAAATGCCGCCCCCCGAATTCTGCCTAGGGCACCAGAAACTCTGGCGCCACTCCTGCATTTTTACATATAGGAAACCCAGCAACATCCCCTGGACAAATCTTGACCACCTCGGGGTAATGTTGAGGGAAAATATCCCTTTGACTGAAGAAAAAAGAAACATTTCTCCAGCCAGTTGATTTCAAAAGAAATGTTGAATGTTTGGAGCTACTCAAGGGATTAGAATTATTGCTTCGTTCCCAGGATGGTGGGCTAGTGCGCAGAGCATAAGTGAGGCATAATAATGTACTCAAGCAAGGTAAACATACATAAAAGGATCTATCACTTCACCCACCACTGAATTACAACCACATGATCTGAGGTGGATTTGCTAATTATTTAACACTGACAACCAGACTACACAACAGTTTAGACAGAGCAAGAAGTGAAGAATGCTATATCCAACTGAAACTAGAGAGGGAGAATTTAGGCCCTCATTCCGCAAAGCATTTACTCACATGCTTAATTTTAAGCACAGGCTAAGTCCCATTGACTTCAAGTAAAACTAAGCACATATTTTCATACTTTGCTGAATCAGGGATTTGCTTAGGTAGAAAGTAATTGCCAAGTTAGATTTTGTTCAGGCCTTGGGGTTAACATCCCTGTTCTTAGAAAAATGTCATGTGATCTGTAATGACCATTAGCACTCAGGGATTCCTTGTGACATTTGCTCGGAAATACAGTAGGGTATCTTCAGCAACAGCACACATTTGCTTCTATGATGTTTGAGCACTTAAATTCTCAAAGAGTATCTGCTACAGATTCACCTATACCACTTCCTGTAGCAATTAAATGTTCCCTTCCAATTACTGGCCCAACTGAACCCTTCTTAGACTCAGCATTATGCAACAGCTTTAGAACTGTCTGTTCACAACTGAGATATTTAATATTCCGTCCGGGCTGTTTTGTGCATGTAGTGCCCAGACAGTGCATGGTTTTCCTTCATTTCACTGATAATAACATACTCTTCAGGCAGGGAATTTCTATGGTAGTTGATTATTGAGCACCTCTGATGAGTAGTAAAGGTAATCAGACTTCATGCATTTCCTGTATAGTACCACCCAAGGCGTGCAATAACCATTCAGAAACGGACTACTGCCGAGCCTTATTGCTTAATTAAGTATTGTTTGAGTGTTAAATATTAAACAGCTTGTAATATTGAAGAGCTTTATTCATGTTCTAATGCCCACCATGGATAAAAACACAGAAAGTTAGCAATATACCAGTGCACAGGACAATTATCAGCCACTATCCAAAAAGCCATATGGTGACTTGGAATTTCCCAAGTAAGAGACTTTGTAAAAGGGTGGCCTCTGCGAAAGGGTGATATCCAGGAGATGCCTGATTTCCAAACTCTGGGGGCATAAATTAAATATTGTGAGTTAATTAAGAAAAACACCTTTTAGAAGTCCAATTGAAAGGCCTGTACAGCTATTAAAAACCTATACATTCCATGATCAGTATTTAAAGCCCATTTCCATAGGCATATTTACACATAGCTTTCCACTGAAAGCTCCCAGTTGTGGCATTCTATAGCTGTAAGCTGTATTTATGTGCAGTTCTACTAATCCCTGGTCCCAGAGCTGCCTGCAGTCTGTAGAAACACTTTGTCTCTGTAGACAAGTCCTTGTAAATCTCTTCTTGTCGAAGGATTTAGTTCACTGATTGTCAGCCATGAGATACTTCATAAAACAACTCACAGAGGAATATAGCCTTCTGCTTTTGCCTTTTACTGGCTAGGTTGTTACACTAGATAACCTTTTAATGACTGTATTCCATTTTAACTTGACTCCAGAGAGAGAATAAAAAGAAAGGAAAGCTCCTTCCTTATTGCTATGCATTTTTCATATTGCATCTAGAGCAGCAGATTAGTAAAGATTGATCAGGGTGATTTTTTACTCTGAAATGCCAGTATCCTATATCATGGAAAGTGGCATGGTACTCCCAGAAGGGTTTTGGGGGACGTGGAAATTGTCAGGCACATCGCTCTAGTAGTTAGCATTCTCTGCTTCTCCAAACACCTTCACTCCTGGGAAAAGAATGTGTGTCAGGAAAATTAAATTTCCAATGCCAAGACAGTAATTTAGCATTTTCTTTAAAATAAATTAGAGATAGGCCTTGTAACCGTAGCTATCAAAAGCATGCAGAGCAGCAGCATCAACCAGGTTTCCCCTTATTTGGTGGGTGTCAATAGGGTGTGGCTCTCATCAGAACATCTTTGTACAGATAAACCTTCCCACAAGCTGTATCACCCATTGCTGAGTCCCTATCAAATCCAATGACAGATCAACCCAGTCACCTTTGAGCTACACCTGCCTCGATCCCTCAGGATCCATCCTATTTTCCAGTTTCATTACTAAAACCATACACAGAAAACCCCTACCCTCATTTGGTATCAATCACCTCCTCCACCAGTGTGTGTGCGAGACCTTGGAGAGTACATCATCCATACTAGATTCCAAAATTAGGCGTGGCAAATTCTGGTACCTAATAGACTGGGAAGGATATGGCCCAGAAAAGCATACTTGGGAGCTTTTAGAAAACGTTCACACCTATGCTCTGCTGAAGGTGTTCCACAAAAGTACCCTGAGAAACTTGGTCTGGCACTGCCCCAAAGACACCCCAAGGGGAGGGAATACTGTCATGAACCCACAGGTCTCAAATCTGAGTCCACAGGGTTCCCCGTTGTCTAATGCTTCCCTGCTCTCACCCAGTGACTCACTACCAAACAGCTGGGTGGAGAAGCCATAAAACCTGAAGCTTCATCAGGGAGGCTCCCTTTGGTCCTTGCGTGGAGGAACACAAGGGCCTATTTAAACCCAAAGAGAGGCACAGGAAGTTGTCCGCACAACTGGGCACTGCCTGACTGCTGCTTGGACCCCTTGCCTGGCTGGCACTACAGACTCTGACCTGCCTGTTTCCTGGTATCTTGACTTTGGCCTGAATCCTGGTGACCCAAATAGTGCCTGACCCCAGCCAGTTTAGTTTGACTGGCTCCTGTCTGATTTCAGTATCTGAACCTTAACCTGACTTCATAGAATCATAGGACTGATAGGGACCTTGAGAGGTCATCTAATCCATACCACTGCACTCATGGCAGGACTAAGTATTATCTAGACCCCCCCTGACAGGTGTTTGTCTAACCTGCTCTTTAAAATCTCCAATGATGGAGATTCCATGACCTCTCTAGGCAATTTATTCCAGGGCTTATCCACTCAATTGTCCAACCTAAACCTCCCTTCCTGCAATTTAAGCCCATTGCTTCTTGTCCTATCCTCAGAGGTTAAGAACGATTTTTCTCCATCCTCCTTGTAACAACCTTTTATGTACTTGAAAACTGTTATCATGTCCCCCTCTCAGTCTTTTCTTTTCCAGACTAAACAAACCCAGTTTTTTCAATCTTCCCTCATAGGTCATGTTTGCTAGACTTTTAATCATTTTTGCGGGTAGTGGTCCAATAGCACCCAATCCCATTTGAATTAGTCTGACTGGCTCCTGCCTGATTCCCAGCAACCTGAACATGACTCTTTTGAACTAGGTTGCTAACCACTCAAGCTGGCCACCTACATCTCAGCCCATACACTTGAGACCTGCTATACACCCCCACTGCAAACCATGGAGATGTACCCTTGGAAAACTCAAACACATTTCTGTGTCAATGGCTGTCCCTTGTGGTTAGCCATAAGAGTCGGAAGCTTAATATTCTTTTAAATAAAAGCTTCAAGTCTTCAGTATCTGGGGCCCAGGGTGGCGGGGGGAAGGGGTCGTCAAGAGGCTGCAGTAGCATGTTGAGGCCCACAGGTGGCTGACAGGCCATGAGTTTCATAGAGTTAGACCAGGGGTCTCAAACTCAATTTACCTTAGGCCAGTGCCAGTCCTCAGATCCTCCCAGCGGGCCAATAACGTCACTGAAGATGGTGTTCACACCACCTCCCAGCCCGTTTCCCACTCTTTTCCCTCACTCCCTTGGCCTCATGCCACCCCGGCTGACTCGGCCTGGCAACTAATGATGCTGCCTCCACGGCTGACTGCCCAGTAACTAGTGATGGTATCTCTGTCCCTCTCCCCAGTCAATGGGAGCTGTGGGGGGTGGCGCCTGCAGCAGACAGCCAGCAGCGTGACTGCATAGGTCTCTCCTCCGCGGCTCCACCGGCAACAGCAGGGATATGGAACTGCTTGCAGGGAACTGAGCTGCCCAAGGTGAATGACACGTTGCCAAGTGCAACCCCTGGGAGGGTCCCAGGAGCAGCAGGATGGAGCAACGTTCTCCTGCCTGCTCCGCTCCCGCCCCCCACCCCCCAAATTCAGCCGGCAGCCATGAGGACCGGATGAAAAAACGTTTTAAAAAGTTTCTGCGGGCCGCAGTGGGTCGATTCTCGGGCCGCAGATGGCCCGCGGGCCGGGATTTTGAGCCCCCTGAGTTAGATGTCATTCAGTGTCTGCTTTTGCATGTGTCTGGTGTCTTTTTGTATAGCAACTGCAGATGGGACTTGTAAAGAGCGATTTTGTCCTACTCAACAACTGAAAATGGCATTATTAATGCAAAGATTCCATTATTATATTTTGTATAATGCTTCAGCATTATTTGACTATTGGTAATACATTCTGATGAGGGCAGAACTAACAATGGTGGAGTTAAAAGGATGCTGGGCTCAGCCAAATCATCTCAACTTATACTAGCCAGCAAATGTTTTGTACTTTATAAGTCACTAAAAATGTGCATGAAAAAATGTTTATCTCTATAAATTGGATAGGAAATAGACTTTATAGTTGGAAATAGACTTTATAGTTGCTATGTGTATCTAATATTGTTGAGAGACAAGGTGGGTGAGGTAATATCTTTTATTGGATTAACTTCTGTTGGTGGAAGGGAGAAAATTCTAGCTAACACAGAGCTCTTCTTCAGGTCTGGAGAAGGTAAATACAAGTTGGAACGGTTGCTAAGCATAAATAGTTAATACATGTTGTAGAAGATGACTTAAGATTAAATCGGCACCTAATACCTCTGCAGACATAGGTCAATGGAGAGTTCGTAGCAGCAGGGTTTGTTACAAATTGTTGTAGTGATTTATAAAACCACTCGAAGGGCAAGTGTATGCTACAAAATTAAGTTGACCTATGTTACATGGACGTACAGCCACAGCAGTAATTAAATGGCTTTTGCATGTCCACACTACATTCCTTGTGTCAGTAGTGTGCATCCTCACCAGGGGCACTTGCACCAATTTAACTGTCAGTGTGGCATATTGTGGGATGGCTTCTGAAAGGCAGAAACAGTCAACATAAGCAATGAAGTGTGTACACTGACACGGCATCGACCTAAGTGCTACACCTCTCACGGAGGTGGAGTTATGATGTTGGTGTAGGGGGTCAGTCACATCAGTGGGAGCTACATTGTAGTGTAGACACTTACAGAATTAGGTCAACATAAGCAGCCTTATGTCAACCTAACTCTGTAGTGTAGACCAGGCCTGAGCCCATGTTTTTTGGTGTCTAGCAGAGTTATGAATTTAAGTTCCCACGCATGTCTTTTGAAGGTGCTGTGCAGGTTTGCTTTGCATATTGTAATATATATTATATATAATATTGACTATTCCTTATAATATTGTTATTTGTTTGCTCCCCAGAACATTAGCTAGGAGCACAGCAATTGTTCTCCATCAGAAAGAGAGCTGGGTAGACAGAATTAAAAAAGGATCTGTGAATAACACCCACTTTAGTGATATTCATGACCTCTTTCTTCAACTATCCTTGAGCATTCAGGTAAGCAAGTTTTTGTATGCAAGAATGTTTGTGGATATTAATATCACAAGTACTAGTGTGTATAAAATATTCATCAGAGTATTTGCATTAGAAATGCTCTCTCAGCCACTTTGAATACAATGTTTTATTATTCACACAGTGGTTTTACTGAACAACTACAGATATTCAAGAGTAATTTGTGAGTAAAAAGAAAGGACTCCGGTTTATAAAGCTTATGTCATCCAATCAGGGAACAAAACAAATACCATGTGACTTAGATGACTGACCAACTGGTGCAAATAACTAGGAAATGCTCATAGTGATGAAACAGCTATCCTTTCACAAGAAACCAAAGAATGAATTTGTTTTGTTGATTGATCTCTTGTTGTTTCCTGTCTCCATATAAAGATACTGATCAAACAACTGGGCAAAATAACAGGCTTGGATTGGTATATGTGTGATTATCACAACTTTGATCAATTAAAAAGAGTAGGTCTCTGGCTTTTTGTATCAGGTGTCTAGGGCAGGAGTGATAAAATCTTGTATAATACAAAATCCTTATAATAACAAAAAATATGTTTCTGCCTCATAAAGACAGATTGTCAAGCGGAAGTTGTAAATGAACCAAGATGATTTACATATAGATTAATCCATATTAGACCATATGAATCATTCGGCTCAGTTAAGAGAATGATCATCTTCCAATTACTTTGCTCGCTTAATCCAAGTGAGTTTATAACTTTAATTGTGGTGTATGTTCCATAAATATCCATCATAAGTGGACCAGGTTTGAAATAATTAGGTAGAGACTACGGTTACTGGATCTTGTGTTTTGATTTTGTTGCAGATGGGCCCACATAGCAAAATCTAGATCTGCAGTTTAAATTCTCACCAAAGATCATGGATGGAGAAAGTGATACTTGAATCTGGGATTTTGCTTCAGACCTGTAATAGGGGTCTAACACACAGGAGTGAGGGGGAAAGGCTGGACTTTGGTTGCTGGCTCCAGTTATAGGATATGGGTCAAGGTAGCAAAGGTGAATACCCCAGGGCCGGCTCCAGGCACCAGCTTATCAAGCAAGTGCTTGGGGCGGCAACTCTGGAGCGGGGCGGCACTTTCAGGAATTCGGCGGAAGGTCTCTCGCTCCCGCTCCGAGCGAAGGACCTCCCGCTGAATTGCTGCAGATCGCGATCACGATCACGGCTTTTGTTTTTGTTTTTTTGTTTTTTGGGGGTTTTTTTGGCTGCTTGGGCTGGCAAAACACCTGGAGCCGGCCCAGCCCCTGTCACATGACTATAATCAGTCTCCACCAACTCCAGTGGCTACTGTTACAAGGCCTGTCTCTAATTTATACTAAAGAAACTGCTAAAATAGAACCATAGATGATATTTTCAGTGCCATTCCTCCTGTTCAAGGACACACTGCTGGTGAGCTAGGTTTATCTGCTTTGGTTCAATAGGCTGGTCATCCACCAATGGACCTGGACAGGGTGGTTGAGGGGACCCCTTTTTTTCCTCTCCATTTTCACAATCAGTACCAGTTTGGATAGCAAGGTTAACAAAAGCATTTTGGCCAGCAGGATTCTCTATCTGGGCTAACTTATCCTTAGCTTCCTCCCGCAGACCCCAATGAAACTGGTATCACTACATTGCCTGACTCCACTCAGTGTCCATGACAAGCCAGTGGAAGTGCACTGCGTAAGACGCAATGATGCCTGACCCTGCTGAAGCTTCTTTAAAGTGCTTTCTGCCAAGTGGGCACAATGAGGGTTATCATAAACTGAGAGTATTTCCTGAAGAAAAGTGTCCCAGTTTGTCAATACTTGGCTATGGCCCTCCAGCAAGGGGAAAGACCCAATCCAAAGCTTCCCCAGACAGTAAAGTAGCTATCAGGCATGTTTTGTCCTGTTCTAGAGGCATAGGCCTGGTGACAGAGTAAGAACTGGAGGCGGCACTGATTCATAAAATCCTGGAACCACTGACAATTAAAATCAAATTGTTCCAGCAGGAGTTTCGAGGTACTCTGCTCAGGGGCAGGTATCATGGTCATGCCCACAGCATTGTATTCTCATTGCAGAGTTGGCTTATCTGCTTTTGCAACAGTCTTAGCAGTCAATTGTACAACTCAAGCCTGTAGTGCTTGATTGTCTGCCTGGAGACAGGCGAGGCTGGTTCTTCTTGAAGCTGAGGTTGACCATTTGGCTCCATTCTCATTCTTTTGCTGGGCCCACTTCTTGTGGTTGCAGTCCAAACAAATTGTCAGGATCAGGATGGAGGCAGCTGGGTCTAGTGGTCAGCGACCTAGTTCAGCAGAGTCATGTTCAGGTTGCCAGTCATCAGGCAGGAGCCAGTCAAACTAATCCAGATGGGGATGGGTACTGGTTGGGTCAAGGTCAGGATGTTTGGAATCAGGCATGTCAGAGTCTGTATCGTCTGGTGAGGGACCTGAGCAGCAGCCAGGTAGTCCCTGTTCCTCTCTTTGGGTTTAAACAGGAAGCCCTGACCAATCAGAAGCCCTAGTGTTTCTCCAATCCAGGCCCAAGGGAAGCCTCCCTGGTGTAGCTTCAGGTTTCATGGTCTCTCCACCCCCAGTTGCTTGATAGCGAGCTTCTGGGTGAGAGCATGATGACATCAGTTAACTTGGACCCCTCAGGTTCAAGACCCACAGGGTCATGACGCTGAGTTTCAGTAGTCCTCCACACCCATTCCCACAATGCTCTAAACCCTTTCCTTCCTGACCTTCACACAGTCTAAGGTGGCTGAAATGGGGAAAGCAGTACAGTTGTGTTTTATTGACTTCCAAAAAGCATTTGACAGAATCTACCACTACAAATTGCTCAACATATTAAGATCCATAGGGATTGATGGATATGAACTCTGAGTAATAAAATAATTATATTGGAATCAGCAGGTGATTATAATGGGAGTTGAAAATGAAAATCTAATAGAGATCAAGAGAGGAGTGAGACAAGGTTGTATAATGTCACCAACTTCATTCAACATTTATAGCAAGTATTTGATTAAATTAATCAAAGAAAGAGAAGAAGATATTAAGATGAATGAAAAAAGGGTGAATAACACTTGCTATGCAGATGATAGTGCTGCTGGCTGATTCAGAATAAAGTCTAAAAAAGTTAGTGGAGATTATATATAAATATAGCAAAGAATATGGTCTAGTGCTGAATGTGGAACAGACAAAAACTATGGTGGTATACGATGATGCTGAGAAAACATGCTAGATTCCAATGAATGACACAGCCATACAGCAAGTGAGAAATTATTGCTGCTTAGGAAGCATCATTACAGAAGATGGAAGATCAGATACTGAAGTCAGCACCAGAATAGCAAGAGAAAAAGAGACATTCTGAAAGAATAAACATCTGATGATAAAGAATATAAATCTGAAGACTTAATTCCAACCCTGAAAAACTTACATTTGGTCTGTGTTAAATTATGGCTGTGAAGCATGGACATTCAAATAATCAATAAAAAAAGAAACTACAGTCCTTCAAATTATGGTGTTATAGAAGACTTCTGAAAATATCATAGATAGACTGCATAACCAGTCAAGAAGTATTGGGGATTGCTGGAACTCAGCAAACGCTAGTCAGAGATCTTATGAAAAGATCATTTGATTTGCAGGACACATTTTAAGAGGCTTAACAGGATGCATGTTTATGGATACTGGAAGGGAAAGTTGATAGCTGAAGACCACAGGGCAAAAAAAGAAGATCTGGATGGACAACATGGTATCCTGTATGGATCAAAAGGACTATTCATCCACAATGAAATTAGCAGACTATCAAACAGAATGGGCTAGCATGGTTGCAACCCTCAAGTAATAGTAATAAGAAAGGTGCCTGTCCCCCTATATGAACCCCTAATGCATGCAAGAATGGTGGAAGATCCCTAAAAATGGGGGAGCCACCAGCACCTGAAACATGGATGCACCCCCCATGCCACCCCTTTGCCCTGAGTCCCCCACCTCGCGCTGCCCCTTCCCCCGAGACCCTACCCCCCACTTGCTCCTCTCCACCTCCTCCCTCTCATCGCTTGCCCTTACAGCCAGTAAAAGTGATGGGGCCATGGCCCCTGTCCCCCGCCTCCTGTTCCGGCACCCCTGTATGCAGGTAGTAGCATGCTGCACAGATCACATCAGAATAGCTTTCCACTGTGTTCTTTACAAATCACTACAGGTGACAATCTAGCTCCAAAAGCAGCCGCTTGGCCTGCAGAGGATACCCAAGTACTAATCACTGTCTGAGTGGAGTGCAGCACCCTCCATAATTCTGGCGAGAGTGGCAGAAACTTTAACCTGTAAAGGCAAATTTCATGGAGTCTGGGGTAGACTGTCATTCACAGGATTGCACGACACTTGTGTTTCCTGTACAGGAAGGCCAAGGACTCAGACAGTTCCAGGGGGGCTTATTATAGAAGATGTTGTCAAGGCCCCCAGTATTGAGCCTAAAGTGGCTCATGATGCCGTCCTCAACCCAGCCAGCCTCATTGTCTGACAAGACAGTGATGAGGGCCAGACTGAGGCGGCAGCAGGGACTGTGGAGGTCCCCCCCCAAAAACCTGGAGGGTGAGGAGGAGGTTATTCTGCATCTTTACCCAGTGCTTTACCTGAAACCACTCCACTGTGACACCCCATACCCACACCAAACTCCTCCAACTTTCTTAGCCACTGCTCTGCTCCACTCCAAAATGGCCATCACCTGAGACAGAGGCTACATTGATGTGGCAAAACAAACAAAAAACTTGGCAGCAAGTTTCAGAGCCTGGGTCAACAGACCCAGCTTGAAAAAAAACAGTGTAGACATTCTGGCTCAGGCTGGAGCTGGTGCTCTGTAACCTATCATCTCCCTGGATTTCAGACCCCAGTCAGAATGTCTACACATCTACTTTTAGCACCATCGAGAAAGCCCAAATCAATAGATCCAGGCTCTGAGAATCACTGTTGTGGGAGTTTTTAGGTTGGTTGATTGCAGGGGATGAGGGGTTCTGTGTAGACATACCCTGAGTTACAAATCAATGATTTTATTTGATTTTTGAGAAACCACAGTTACAAAGTCTGTGCATTGGATTCTTATGCAATTTTTTAAAAGTTTGCAAAGTAAAAATCAGTTTACCCCCATGTCTGTCTATTTCTCTATCCTCTGTCAGGCAGTGATGGTCCTAAGGCCACACAACCTAAGGGGCGGGGGCAGAGAGCGGCTAAAAAGGCCATTCTTGTGAAAGCGGGAACACTTGTCAAGAGAATTTACAGTTCTCTCAGGAAAGGGTTGATACAACATTGATTTCTCCCTGTCCCTGTGAAGTTTGCAAAGTTAAAGTGTCTGTCACTGCTCTTTTCCCTCTCCCCGCATAAGCTGGGCTGAGTAGGGGAGACAAGTGTCTGGTCCAATGGTCATAGTAAAACCAGTGTAGTTTCCTTTTCCTGTTGTCTGAGGTGAAGGCTTGCGGTGCTGAGATGTGTCCCTTCTGTCTGCATTCTCCCCACAAAGAGCTATGCTGCTTAAGCCAGGCTGCACAGTGCGGGATAAGAGTCCAGTCAGGTAACCAAAGAAAAAGCAATTTAGTGTCCCTTTCTGGTTGTCTGAGGCAAAGACTTGTGGTGCTGACCTGGATTTTCAGGCAAATTAATAAAGATGTATTCTATGTCTCTCATTCCCTGTCCATTTCACCATGGTCATGTAGGCATAGGGGCAGGATTTGTTTGCTGCAGCTGAGATGGAGGCGCAGTTTGTGGTTCAGAGCTACCTTTGCATGAAATCTTCATATTCTAGGTCAGAATGTAGTTGATTTCCATTCTGATTCTCTCCCCGTTCTGTAGGCATCTCTCAGCAACTTTCTCTTGCAGCAGAAACTCCAGCTCATTCTTGAGGTTCACCAGCAGCGCAAATCTGAGTTGACCAAAACACTCCATTCAGCAATTTATAGAGTGACCATCAGCAGAAACATTTCTCTGGCATAGCCTGATGGAACCCTTCCACAGGACTGAAAAGCCACTTCTCTGTTCCATTGTGATACTTTGAATATTGCTATGTTATCCCAATGTTGGCCAGCCATAAAAGAAGAAATTGTAAACTGGCAACATAGACCCTGCAAGGACTTTTTCCACCTCCCCTCAATCCCTTGAGACAGTATGAACATTGTAAATTGTTAGAATCACATCTGAATGTTTCTCACCATTATGTGTTTCTTCTCCTTCCTTATAGGCTGCATACAGCTTATGAGTAAAGCTAAGATTATGTCATGGAGGTCGCGGAAGTCACAGAATCCGTGACTTCCAGCAACCTCCATGACATTGGGGACCCCGCAGCAGCCCAGCCTCCACAGGCAGTGGGGGACCCTCCTGTGGGCAGCAAGACTCCTGCAACTGACCGGCTGCCTCTGGTGACCCCTGAGCTGCCCGGCCGCTGCTGCTGGCAGGGATCTCCCCTGCAGCGGCTTAGCTGCTGGTGGCAGAGGGTCCCCAGAGCTGCTTAGCGGCCACAGGTGGGGGGACACCTGGGGGGCCCTCCATCACTCCCCAGCTGCCGCAGCTGGCAGGGGCCTCCCTGCAGCTCCACTGCTGCCGTGAGCAGTCGGCTCCCCCCACAGCTCCCAGCCACCAGCAGTAGAGGGCCCCCAGAGTTGCTCAGTGGCTGAGCTCCCCACACAGCTCCCCAGACTCCACCACTGGCAGGATGCCCCCACCCTGCAGCTCCCAGCCCTGCGGGGGTGGGGCAGCTCTAGCCCCACAGGGTGGTGGAGGACCACTCCCAGCCACTGGGCAATGGGGTCCCTGCTGTTCCCAGCTACTGGGGCAGAGAGGCAGCAGGGTGCTGCATCCTCCTCCATTCCCATTTTGTTAGGGGTGTTTTTAATAAAAGTCGGAGCAGGTCATAGTTTCCGTGACTTTTTGTTTATTGCCCGTGACCTGTCCCTGACTTTTACTAAAAATATCCACAACAAAATCAGAGCCTTACTTATGAGAACTAAGAATGTTGAGACAGTTACATTCCTGAAATGCTCAAAAGTATCAAAATTGTGGCCTTCTACAGCAAAATTATATTATATGGGGTGATTTCTTAGCTTGTTCCCAAGTAGGGTGACCAGACAGCAAACGTGAAAAATCGGGACAGTGGGTGGGGGTAATAGTAGCCTATATAAGAAAAAGTCCCAAAAATCGGGACATCTGGTCACCCTATTCCCAAGGTCCAAAATATAATGCTCTCCTTTGCTTTCTATGGGCAGGACCTTTGGCTCCAGAGAGGGGAAACATGCTGTCAAGAAGGCAGGAGCAGAACCTCAGAGAGGGCCAGAGTAGACAGAGACGGACCATGGAGGATTTGCTCACAGGAATGGAGAGGAGAATCCAGGAGTAATCTGAGTCTCTCAGGAAAAGGGAGGAGTAGTCTCTTCAGTAGGAAGAGAGATTTATGACCCAGTTTTTGGAGGAGGACAGACAGCATAGGGATTAGTGGCTAAAAGGGCTGGTGGCTGACAGAATGCAGCCTCCTCCAGCTGCCGAGGCCCCTGGAAGAACCCATCAGCTCCTTTCTTCTCCTTCTCCTCCTCCTCTGGCTCCCACCCAGGTACTGTTAAGCTTGGAGATCCTCTGCGAAATACTATACAGGAGGACAACAATGGGCCTGCAACATCCCAGGACACCAGCATGTATCAGCCCCTTAAATCCCTCACAGGAGACACCCAACATATCACCAAGAGCCATCACCCCTGCCCACATCCCACCGTTATTCACCCTTTCTGATTAGGAGGGGCAGGAGACAGGTGCAAAGCCATTGAAGTGTGAGCGGTCTTCTAGGTAGTCATTACTACATTTTAAAAAAGACATTATTGTTGTACTTTCAAAATATGTCCTTTAAAATATTCCAAAGAAACTTTCACTTTTGAAACAGTTTCAATAGTTTATTGGCTGCATATCTTGCCTTAATTGTTCTTTTTACATTTCTCTAGAAAATACACCTTCTACCTCAGAGTTTCAATACATTTTATAATTTGTTTAATGGTGTGTCTCCTCCTTCCTGGGTGTGGCAAACTTAAGATGGGGGGAGGGGAGTGTTTTGTTTGTTTGTTTGTTTTTGGTTTATGAATGAGCCCTAAGCCTTGTGAGTAATGTCATGGCATCATGTGTAATGTAATGGCATCAACTGTAATGTTTTGGTGCCATTATAATGGAAATTTTGCATCTTCCCCCTAGGTTCACAAATATCTGAAGTCCTAGGGATAAGCACGAGGAATGGGGAAAGTGAAGTGTATATTTTCTCTGCTATAAAAAGCCTCTACTAATTCTCACCAGAGCAGATGTCTTAAACGTAGGCACTAAGGGTGGATTGATGTCTTTCTTAATGACTTTATTGAACATGTTGAAAATCAAAAACAGAGAAAAAAAAATACTTGAAATCACACAGCATCTGTCAGTACCCTATACTGAAATCACCACCCTCCCCCAAACCTTAAGCAGACATTGGATTAAGGCCAGGGTATCTAACAACTGTGAATTGTACTTAGCACTGGTGAGCATTCTTAATCGATAAATTAACACAACAGCCATTTTTGTCCATTGAGGTGGCATTAGTTGGGGTCCTTGGGTGCATTTAGACCCATAGAAATCAGGCCAGGTCAGGTCAAATCTGAGTGACACTGCAACTTGGCATTCAGGGTTGCAACACCACTCACTCAAATTTGGTTTGGCAGCCCTTCTTCATGAAGGCTGGGCCAGAAATTTGAATGAGCACTGTGACAACCTAGTGCATGGGGTGGTAGCATCACTCAGGTTTAGTGTCTGTCATTGATAGTATGGGGAGCAACTCCCCCACCCCAGCAAGGCCCAGGTCTCACTGTCAACTATTTACACTAAACAATCTGTTCAAACCTTGTATTTAGCAGTGACACTTTGAGTTAATTTCCCAGACCCTAAGAAGAGCTCTGTGTAACTCGAAAGCTTGTCTCTATCACCAACAGAAGTTGGTCCAATAAAAGATATTGCCTCCCCCACCTTATCTCTGTAACTGCCACTTAATGTCATTGTGCCAGGCCCAAGGCAACCCATCTGATCAAGAGCCCAGACATAGGAGCAAGGTTGGGGATACTGCTTCCACCAGCAGAGGGACTGGAGTTCAATGAAAGGTGGGACAAGGAGTGGCCACCTGGCTGCATGCAGGACAGAGCCCATGCTGCCACCTCTTCCCTTCTGCCCCCGCTCCACAGGGAGAGCAGAAACCCCACAGGCCTGGGCCCTCTCTGTCCCCACACCCATGGAATCTGGAGACTATATCTGCCCCTATCACCAACAGCAATCAATAACACCTTAGGAAAGTTTAAATACAAATAGCAGGGTTTTTAAAGAGATGTGAAGTGTGACAGGCACTTGAGACATTGAAAAGTTATTCAGGCACACAATGACAGCATTTATCTCCATCATTAGGAAAATCCCACACCTTCAACAGCACTCGAAAGGCTGAAATTAGGGGTTGCATTCATCAGTGAAATGTTTTAATCAATAAATTTGATTAAAGTATTTGGAAATCCAGTATTTCACAAAAAGACGTGCAAATGGGTCCTTCACTTTTCCAAGCAGAAACCACTGTGTGAACTGGGTTAAATGAAGCTCCTCATACAGCTGTACACGTAGTTAGGAAGAGGAGAAATTAAAAAAAAAAAAAAGGTCATGTACAAATGGATGAAACAGTTGCCATCATCAGACCTACCCCATTTGTGTTTTACAATGAATCACAAGTGAGGAACTGGCTTACTTTCAGGCATCAATAGTGAGAAGAACATAGATATTGAACAGTGAGTGCATAACAACACAGCCACCATCCTCAACAGCAGAAACCCAGACAAAAGCTCTTAACCCAATGTAAGTGCCCTGTAATAATTGAGTTTGTAAATGTTTGCAATGTAACTTGCAGGAGTGGATAACAAACTTCAGCAACAGCACATAAAGTGGAAACAAAACCCTTAAAAAGATATGTAACCCTATAAGAATATAGGTATGTTCCCTGATGTAAAGCAGCTTCACAGAAAGATGGGAAGGTGTCCTTTGCCACAAGTACAAGGCAGATGTCATCCTCTGCCTCCCTGCTGTGCCAGGATGTGTGCACATATGGTGTCCTTAATTTCCCTTTCCCTCTGGGACCCAGAACCAATATGTATGTGTATGGGATCTGGCTGCCTGTACAGAGTTTGCATACTGAATGTGTTCTCAGCCCACTTTGGATGAAAATACACTCCCTTACACTCTCAGATACTGTGTAGCACAGCAGCCGATGATCATACAACCACGCTGGCATCCAGATGGATCTGTAAGCAGTGCCAATGAGCCTTGAGCCTATCAAGTGTGCATTTCACAACCATTCTGCAGTTACTTAGCTTGAAATTGAATTCCCTTTTTCCTGGGCCATTTACGTCAGGGTATGGTTTCATGACCCAAGGCAATGAGCTGGTATGCAGGATCCCTCAAAATAACAGTTAGCATAGATACACCATACAGACCAATCTCCATTCTGGGGAATAAAGTCCCTTCTTCCTGCATCAAGTAAATCCTGATCTTCACAGTACTCTGGCATCATGAGCCTTTCTAGCATTCCCCACATTAGTATTCATGAGTCTGCCTCCATGTCCACTATGCCTTGCAAAATGATTTAGTTGGGTTTGGTCTTGCTTTGAGCAGGGGGTTGGACTAGATGACCTCCTCAGGTCCCTTCCAACCCTGAGATTCTATGATTCTATGATGGAATAGTAACCATTTTTGGTTCACACACTCACTAGCTTCTTGTGGTGGGCAAACTATTGGGATATGAGTGTTTTTGATGGTCTGGCACAGTTTGGCAATCGCAGCCTCTGAAAACCAGCTATTATTTCTGGAATGTTTCTTATGGAAACCCCTGTGGGTAAACCACAGTGTTAATTGCCTCACAAACCTGCACAGCCATGACCCCAACAGTGACATTTCCAACCCCAAAGCTGTTTGCAAAGGCCGCATAGCTGGTCTGGGGTAACCAGCTTTCATAGACAATAGCAACCTGCTTCTGAACTGACTGAGTGTTCCAGTGTCGGAGAGTTGGTTAAAACTCCTTACACAGCTCCTCACATGACTCCATGAAGGTCTGTGTCCTCATGCAGATGTTCTGCAGCCACTACTGGTCATCCCAGGTTTGCAAGACTATGTGATCCCACCACACCATGAAGCAACAGTGAACCAAAAAGGATAGCATGGCAATAGCAGCAATCAATATATTGGTCATCGGTGACATAGCTGAATTTTCATTGACCCTCAAGGCCTGACATCTTTGAATCAGAAATTGCTGCTGAAAAGGCATCTGACATCTCCCAGAGCACATCCTACACTGCATAAAGATTTTTCCCACAATGAGGGAATAAGGGCAGAACATTGTCAACCAGTTGATCCATAAGTTCGATCTAGTTTTTCAGGGAAACAAGTGAGGGGCTACATGATCCAGAAGTGCCATTGGCACATGTGTGAAGGCAGGGAAAGGTACTAAAAACACATGACAAAGTGGTTCCTAGAGTATCTCCCTGTAACAAAAAGGACCCTGGGATACAGCCTATGAAATGATAGCGGTAACCTCACATACTGGAGTGGCAATGTGGATTCAGGTACACAGCATTATATCTGTGTCCAGCACAGCATATGTGAATTCTCAGGTATGGGTATGGGGAGCATGCACAACCATGGACACGATCCAGTACTCAGGTATGCACTCCAGTGTAGACATATCCTAAGAAAGCAATATCTCTCACAGGTCAATATTCAGTACCCAATGGCTTATTCTAGGTGCAATGGCCTTGCAGCCTACCATCCAAGAGAGAATAAGGATGGACTTGGGGTTAATGTTCTAAACTGTGTCTGAGGAAAAATGGGATCAACTCCTGACTCTGCCCTAGATTTCCTAGGTTACTTTATTTCTCTGGGCCTCACTCCCCCCTCTGTAAAATGGGATAATAAGACTTCCTTTCTCACACTCTGGCTTTTCTATTTACACTGCAAACTCTTTGGGGCAAGAACTGTATTTTACTATGTGTTTACACAATGCCCAGCACAATGAGGCCTTGATCTCATCTTGGCTGGAGCCTCTCCAAGTTATAATAATAATAATCCTGTAGTACTTGCTCTCTTTAATTTATATAAACTTATTGAATTGCAAATAGTAAAGCAGAACAGTTAACAGCCTCACTGGTGTTTCAGCACAGCTCTCTCCCATCCCTCATTCAAACCTCTACAGGATAGAACACTACCTGTGACGTCTTACTACCATCAAGTTGCAGTGCATCACTTTGCACTGCCCAAGATATATACCACTGGTCTGATCACTCTGACTACAACATTATATTCATGCTGCAGTACACCTGTTCCAGCAGGTATCCACAGAGTCCATATTACTGGAGTTCAAAAGGAAAAAAATATGCCATTTTCTTAGATGCCAAAGGTATCTCAGTACTACTATTAGATACTTAACCCCGGAGGTTTTTATTCATGAGTTTGAGGATGAATTGATCACCCAACTTGGAGGAGTGAGAATTTTCCCCAAAGACACATTGACAGGGATCTTGGAGATTTTTCATCTCCCCCTTCGGCAATGAGCACAGAATAGCCATTTGGTTCAGATGGGTGTTAAGATACAATTCCTGTGATTAGAGGGGTAGCCACTGCGAGACGAGACCTCCAGTCATCTCATCTCTATGTCCCCACAGAGGTCACATTTTGAATCACCTTTGCTCGCTCGCCTTAATGCTAACAGCAGGCACTAAAATAATTTGATTGAACATTTTTTAATGCAAGAAGTATGGAATAGATTCTTAAATGTCCCAGCTCTTAGCAATAGGGCTAAGGCTTCAGAGCTTCCCAGTGCCTCATTACATACTCCCCTTTCCTTCTCTTAATAGGAAAGATGGAGACAGGTTTATTGACAAGTCACAGTTCACGTGTTCAGTACAGGTGTTGGCTACAGTCAAACTAGCGGGTCTATGATGCCAATTTATACAAGTCTTAAGCAATGATAAAATGTTACTTGTGCCAAGAAATGTCCCATATTAAATTTGATTAGTTGCAAAGGTGTCTCTGTGGATTAATTACTGGAATTTCTTGTGCAGAATCTGGCACAGATCCAAGGTCTGACTAGAATAGCCAAAAAGTCAATCTCATCAAATAGCTTAACATCTTAGAGCAATGCAATTTCTCCCCTCCCGCTTCTCAGTTACTTTCTGAAAGTTGTCGGCCTCATAAAATCATTCTTTGTATGTTACAGATAGCTGATCTTTGCTCTTGCCAAGCCAGTACATGAAGTCTAGAGGGGAAAGGAAGAAGTCGCTTTTATGTGTTATGTGTGGTCTGAAATAAACCCCATGTGTTAATTAACAATTGTGGAATTAAATGTTTTGGGTCCAGTCCTGCAATCCATATTTAGGGAATATTCTCATGGAAGTCAGTGAGGTTAGTGCATGATGGAGGGCTACTCATATGGCACTGTTAGCAAAACTAGGCCCTTTATATTTGTGCCTCTACACAGCCTTTTTTCTCTCCCTGTAAAACAGTCCATGCAAAAATAAACAGATCTTTCATGAAGCTTGCTACATGCCTGTGTGATGCTGACATACTTGTATTAAGTTGCCATCCATTCTTATTTTTCCCCTAACCTGCACATTTCTGTTTTTAAGGCCATGAAATACAGCTCCTGAATGAGTCTGCTGCAGTGCAGTTAATATTGCTCTTTTCTGACATTTAATTTAATGCTGCCAACTCCTTCCCATTTCCTCATATTCCCCACACTCTCTCTTTGACGTTGGTCTTTTATAGCTTTTGAAAAACACACCATCAAGTGGATAGTATTGTGGGATTTGCTCCTTGAAGTTTTTCCCTAAAGACTGGAAATTGAATTCTCCGTTTTATGGCAACCGGAAGGTTTGGTGGAACTTCCAAATATTTCCTACTCTCAATTTTTCCCCCTTAAAATCTCAGTACCATGTTTGGCTTGTCATTAGTCTCACTGAGAAATCAAGCCACAATACATTCAAAAGGCCTTACATTAACAAATGAGACACAGTACATAAATAATGTAGGCTATATGTAGCAGCTATAAAGACCAGCGACACTACTGTAAACTACATGCTATAACAGAAATGTCATAAAATGCAGCAGAAGCAAAGAAAATTCTTCCATGCTTAGCATCTGATTAAACTGACTGATAGCAAGAAAGACAAATACCAAAAATATAATAAAGCTATAATTTTGCTATATGGTGTGTCGAGAGAGCTGTGACACCTGCAGGTAATGCCAAAAGGCCTACATTTCCCAAAGTGACTAGACATTTTGGGTATTTCAGTTATTTGGTACCTATTTTGAGACACCTGAAAGAGCTGTTTTCACAAAGTGTTGAGCATCAACCCTCTGAAAGCCAGAATTTTTTAAGGGAATGAAAAAAGGGAGGCACCCAAAGTCAGTAGTCACTCTGGAAAATTTAGGCCAACATTTTCAAAAAGGCCCAATCATTTGGGATGCTTCATTTTTTGGGAACTCATCTGACACCTTGAGCCTGCTTTTCAGAAGTACTGAGCTCCTACAGCTTTTCAACAGCTGCTGTGGTGCTCAGAACTTCTGAAAAAATCAGACCCCAGGTGCTTCTATGAGGTGTCAGAAGCATTCTAGAAGGGATGTAGCAGGCCATCAATTCTCCACATTCCCCAGAAACCACCACCAGGTCTCAAGCTAATTGTAAAAATACTGGCTTAATATAATACACTTTGGGTGAAGGAATATGTGATACACGAAGGGCGTGGGAGGATAACTTGCTTTTATGAACACCCAGCCAGCCAGTTAGCTATAAAATCCCTTTTAGTAGCTGTTCTCTACTTGCTTTACCTGTAAAGGGTTAAAAAGTCTCACTGCTATGCATAGGTAAAAGGAAGTGAGTGGGCACCTGACCAAAAGAGCCAATGGGAAGGCTAGAACTTTTTAAAATTGAGAAAAAACTTCCCCTTTGTCTGTCTGTGGGGGTACTACTGGCTGGAGAGGGTACAGGGTAGCAGTGATGCTGTAAGATGCTTGGGGACAGGTATGAAAAAATCATAAGTATCATATCTAGAAACTACTCATTTAAAACCCCAGATATGTAGGTAGATCAGGAAATGTCTAGGAAGACGCAATTAGGTTTATCCCTTTTATTTATTTATGGCTTGTGGATTCTTCTGTGCTAACCCAGGTGCTTTTGTTTTGCTTGTAACCTTTAAGCTGGACCTCAAGAAAGCTATTCTTGATGCTTAATCCTTGTATTTGCTCTTTTAATATCTAGCAATAGCCTTAATTCCCAGATGTATTTTCTTCCATTTTTAAAATAAAATTTACCTTTTTAAGGACAGAATTGGATTTTTGTGTCTTAAGAAGTTTGTGCACATGTTGTTTAACTAACTGGTGGCAACACCTGATGTCCCCTTTTTTTTTTCTTTCTCAGCTCTTCCCTGAACGGGGGATGAAAGGGCTTGAGGTTACCCCACAGGAAGAAATTTCCAAGTGTGCCTTCCTGGGCTCTCAAAGAGGTTCTGAACTTGGGTGGTGGCAGCATCTACCAATCCAAGGTCAGAGACAAACTGTAACCTTGGGAGTTTAATACAAGCCTGGAGTGACCAGTATTAATTTTTAGAATCCTTGTGGCACCCCACCTTCTGCACTCCAAGTGCCAGAATGGGGAATTAGCCTAGACATGGTGGCAGAGCGGTGGGATCATTTTGAACCAGAGACATAGACCTCAGGATTTTAAAAGAACTGCAGTGTTGCCAACTCAAAGAATTGCAAAATCATGAGTCAGGCCCCCCAAAATCATGAAAATGACATTAAAATCATGATTTGTTAAATAAATAAATAACTAAATAAATAAATTTTATTTCATTTAGGTTTTGGAGCTTCTCTAGGGTTAATGTTTTCAAGCTTTTCTTTGGGTTAGAGCATCATTTTTTTAATAAAAAATGAAAGCTGGTTTCTCATGTAATCACATGACTCCAGGAGCTGGGCTTTAAAAAACTTCTTTAATCATCACAAGATTTGTGATAAAATCATGCGTTGGCAATATTGGCAACTGATTGATCAGTTGTACTACTACAAACCAGATCACAGTACCTCCCATCTAGGAGAGGATGCCAGGAGTCAGCACTGTGTATTCTAAGCAGCATATAGGGACATCTCGCAGATGCTATTAGCATGCACACTGAGGGGCAGTAGTAGCATCAGCAGTACTTATGGTTTGATCTGAAAGTGAATGGGAACTAAGGGCACTCAATACTCTTACCCAACAGGATTGAGCCTATAATAAGCAGGGTCCTACCTGGAAGACTCCAGGATCAGAACTCTACACTCAACAGCCTGGATAAACTGAAACTAAATTATGCTTTAATAGTTTAAATGATATAGTCTAAGGGTTTTGCAAAAGCAGCCCAGGTATTTTTCATAGTCATCACTGGCGCATGCGCAATGTGCCCAGCCATTTAATGGCCTCATCATCAGCCAGGCAGATAGCCAGTAGCCTGCTACTAGAATAAGTCAGTGGGCACTCAACAATGATATGCAACATTGTCTGAAGCTGACCACAGCTGCATTTCAGGTCATTAGAAAAACACCATTTAAAGAGACTGGTCACACAGATGGTTGGGTCAGTGAGGAGAGAGTGATTAACAACTGGGGGCAATGGATCAGCATTCACGTCATCAGTACCCAGGCCGGGGAAGCTAATGATCCAACTAGAGAACCAAATTCGGTGACGAATCCTGGTCACATGTCATCTGACTGCAACCCCCATGTACCACCACTCTTTGACTTTTTTCATTGTGTTTTTTTTACTATATATATATTAATGAAACGTTAAAAAGTTGTCCAACTATAGATTTCCTGTATATGAGACAGTACCGCAGCTTCAAACCAAACTTACTTTTGTCTTTTGTTTTTGTCTTCTTCAGGACTAAAGGTGCACAGCTCAATGTATACTGAGAGTCAATGCTGAGATTGTTTACTTTGGATGTGCTACTGTTCTACTACAATTTTGTCTTTGACCTCAGGTCTTGCAAAATCTCAGGAGTCTGTTCATCCCTTTGATCTGTGTCTTCAGCTCCAATTAGTCAAAAATAAATGAAATACGCATTCTGAAGGGACAATAGGCTCCTTATTTTGGAAGACTCTTGTCACTCAAGCTCCCAGGTCACATGGTGTATATTATGAGCCTCTGATGTCACAAGCTATGCAATTTTGTCAAATAAAGCATAACAATAATCTTAATTAACTTTATGAAGCCACGGGTAGCATTCATCTTTCAGCTTCATGGAAACAAAGAAAAATAGAACAACCCTCTCTTATTAGCAAACTGAGGAATAATTAAAAACTTGAAAGAGATTAAGAGGAAGGAGTAAGATGAACTAACACTGTCTCTTTAAGATTATCTGTGTGAGGAAGAAAAAGGCCTCAGTGTCAGTGGAAAGGTATGAGATACCATACTTTGTGTTTGCAGATGAAATGTTCCTGCTTGTAGACAGTAAATTTGATCTCTAAGAGCTTACAGAGGAGCTCCGCTCCAAAGTAAAACTGATGAAAGTGAACTTGTCATGGTAATGATCAGGCTCAATAAACTGTATTGCTATTATTTGGGGAACAAATAGGCTAAGAAAGCATTATATGTCTCATCCCCAAATTGCTCCAACAATGTACTACAATGCTGTACAGGGGTATCTTTCAGAGACCAGTTCGCAAGTCAAGTGCTTATTATGTAGCTATTCACAATGCATAAACAACACCCTGATCTTTTCAAAGAAGTCTGCATTAAAGAGGCAATTCTAACTTCCAGTACAAATAACCCAAGCTCCCGTTGATATGACCAGGACTGCATAGATTCTGTATCAAAGTTTGTTTTGCAGGCTGATTTGTTCTTAAATTTTCTTTTAAAACTTCAGACAGACTGGCCCCAATGCTGATCTCATTTACACTGGTCTAAATCAGCAGTAATGTCCATTTAAATGAGAATCAGGTCCAACTTCTTTCAACACCAGGCATTCAATTCTCCACTTCTTCTCTGTCAAAATTTGGAATAAAAAAAAATCAGCAGTAAAGCTAAGACGAAAATGAGAGAAGTCCTCTTCTGGGTTCTTTACATCACTGTGTTGACCAACTTTTACTCCAAAAATCAAGCCAGAGCATTGGTTCTGTACCAGTTCAGGGTACATCTACACTTGAGCTTGGAGGTGTGATTCCCAGTTTGCAATGGATGTACCCACACTAACTCTGCTTGAGCCAGCACCTACAAATACACCGCTACCTCGATATAACGCCGCCCGATATAACACAAATTTGGATATAATGCGGTAAAGCAATGCTCCGGGGGAGAAGGGGGGTTGTGCAGTCCCGTGAATCAAAGCAAGTTCAATATAACACAATTTCACCTATAACGCGGTAAGATTTTTTGGCTCCCAAGGACAGCGTTATATCGAGGTAGAGGCGTATCAGTGTGTCTGCAGTGGTACAGGTGGCCATTTGGGCTAGCTTCCCCAAGTACAGTCTGCCCAACCCCCTGGGTACATACTCAAGTGGCTAACCTGGAGACACACTGATATTTATAAGCACTAACTTGAGCAGAGCTGTGCGAGCTGGGAATCACGCCTCCCTGCTCAAATGTAGATGCACCCTCAGAGGGAAGAGTGGCACCTATACCTCACCAATGCCATTTCCTTAAGGTTACTGGAGAGCTCCCATCCAATCATTGACAAGGTTTGACCCCACTTAGTTTGTGGTTATTTGCTTATCATTAACTAGCTAATGTTTGTAGAGCAGTTGAGGACATAAAGCTCTATTTCATTGCTATGCTTCTTTATTGTTATGAGGGTCTGTCAAGATCACCGCTTCATGACAAGGTTAAAGGTCTCCAAGTCCAGCTGAGCTGTGTTCCATGCAACACTTGAAGAAGGAAGAAAAAAGTGAGTTGACATCACCTTTCTACCACTACCACACCATCCCCTTCTAGAGCTGGCAAGAGGCCAATTTGAACTCTGCTCTAATTGAGTTCATTAAAAATGTTCTGTCACGTTTCCAACAGAAAATGGCTCATTTGTCATAATGGAAATTTCTGTGGGAAATGTCCATTTTCAAACAAAAGTTTTCAGATTTTTCTCAACAAAAAACCCCATCAAAAACTGAAAAAAAATTGGCAGAAAATTATAAAATGTGGGCGTAGGGTTGATTTTTTCAACCAAGCCACCCAAAAAAAATCTAAGAAAAATGTTTTTTCTTTGAAAGTTTTTCATGGGGAAAAAAAATTCCAACAAGCTCTGGGCAGCAAATTGGGCTGTAATAGTTTCACCTGCTGGAAATGCCCCTTTTCACCCTCTCCTAATATGCCTCCTATGTCAGGTCGGAAGCAGATAGTGTAGCGCTGTATTAAGCCATCTCTGTCAGAGGGATCTCCAGCTGCTTCACTAGGTGTTTGACTGGCTGGGTTTCCCTCACATGCTCAGGGTCTAATTGATTGCCTTATGTGGGGTCAGGAAAGAATTTTCCATCAGGTCAGATTGGCAGTGACCTTGGGGTTTTTTTTCCCCTTCCTCTGTAGCTTGTGAGTGCAGACCTGTTACCAGAATTAACTGTGTATATCTCATTCAATCAGTTCCCTGCCATTGCAGGGGCTTCAGACGCTGGTGCACCTTGGTCTCTTCTATTAGCAGACTTTGGCATATAATAGTCTAGTCTCCTGTGGGTTGGTCTCATTTCTGTTGCTGGGTTTAGAGTGCAGGTGTTTCGTGGTATTGGTGGCCTGTGATATACAGGAGTCAGACTAAATGATCTAGTGGTCCCTTTTGGCTTCTTTCCATTGCCTGAGCAGTGCAAAGTAGCCAGATGGAGGGTCATGGATCTGGCCCTAGATGTTAACAAGGCAGTTCACGGAGCTGTTTCATAAACATGTGATTTGCTTATGCAGTATTACAGAGCTCCTAGGAACTGATGTTGCTCCTGTAAACACTGTAGAAAAAATTGTTTTATCTGCTTAATAATGTATCTAGATTTAACCTCTCCTTTGCAACAAACAAAATTAAACAGAGTAAATCTGCCTTGGGCTATGAGCCTGTTATTAATATGGATCTGCTTACTGTATGCTAAAATACTATTGCATTCCCTAACATGCTCAGTTCCATTTGCATTATGGAGAGCGAGTTCATCAAATTGGAAATAAAAATGCATGGCCTCCCGAAATGAATGTCCTGGATGAATGAATCCTGCTGGTGCCACACACAGCCCCAATGTGTTGCTTGTATGCTCTTGTTTTTCGCAAGGGTGAATAATAGAAACAGTCCCATGTTCAGCAGCTTGTTTTGCATATAACTTACACACAGTAATAATCCAATGCCAAATTTACCTTTTTAAAGAATCCTTAAGCAGAAACCCAGTGTGTTATCTTTGCATTGCTCTCCTTTTCTTAAGGTAGCATAAAGGGTTCTATTTGTATCATATCATCATTGGTTTGCTACAAAATATGGCAGATCTCAGCCAACTTCTTTAAATATGATTGTCTATGCTTCACAAGCTATGCTTTCAATCTACAGAACATTTTAAAATATTTCAACAGCTCTGTTCCAAGCTGTGATTATCCAGGAAACTAAAAATGAAGCACATTTACTGTCTTATGTTCACTGCATCTCATCTTTTCAGATTCACTACTTCACCGCCTTTTAGGTTCTTATGTGTCTACACGTGCCCTTGAGAGCCTATGAATGAATCCAAAACATTAACTCAGCAGGGTATATTGATGTGAAGGCTACAGAAAGGGTATTAATGGCCTTGTAGGTTTAGCCATGTGAAAATTTCAAGCTGACCTAAACAACTCTTTTGAAATCTCCAGATAGTATGCTATGAGGAGGATGAAAAAAAGACCAAGCATCTCTTTGGCTGATGCCTGGAAAGAGCACCTTCCCAATTAACGGCTCAGCTATTGTTCCCTTTGCTCTTCTATCCTATCTCTGACTGTTGTTTTCTTTTCTGTTTGCTCTTCCTAACAGCCCTTTTTAATTCAATTCCATTTTTTTTCAGAATAATAGTATCAAGCAAGTAAACTGAGGCACATATAATATTTATCAAAAATAGAGATATCTCTTTCATTCTCCATACCTACCTCAAAAGGGATTTTTCTCTTATAGAGAACAGCCATGTTACTAGAGCCTGAGGTACCTTCTGATCACAATTGTGATGGGGTTTGTAACTGTACAGTTATATTACAAACATGGCTGGAAATGATTTCATGTCTTAGGGCCAAATATATCCCTGGAGTCACTTCACTGACGCCAGTCTCTACTGCTCTCAGTCAGCTCATTACCATGTTTTAAAGGGTACTTCCTTGGAGCTGACTGCAATATGAAGTGGGGGAGGGAGGAGAGGAAGCAACTATTAGTCTCAACCCAACCTCTTTCATCAATATCACCACTCAGCAGCACCACCATCTTGCTGCACCAGTATGACCCCCTCCACAAGCACCTTCTGACCCTTCCCAGCACCAGCTGTCATCCATTCACCATGCCCTCCCTCAGACTCTTCAGCACCTCCCCACCTAAGTACCAGCATGCCCATGACCAGTCCACTCCCAGTGTAACCCCCTCTGATGAAAATGGATTACATTTCAGCTGTCCAGACCATCCAAATATCTTATGTACCCATGTCATCCAAAACATCTGAGCTTCTGTTTTTGAAAGTGTGATCCTTCATTCTGGGCCATTAGAGATGGACAGAGTGGGGTAATGACTTGAATCATGGTTGACAGATCCTCCTATATTTTTACCCAAATTGTCTAGATTATAATACATTCCCAAAAGTACTGACAGAAAGCTAGTGTGGTTTCTAAACACCAGTATATTTGGTAATAGTCTGTTAGATCTGCTGTATAATTTGGGAAATAAACCATTTCCAAACAATAAAATCCTGAGCTTCTATTCAACTTTGAGTAATAAATAAGATTGTATGTTGTCTATAATTATTTTTCCAATCGCAAATGGTAAACTCCAACTTCATATTCATTTCCCACATGAAATAACACTTACCATGGATTATAAGTGGGTACTTAACATGCAGCTTTCAGTGTAGGCCTCTAGCACTTGAGCTAAAGGAATAAATCTATTAACTGGTAGCAATATTAAACTGTTATCCTCTATACATTGACCAGCCAGTAGGGGAGGCCATAATCATACACACTTAACCATTATATTATAAATACAATTGAGACTTCCTTTCTGAGAATTCAGGCAAGATTACAAGGGCTGTGTATGGATATTCACAGGTCACCCGGTAATGTCCAACAAAAGTTCATATTAGAGATGGATCAATGAAGCAGTAATCAGATCTGGATCCAGAGAGATCCATCATAAATTTAGTCTAGGGTTGAACCAGACATATCAGAAAGAGAGGGCAAAGAGAGAGACGAGAGAGAGAGAGAAAATAAGAAATGTCTGGTCTAACCTGTAGGCTGTTTAAATACATAACTTTAGTGATTCCCATCTCTGTTCATGATTTATACATCCACCCAGTGTACCAATTAGACCATCACACCACAGGTATGAAATGAGAAATGTTGAAAGTCATTGAACATAGTTATTTAGTGAGGGTGTTTCTGTAACTTTGATACACTGAGAAAAAATCACAGTGTTTAATGGCCATCACATAAAGACTTCTTTTGCACTCTAACATTAAAGTACACTAGACTGTAATATACTGTAAAACACGTAAGAACACCAGCTGGCCTGACACCTGCTTGGAACAAGGTTTGCTTTCTTTCTTATTATTATTATATTTAACTGTCTCTCTTTTAAAAAAAAATAAACATATTTGAGTGGCAAATATAATGAAGTGAAGATATAAATAAAACAGTGAAATCTATTTCACCCTTTCAACTGTGCCTGATCCTGTAATTGCTCTGCATGTGGAATTCCCATTGAAATCAACAGAGCCCTCCTCCATGCAGTCTTCTTTAGCCTACTTTCTATTTGCTCTTTCCACAAGGTGGAGGACTGAGCTAGTGGCAGATCTGGGCTCACCCGTACCAGTGCTCTCCTGCACAGGGAACCATACAAGGGTACCATACAAGTTCATTTGCTAAATATCTGGTCATTCAAATCATGTCATCTCTCCAAGACTATGTACCCCCATCTGCCTTTTTGTATAGTAGAACCACATTAGTTCCATCACCAGGAGAGACTCTGAGCTAAGGATTTTTCTCAGGTGTCCCAGTTTTTCATTCTGAAAGTGGAAGAGCATGGGGGATGGGAAAGGGCTCCCACTGACACAGCCTCCCTTGTCTCCAACTACAGTTTTTCTCTTTGAAACTAAGATCTACCTGCAGCAGAAGGAAGGATGTTAGGAGTGGCAGAGGGGAGCAGGCCACCTGCAGTGCCTTCATTTATTCTGAGCGCCATCCACTGGGGGTACATACCAGCTTTTGCCTTTTTTTGTTTGTTTTGTTTTGTTTTGTTTGTTTTTGCTATTTGACTATATTGAGCAAGGGCCAGACAACAATGGACATTTGAACCAACAGTATTTGCCTGGGAGGTCTCTAGGGGGATGTGGATGCAAATTCCCCCTTCCAAAAGCAAAAGCCCAATTTTTTGAAGCTATGCCCTGAGGAAGGGACCATTGACTACTGATTACCTGTTCCCGGAATCTGAAGATCAAAGGCCTAAGCTGTATAAAGGAAAGATTAACCAAATGGATGCGCTTGTTCTGAGCAGAGGCTATTATGAACTTGTAACCACAGAAAATAACCCTTTATGGGGTTGAAGGACTGCTCCTACCAGAGCCCCTGCTGGAGCTGAGGGTGCACTCTCTGGTAAGCTTATTAGCATGTGTGTAGATTCTTTAGTTGTTTTTGATATATTTTCTCAGTAATGCTTTCATTTTAAGAATAAATGTGCTTGCTTAGAAAGAACTGTGTGGTAACTGATAATGGTGGGCAATTAGACTGTTTATAGCCTTTGGAGACAGAGCAAAGAGCATATGCTGGCCTGTTTAGTCAGTCTAGCTTGAGAATAACACAGTGTAGGCAGGGAAATCTGCAGCCTGGAAAATCCCCATTCACGAGGGAGAAAGATGTGGGTCTCTGCCCAAGAGAGGTAGTGGCTGAGAAGGCAGGAACCTGGAATGGGTGTCCTTGCTGGACTACAGAGAGGGAATACAGGTGCAGTTGCCCTTAACTGTGACAAATATTAGAGAGAGAAAAAAATAAAGGGGATAATAATAGGAAAAGTCTTACATAAAAATTCCCTTTTATGCAGATGATGATTTATAGTCTATTTGAAACCCTTCAAAATCAATTCCAGAGCTATTCAGAACAATAAAGGAATATGACCCGATTTCTGGCTATAAGATAAATGACAAGAAAACAGCAGCTATGATGCTAAACAACAGGTAAACAGATAATACTGGTATTATGGATATATTTAAATGGAACCAAAGAGGACTGGAGTACATAGGAAGCACAAATAAAGCTAGCTCTCATTGATTCATTTAAAGAACATTACAGTAAATTATTCCAAGGAATAAAAGATTATTTAAATAGATGGGATAGTCTGCCCTTATCTTTACTAGATCTAATAGAAATAATCAAAGGGCCTAGAAATATTGGGTTTCTTCCAATATTTTCTACTAACAATACCTCAGAGACAGAATTAATTGATAAGCACATGTAAAGATTCATATGAACCAGAAATTATGGGAGAGTATCTGGGTCAAATGTATGATTATGCTATTGCATATCTCACTTCAAGTTTATGGTAGACTCGGTCAAAGATGATGAGATCAAAATGGTTACCAGATTGGAAAAGATGAGACCCAATTAATAACATTGAAAGAGGTATGTATTGGTCAACTAAATCAGAAACAAACACAAAATCTCAGGAAACAATTTGTGGATTTCCATTGGGCAGACAATGTAAGAAAACACTAGTGCTTTTGATCACCTTTTATAATGTCTCATATGATTGATACTTAATTTCACAAGAGATGTAAGGGAAAAATGGACACAGAATGATTAGAATATACAAGACTCAGACCCTGCTACCCTTACCTAGGGACTGGTCCTTAGCCTATTGACATCAATGGAAAGATTGTCATCGATTTCAATGGACTTTGGATCAGATTCATTTTGTAGTACTTTACTCAGTGCATAGATATATTGTACCAAATTCTCATTTACACTAAGGGCCCTTTACACCAGTCTGGTAGTGTAAAGGGGTTTTATTGCAGAACTCAATTATGTTGCATGGGGAGTACTAATGGGGTTTAGTGTAAATGGCAATCTCTCCCATTAAAACCAGTGGTTAATGGTGACAGAATCCAGCCCTAGGAAATGTTTTGACAAAACATAGAATGGCAAGAGAAATATGTTCCTAAAGCAGGACTTTTCCATCTTCTTACGGTGAAGATATTAGGCCTGTTTCTCCCCACACGCAAGTGTAAATGAGGAGTAACTCCACTGAAGTCAATGGACATTTTCTGGGGTAAAATCAGAACCATACCCATTATTTACAAAATCATAAGACCTGGAGGCAGTTTGAATCAGATTTATCCTTAGTAGAGAGCTATGTGCAGAAATTAGAAGATAATAAGGTCTCTAGTGAAAAATAAATTAAAAATAGGTACATTGTTTTCACATTTCTCTGCAGAACTATAAGGTCATATTGATATTGTGCAGCTAGGTTGGGGGAAGGAAATGAACCAACAAATCTCTCTGGAGTATTGGAAGAATATAATGCATAGCACTATGATCCCTCATGAGGTGAATACCAGTAGAAAAATTTCATTAGATATTATCACACATCAGTCTTACAAAAGAAAATAGACACGGAATTCATAGCAAAACGCTGGAAGGAACCTGATGGTGTGGGCAAGCCAATCCACATATTTCATAGCAACAGGCCAGAATATGGAGCTCACTGCATGCATAAGAGGGAGTCAGACCTTGGGTCCAGGTGTGCAGAGGTAACTGGACACTATGTACCCACCTTTCTCTGAGCAGGTGAGTGGGCAATATGCAGAACCTGGGCTCTGCCCCTCCAACACACCAGCCAGTGCAACTGAGCCAGTACATGATGGAATAGTACTATACTGGTGGTCCATTCCAGTAGCATTTTACTATTCCCTTGGAGCAAGGGGACAGCAGGGGAGGCACAGTTCTTTCCATATATTGCTTCTAAAGTAGAACACACCACCCTCTAATCATGGCTGGAAGCAAAGGGACAATCTTGCCCCTTGGCTTCAAATAACTAATACCTACTATAGAAATGTGGTAGGCAAGAATAAAAGGATTAAACAAAATGGCTTCATTCTCTTCTTAATACTATTGGAGAAAAGAATGGCCCAAGACAGAAGAGCTGATTAAAAAATAAACCAATCACATTTTGTTTTGCTTGGCAAATACTAAATAATAATTAACAACTTTTCTAAAAGCAGGCATGCTTACTATAACCCATATATATTCAACTCTACAGTACACCCTTACATCTACAACCACACATTGGCTGCTTATGTAGAAAATAGCTTTTATTGTCAACAGTTCTGTTTTATCTTCCATACAAAATTGTTAACTAAAATAGACAGTATTTGATTTCTTCAGTATCATTTTAAGAAATCACACATATCAAAGTTTAAAACTGTTTTCAAGAAACATATGAGTAATTACTGTGTGCAGTGTTTACTTAGTGATGTGCATATTTGAGTTAACAATACCTTAATATTACTATGGCAAAATTGGTAGTAGTCTTTCTACATAAAGGATCTTAGAAAAAAATATTATAAAAAAAATGCAGGATATATGTAAATGGAGCAGGATGAGATTTTTCCTTAAATGGAAATCTGCAAATAAAATTGTAAACAGAGACAAAATGTCATGTGGGGAAACATTATGATGTCTGAGGAACATGAACCCATAGTTTCCAATCTAACCCCCTTAGAAGGAGAAGAGTTAGTCTAGCAAGAGTGTATGGTTTGTTTTTCCATGTCTCAAGTGGTAGTTGCGTCTGGGTGATTTATTTTAGATTATGGTAACCAGCAAAACAAGAAAAAATAAAAAGTCTTCATAACGAAGCACAGTGTATGTCTCTCTGTAACATGCTGCATCTGTTCTACCTCACAAAATAGTAGCTGGTTCTGTACACAGCAAGATCCCGTAAATGTAATGGAGCCATCGGCAGAAAACAGGATCATTACAGTTATTTAGCTAAATACGTCAATGTGAGAACCCTGGGATGGTTTCTCTACTGCATTATTCCCCTATGTGGGGTGGCACTTAGGCCAGGGATCCTCAGGAAATTCCTTTCCCTCTGACAACATGGCTAGCTCATGTGCCATGCTACTTTAGGCTATCTTCACAGGCAGTTAATACAGAAATGTGGGAGTTAATACATTTCTGGCCAATATTGTCATCCAGGGCAATTTACTATGAGCTTTAGAAAACCATGCCAGTTAGAGTGCTGCTCCCCAGCTTCTCCTCCCCTTTGAGGAGGAGAGCATCAGCCAGAGTCATTGCTCCCATCTAACCAGACATCCTCCAGTCCACCTTGAATGTCTTTCCTATACTGTCATAAGGAAAGGGGAGCACTGGGTCTATAGTTGTGGTAAGACACTGAAGTGTAGTCTGGTCTCTCCTGTAGCACAATCCATCTATAATACCTGAAATCAAAAAGTATTGGAGAAAATTAGGCTAACTGGCCTCACACCATAGAAAAAATATGTGGGATATTGAGTCGGGACTTTTTCCCTTGATGGTAGCATTCCCAGGTAGCTGTAGTCTTGATTAGCCTAAGCATAACTATTTCCTGTTACCAGAAAAGGTTACAATCACAGTGTGTCATTCCATGCCAAGTATAGGCACAAAATAGCCCACATAACCCACCTTCCTGATATCAACAAAATAGTTCAGGAATTTTTGCATGGCAAATTCCATTAATGTAGAGAAAAGTGTCATGAAAATAACCTCGATGTATAACCCACACACCTCCTGGGTGTGGTGCTCTGTCTCATCTAGTGGCCCTGAGACCACTTACAGAGAGATTAATGAGTTTGCTCTAGAGCTTTAGCTAAAAGGCATATGGCTTTTAGTTCATGCAGTAGAGGCTCATGCATTTAGCTCCAGAGGTCCAAGGTTTGATTCTGCCCACAGCCAACTGGGATCTGTCAGTGTTACACATGTGTTAAAGGGTAACCCAGACACCTGAAGACCTTGGAATTGGCTTCAATACTGACCTCAGTTGTGCAATCTACACCTGTCTGCAGGAGAAGATGAGCCAAACTTTCAGTATGAAGTAATTTACTAGAGATGTTCAGATCTGGAGACATTCAGCTGTGGCCCAGCCTTTTAAACTTTCCTGCATTGTAGAATGGGAGCTGGTGGCATGAGACGTGGGTATTTGCTTGAAAATGTTGCGCAACAATGAATCAGTACCTGCAGATGTGATGTCATGTTGCCATGGCACAACCATTTAAAAGACCTAGCTCCAAACCTCCAGCATCAGAGTTGTGTTTGTCAGTCAGATGCAGTTGGCTTATCCCAGACCATATGTCCTCTCCTGCTCGTGATACATGTCTGCATACTTGAGGGCACAGATGAGCCCTTACGTCATACACGTCCCCATGTTAGGTTATATATTCTACATAAAATATTCTGTCACCATAATGCTTTTTTCTCCCCCAGTTGCATTAATTTCCAGTTTTCATTAACCTGTTTTTCCAGATAGTTGGTTAAGTTAATATATTTGCACTTGGCTCATGCATTAATCTCTGCAAACTCTTTGACATTTTTGCATACTGTACACCTATTCACAAATTATTATTTAATTCACAATATGTTATGTATCACTCTGTAAGTCTAGCCATTCTAAATATAGGTAAAGCAAGACTTCAGCTACTAGCAACTCACAAAATAAAGCCAGCTGAAGGCAGCTTTATTCACAAATAAAGAAGCAATGCAAAGTTGTTTTTTTTCAATTTTCAATCTAATGAGTATTAGAGAAAAAAATTTAAAGTTCAGCAAGTAGTTTTGAATTTTAATATACACATTTACTAACACAATTCTTAGATGTGGTCTAGAATTCTAATCATGAGAAAATGTCAGTGCACTGTGAGGTAAGGAGTCATTTAATCTCCTCTGTCTTATCCCTTTCTCTATTCAATTTTCTTTTATTAACAAGAGAACATCATCAGGTTTCTTCAGACCCTGTCGTATTATTATTTGTTTCTCATCTCTAAAATGCAGCTCTGTAGTTAAAAAAAACAACAACTGGCTGGAGTTCACCAAAGTCCATCGCTCCAAAGTCCATTACTGGGTAGAATGGATTGAAGCAGGAGGGGGAGCTCTCATCACCACACCATGAAAGAGGAGTGCATGCGCTCCCTATGGATACGTCTACACTGCAGCTGGGAGGCTGCTTCCCAGAGTGGTAGATGGACATATACTATCTCTGCTTGAGCTAGCGTGCTAAAAATAGCAGCATAGCTGGGGTAGCGGGGGGGTGTGCGCAGGCTAGCCCAAACAGGTTTGTGCTCAGGCAGCTAGCCCAACTTGCTGTCTACGCTAGCCATGGCTATACTGCTATTTTCAGCATATAGCTCAAACAGAGCTAGCACGTGTCTATCTACCCACACTGAGAAACACGCTCACAACTGCAATGTAGATATGCCCTATACCAGTGGAGGGCAACCTGTGGCCTGTGGGCCGCCCGTAACCTGCCAGTGTAATCCGCCGGCGGGCCGCAAGACAGTGTTTACATTGACCGTCTGCAGGCACAGCCGCCCGCAGCTCCAGTGGCCGCAGTTTGCTGTTCCCAACCAATGGGAACTGCAGGAAGCGGCAGGCAGCACATCCCTGGAAGCTGTGGGCCACTGGGAGCTGTGGGCAGCCATGCCTGTGACGGTCAATGTAAACACTGTCTTATGGCCTGCCGGCGGATTACCCTGATGGGCCGCAGGTTGCCCACCATTGCCCTATACTCTAAGCAGAGAAGGAGCTGTGCTCCCCCCCACCCAAATCACACTTACTTGACTCCTACTCTGTATATATTCCAAAAACCTTACAACTCCTTCTCTTCTGTAGTGTGAATTTCATTGAATAACATTGAGTTCCTCTAAAAAAACATTTAAAAGACTTTGTATTCCTGAAGACCAGGATTAATTTTAAGGTCTTTTGTTACTGAGCAATTAGAAAATCTACCCACTTCTACAGTGGCTGGGAAAAGTACACTGCATAGTAGTTGAAGAGTAGCAGGGGAAGACTTCTAGTTAGGACACTAGGGAAAACCTCTAGTCTTACAAAAACTGCCACAGGATCTTAAATATCCAAGCAGAGCAGACAGAGTACTATTTTAAGGACTCATCCCCCTCCCCCCAAATACAGCCCAGAGTAAACTGCACTCTATCTGCTTTAGAAGGTTTTGAAGCTGTGATTCTAGGGATTTTAGGTGTCTCAGAGAAGATGTTTAATGACTAAGCCATTAACATTTAACAGCTTATCTACTGCACTTATACTGTTGTCTGGGTGCATGCTGATGCTGATATTTTCCACCATGCTGGATTCCCATGAATACAGCTCCTGCAAAATTCTGCAGCTGTTAAGCTCCTTTATATTTGAATGGTTCTGAGCCATATTATTAACACTGGTGTAGATAGTGACTGACTAACCATGTTTGTATCTTGAATTTTACTATTAATTAATGATAGTGACTCAGAGCACTGGTTAGAGCAAAAGGCACAGCATGCAGCACCTACCTGTACAATTTCAGGCTCAAGTTGGCAATGTTGCACAGTCCCTACCTATGGTGACTACTCCTGGGCTTTTTCTGAACAAAGACTGGCAGCCACGCAGCAATGCAGCCAACTGCGAGGAGAATTTATGAGGAAGATACATTTCCAGAGTGGAATGGACTGTCATCAGTAAGCTTACGTCCTGAGCAGCAAAAGGCTGGGGCAAATGACTCGTAAGAGTTATTCCGTGCTTCCTGAATACAGCAGTCTTATTGCTTATTTTGACAACACTTCGCTATCCAGCCAGTTCCTGGATTTCATCGATGACTTGATCATTCTGTGTTTACTTACATTCTCCATACTGTTTAGTGATATTAGACCCCTCTGTCTCCCTGTTCAACAACTCGGGGTGCCATTTTTTGTCACCGATTGCCTTTATTCATGGTATTAGAGGCCTATTTCTTCCTTTTCCTACCTGAAATCTGGATAAAATCCAGGCTTTATTTTATAACATGGCTTTTCCCATTTGAATTCTTTGATTTTTTAGAAGCCAATTAGACTAGTTAATCATAAAGCATCTGAGACTTCATGTGATATAAGTGGTGGGGGGGCAATAAATCAGTGTGAACTCTTGCTGCTGTAGGCTAGAAAGAAATGCTCCTTACGTAATGAGGAGTTAGAAACTGAAAAGGACAGTAGTTCTAGGCCAAAGTTTACTAGCAACATTAGTGCCTTTATCCCTGAAATCCAGGCAGCATAAAAACTGAAAACAGTGTAGTGATGTTTTGTTAATTTTTTTTCAAACATCCTCATTCACCCAAAGGGATAACATTTAAATGAAACAAAAGTTGGGCAAGAAGGTTTTTTTTCCCCCATTGGGATAGTTTTTTCTTTCCATTTCTCTCCTACAAATGTCTAGAACAGCAAAAAATCCTTGGTAGCAATAACACCATGCACCCATCATAGAAAGGAAAATAACAGGCATTCCATCATGGGACCGGCATATCCCAGAATGTTCTGTTAAGATGCCACATGACACATGAAAGGAGCAGGACAGGGTTGTAACCTGTAATCTGTGGTGCATTTCTGTTGCACTTGCTCTGTCAAACAAGACATTCAGCCATTTGGTCAAAAATCTCCATTTCATTTGGACAAATAGTTTAAACTTTCAGGTATTTGGTCAAAAGGGTGAAAGGAAACACTGGTGTTTTACCTAGTGTTGAAATCTGTCCACAGAATTAAACAACCTAAGATATATGAGGGAAAGGCAGAGAGTATAGTTCTTATGATATGACAGCCCTGAGCCCAGCACTGGACTCTGGTGTCATTGCGATGTAGCACATGCCCAGTCTCACCTTTAGGTGCACATGTGCACCAGTGTTAGTAGCATCTTCACATGCCTCTTCTCCATATTATACCTTCTGGAAAGGCCAGGTTAACATGTAGTGCAGGTGGCAGAGCTTGCTGCAGTAGAGCCTCCCTTAGGGAGGTGGTGAATTTACTCCTAACATTGCTTCAAATGGGGCCATGACACCTGATTCAAGCAAAGGATCCCTTTGTTTCTCCAGTTATACCCCTATACCTCCCACCTGCTGCTTCTGAAACCACCTGATGACAGGAGATGGCTTTTCCCATCCTGGGAGGGTGAGGAGACGGGCTAACCAAAAGTGACTAAGAAACAGTGTCCTGAAGGCAGGACACTGATCAACCGATGAGAATTGTTCCAGTGCTGCAATGCATCTGTTATCACTTATTCACCTGTTCATCTTTATGTTCTTTGTTCCCCTGCCCCAATATAGGACTCAGGAAATACCATGAGGTTCCCCTCACTGTATTTCCATCTGATCACTGCATCAGGAAAGGAAGCTTTCCCCCTGCTGAATGGGGGGAAGGGGAAATCTAACCACCCCAAAGGTGCAGGTCTATGGGAGGCCAGGGCTGTCCACACATCCTACTCCAGCCTTCTTCCGCTCCCTCTGAGCATGATTCCCATGGAGCATGCTGACAGGGCTTCCAATGCAGATAGCTGCCTCCAGAACCCTCTTAGTGCAGGATGGAGGTGCACAAACATTAATACAGCCTCAACTGGTATTAACTTCAAAGTGGATGGCCTAGTGGTTCGAGGGCATTGAGGATGGGGGATGAGAATGATAATCCATATGGCACAGCCATATCTCCACCAGCTCTTTCTCTCCTGACCCCATCCCTTCCTAGTCTGGATCTACTTCCTGTATGGGAGCAAAGGGGATTATGTTGGTGCAAAGGTGGATGACTCTATTTCTTTGCCCCCCAACTGGGAATTTACTAGGTTTTCATCCCCTCTACCTGCTGAGAAGGAATTTGGCCCTATGCTTCAAAAACCATTTGTGGACTCCCTGGAAAATCAAGTTCTCAAACCAAAGCAATGCATCCCTGCACAGGCTTAGATAGTCTCTGCTTCCATAAAAACAAGATGATAGATCCAGAAGACTCTAGTAATCTTCACACTCTTTTCTGTGTATTAGTCTCAAAAAGAAAAATCACACAAAGCAAAGACATTTTTTTTCAAACAACACCCAAGTAAAATAGTACCACTGTGGGACGGGAGGTTACCTCAGATGTGAAATAATGGCCAGGACCAGACTCAACAATCTCAGTAATTTTCTATCCCTCGGGCAATGCTTTTACAGAACCTGCCCTCAAAGCTATCTGTAACTACTGTATTTCTCTACAGTATATTTCACATCCTGAAGTATTTCCAGCTGCATAGTGGAAATAAATCTGCATGCTAAGGAATCCTTGCAAGGGATTCTAGGGACTTGTTGCCTAACATTACTCACACCATCCTTTAAGCAAGATGGGCAGAGACCACTGCAAAGGATCATCATGCCATTAATATAAAGCCCTGAGGGCGCAATTTGTTTTCTTAATCAATATCAAAGCTACTTTTCTTAGTGCTTGTTTGAGACTAGAGAACTACTATATTTTATCAGTGTGTACTGGCGGGGAGAGAGAGAGCCCAAAGCCTTTTTTTAAAAAGGAGGAGAAGAGAAGTGGAAGTAGTAAGGAAGGAATCTTAATGTCCCTTTTACAAATAAAAATATTAGGCCTCACATCTTCTCTGTAGATCACAGGTAGTAATTTTTACAAAAGGGAAATTATTATTTTCTTAATAATGGGGATAAATGTGTTCCACTTCATTTTCAATTCAAGCTTACTTTATTTTTAAAAAAAAGAAGAAGAAGAGGAAGCATGTAAGTCAAATTGTTTGGAAATACAGAAGTTGTATATTTCCTTGCCTCATGCCTGTCCAGATTAGGGTCAACAGCACATAATGAAAATCCCACTCATTTGTAATTCTCACAAGACCAAAAGAACAGTCTGAGAGGCAATAGATGTTGAAACTTGCACAGTATAGTGCAATTGAAAGGTAGTATTTAAGGAGATATAGCGCAGATGGGAACTTGGAAGAGGTTGAATACAGGAAATAAAAGAAAAAATACCTTTGAAACGTACCTTCTCAGCTCCTTCAAAAAAACAAACACTTCTTACAGTCCCTTAATCAAAGAACAAGATATCTGTTGGGATTAGTAGCTGGGTACAAAGATAATAACCAGTATCAATCAACCCTGGTAAATAGTGCCATCTGAAGGCTATTTGTTGGCCTATGTGAAATGAATGTGATGGTCTCTGTTCAATTTCTAGTCATACCTCTCAAGTACAGTTCATTTCAAGGAATGTTACTCATTTTAGTCCCAAAGTTACCACCATTCCACACAAATTTGGCTTTTCACTTCTCTTGTTCAAAGTTATTGATGTCAGAAATAAAGAATCCTAAAACTCAGGTTACATAGATTGGTATCTACACCCAAAGGAATGACATTTTAGGTTTCCTGCATGAAGAATATTTTTTGGAGTTGGCAAGTTCAGAGATATATTTCTAGTTTTCTTTCTCAGAACTGAGACCAGTGACTATAGATACTGAACTCCTGATTAGCAGTCAAAGTGGCCTCTCCATCTAAAATTTGAGGCAGTGATAAATGAGGAACATTTCCCTATTACTGCTAATGCTTTGCTTGTTCTGTAGATAAAGAGATAATTTAAGAGTTCTAGGGTTACCAGTCTTCACCTTAAACAGGCATAGGCAACGTACCTTTTACATTATTTTTATAAACCAATTGGTCCAAAGTCATCCCTGGTATAAGTCATCCCTGAATTCAGGATTTGAATTCACTTCTATAGAAGTGAAGGGCTATCGCGATAACCCAATGGTGACAGGTGGTAGCTCTCCCCTAGAGCCTAACAGCCTTAAAAAATGCCCCCTTGAAATGTTAATTTAGTGGTGGTGGAAGATATCAGTTTATCTGACATCTAAGCAGGGCATGGAGCTACAGGAAAAGCAATGTCCTCCTTTTTGCGAGAGGGAAGGGGCCACAAAGACATAGAGGTCAGCTAATATGGGAGACAACCAAACAAGGGACAGGCACAGGTGTAAAGTCAGAGGTACAATAACAGAGCAGGACATCATGAAGAGTGTTAGATTGACAGTCCTGGAGACTGAAATCCTCTAGACAGCACTGGCGATGGCAGTGCGAGCTTCTCCCATGCTGAGCAAGGTGGGGGGGTGGCTTTGAGCCCCCCGAAGGGGGCGGGGCCTCAGAAGGAAGGGGCGGGGCCGCGGCCAGACTCCCCCAGCCAGTCCTTCAGTGCTGCCTGGTCCGCACCGCCCAGGGCTCCAGTGGCGACTTAAAGGGTCCAGGGCTCCAGTGCTGCCAGGAGCTCTGGGCCCTTTTAAATCCCTGGGCCCTGGGGCAGCTGCCCCTTTCCCCTCCATCCTCCCCTCCCCATCAACAGGCCTGCTGGTATGGTGCTTAAAGCGCTGCCATGGCAGAGCTTTAATGTCGGCTGTGTACCGGCCCGTACCGGGGGCCACTTTCTCACCAGTTGGCTGTACCAGCCCGTACTGGCTTACTTTCACCTCTGGTGTCAGCTTTGGCTTTGGAGGAACTTTCTGCAGGGCTGAGAGGGTAGTGAAGATCCATGGCCCATCAACTCTTTGGCTGCTATGCTGAGCTTGTCAACAAGGAAGGTCAATTATAATACCACGGGTGGTAGGTTTAGTGATGTGGACACTTGTGTGCTGGCAACTGGACCAGCAAACTCATGCTAACGTCCCTCTTGAAGATTTTCCTGTTGAGCTCTGTGAAACATTTTGCAGTGGCACCATTTTTTCAAAGATGTTTTTGGGTATTCAAGTTAAGGGGGAAGTTTATATTTAGAATAGAGAGCTTTCTGACAGAGAGAGAGAGAGAAAGAGAGAGAGTTCACGGTAAGCACATCAGAGCAGTAAATCTTTCTTCCGAGAGGTAAAAGAACTCTGCCTTGTAACATTGGCGCGATGCATCTGCTGGTTTCTTTGTGTGGTTGGTGGGTGGTTTGTTTTATTACATTAAATGTTCCTCTCAGGCAAGTACTGTTGGTTTGGTGGAATAAAATTAATTAGTCAGATCTTTTCTGCAAAACTGGGTATATTATTGCTCTGGAATTCAAGCTGTATCTGTGTTTATTATGCATTTGAATTATATAAGAGTTATAAAAAGACAAAAATGTATTTTTCCCATACCATACTCTATATTTTATTAGAAAACGTAGTCAGTGCTACCAAGCACAAGCATAATGTTCCCTGGTTAAAGCACCACTGTGCATCTCCCTATTTATTGCTTAGTAAATTAATATTGGTTGGGTAAGTACTCTGAACTACTATATAGTCAGAAATGGTGCAACACTGCCACCATATGTTCTCAAATGAGAATTTTTTTGAGATGACTTTTTCCTGTTTTCCATCATATGTAGTTTAAAAAAACTAAGTGCTTCCAAAGGATGTGTTTTTTCCATTACAATGTAGATGATTATTTTGAACTTGGAAGCAGAAAATCAGTGCACAGAAATATCAAAGCAGTGTCCTAGGACTGCAAAATGATGCCAATCAAAGGAGCCCAATATTAATTTTGTAATCAAGTTTTCCACACTCAAACTCACATTTTTGCTGTCATTCATTTAATCTTTCTTCCTCCACAGACAATAGCTTCCTAGTTAGTAGCCATTGTGCTACCCTCTCTTAATCAACCTTCCCTGAAAGCCTGTCCATCATCCTTTAATCTCTTATGGAAGTTCAACAACACTAGAATCACACTTCATAGTCTCTTTCTGGTTTCCTCTATTCTCAGGGCACAATTTGAGTTATTAATTAATGATCCCTGATCTGGGTGGGAAACTCATAAATCAAAATATACTACATCCTAAATTCCCAAAACAAACAAACAAATAAAAGGACACTGCCCTGAAGCGGCTCTATGTTTTTTACCACCCCAAGCTCGGCAGTCAGGCGGCCTTCGGCAACATCCCTGCAGCAGCGTTTCTGCGGGTGATCGCCCGGTCCTGTGTCTTCGGCGTACCCACCGCCAAATTGCCACCGAGGCTGCGGGACTGGCGGACCTCCCGCCAAATGCTGCCTGACTGCCGCCCTCACAGCGACCAGCAGGCCACCCCCCAGGCACGCCTGGAGCTGCCCCTCACACTGCCTAAAACTCTGACCCAAATTCATCCCTAGTGTAACTCTATTGTGATTACATTTGAGTTACGCCAGGAATTAATTTGTCCCTGTGTGACTGTGTTAAGGACCAAAGGTTAGGCCTTTGCAGTCGTGGTTCTTCAGCTCTAGAGTTCATTCCTGCCAAAGATTCACCTTGAGAGCATGCTGCAAGAAACCTCTCTCTCTTCAGGATTTTCCCCCAGCTATGAATATTAGCTTCCCTTTCAACTCTCACCCTGGTTTGCTCATCTGTAAGAAAGCAGAAATGGTTGATAATAGTGGGCTACAGTCAGAGTATTGTTCCCTAACTGTGAAGTATTTTATTTTTCCAGCTAGATTATATAAAGGTGTCTGCTCTGGGATATTAGACATGCTGAGATAATGAGTTCTCCTAGCTTTGACTTCTGCGGACAATTTCATAAAACAGAGAAATGTTCTCGTGGGGAATCTGCCTCTCCAAACATTTAATCCCGCTAGTTGGTTCTCAGAATATTTAATCCCACAGTACAGCAGGAAAGCCCCCACAACTGCACTTTGAGATTGTGCAGATGATTATAGCACCAATTCATAAGAACCAGAAAGTGAAACTGACCAGTCTGGTTTCACTACCCTAACTGAACAAAATGTGAAAACAAACAGTGGAGACAACTAAAGGAGATTCTTTACATTCTTTTTGTTTTAATAATCTGCTATGATATTAATAACACAGGACATATTTTTTTTTAATATAGCATTTTACTCTTGGCATTGTCTCTACGTGTAAGTCACATTTTGAACATAAGGAATTGACAATATGTAAATCTTTCAAATTATTAACACCTTGGGTCAGGGACCATACTTTCTGTTGTGTTTGGAAAGTACCTACAATATTGTATATGCTACCAGAAACTAATAAAATCATAATAGTATTAATCATATTATTTTAAAAATAATAATTGTGCAATTTTGGGAGAATTTTTTTTCTTATGTAGTGACAGGACAAATTTAGAAACCAATTTGACTTCTCACTTGAATCATGTTCAGCCACTGACCAGTAGAAATAAGAATTTAGATCCAAACCTGAATGTTTCCAAAACTCTGGTGTGTTTGAATCTGGGGCTCTGGTTCAGCACCTGCAGTGATACAAGCCAGCTCTGAAGTTCAAATCCAAACTTCTCTAAAATTCAGAGGTGCTCTGAACCAGGGAGATTTGTTTCAATCTCATTTCAACTATGTAGGCAATTTGTTTACTACTTCTACCTTTCTGAATATAACAGTAATAATTTTTGTTTTAACATGCATGGTAATGAACAGCTAGTTGTGCCAACTCAGCAAAAAGTGAGACTGACTGAGTGAGCAATATTTATTTTCTACAGGAGACAAATATCGGTGAAGGCTAATTTAATCGTTCCATGATACAGTTTAGCACCACTATAGCATGTAGCAATTAATTAACAGGCTTCCCTTCCCATCAAACATATAATCAAAGCAATTTGCTTCCAAACATAATCAAAAAACTATGCAAGGTGAGCTTAGCCACCATATGAGGCATTTTTTCATGTGGAAAGTTAATTGAATTTCTAACATTTTTTCCTGTGGCATTCAAATGAAGCTTTATAAAAGTTGTGGTGCTTTTATGTGTAATCAGTCCTCTTGAGCTCTTAGAGGTTACTTCAAATTAGACCATCAAGCTACCTTTTTCTTCCCATCTTGTGACAGATTGCATCAACCATCATAAAAAATGTGACTCAGAGGCCTCTGAAATCTCGAGTGCATACAACAATTAATATTTAAAACAGAGAAACTTTAACATGAGGTAGCAATCAGCATCCTCTTTTACTGAATTCTTCAGCAAACATCTTTCAGAGTGCTAATAAGATGGTGATGGTTTGAAAGACTCACAACTTTTTGTTTCCCCTGTGCTTGTGGGTTATGTAAATTCCATGTAGAAACAAAAGGTTGGGAAAGGTGATCTGCAAAGCAAAATTGAAAACTGAGTAAAAGCAGACGCATATGCTGAATGAGCTGTCTAAAGTATTTGGGATATGCCCCTTACAATAGCAATGGTGGGCACTTTCCAATCATACTTTTCTTTGTAGGGGGTTGTAGACATGCAGACTCACCCCTGCAGCGCCTCCTGCTGGTTGTCTTCGGGAATTAGCGCTTTTTCCAGCCAGGAGCGCCCTCTGTGGGCCGGTGATCTGCCTATCCTCTTGGCCCTGTGTCTCTCCCTGGACCCCGGTGCCCTTTTAACTGGGGTGCTGCCCCATGGCAGTACCCCATCAATCTAGGTCTCCCCTCCCTGGGGAACCTCCAACCCACTATCCCCACTTTGCCTCCATTTTAGCTACTGCCCAGTCTCCATCTAGCCTCCGTTCACTGGGGCAGACTGCAGTATCAGCCACTCATCACTGGCAAGGATGGGTTTGGACCTGCTGCCTAACTTTGCTTAATTTCATCCATTACTTCTGTTCAAACCACCTGAAATTATTCAGGCTATGTGGCCATTTGATCTGATCCTTGTTGGACTGCGCCAAACATCTACTTATGAAAAAGTAATGGCCTGGTAGATATCTACTTTGCTGCTGTGGCTTAGGAGAAGGGAGCATATGGAATGGGTTGCAAAGCACAATACTGACTGAGTTGCAAATATGATTTGCAGAAGTTTGATGTCCAGTTTTTGATCCTTTAAAATATCAATATCAGTCCTGGGTGTCAATACAGCTGCATGAATAATGAAAAAACAGGTCACTGAACATCTTGTCAAGCAATTTGCAGCTATTCATGGGGTCCTTCATTATGCGCCCCATTCTACAAGGCACTCTCATTAAAAACAATGGAAGGTGAGGGTATGCAACATCTTGTAGGATGAGGCCTTGTTTGTGAATACTAATATCATTGTAAGTATTCATGGTGGTGTTAGTGACAGCAAAATTTCCACAAATTTGCACCAGAGATGCATTATTCACTATTCACATCTCATTTCCATTATTGTCTACTCGTTATCTACTATCCCTCGTTCATATTCTCCTGATTAAAGAGTTTCAGTCTTCCAATGACTCAGAGAGCAAAAAATATGCCATGTGACAAATCACATGCCACAAACAGTAAAAGTAAATCTTTCTGCATCCAGTCCTTATACAAGCGGAAGTCAGGAAATTATTCATCCAGTCTATCTGATGAAAGCTTATGAGTGACAGACATCTGCTGAATTCAGGAACTGTTTGCAAGTGTTACATAAACCAAACAAAAAGGCCTTAAATTGGTCACATTTTTGATTCAGTGAATACTATTCAGCTAGTGCTAGCTGTCAGTGTTTTGACAGCCTGGATTTTGAACTAGACTAGTTAACAGAACTTTTGGTAGGCTGGGAAACTAAGTCTAAGCATCTAACTTTAAAAAAGGACAATCCTGCATTACATTTTCAATAAACAGTCTGACCATAATTTGTACTTTCCTGATTCTTTGTTTTTGAAAGCTTTGTAAATAATAAGCTTATGCATAAAAATACTAACACAGAATCGATGGTGCCTGTGACAGACACTAGCCTTCCATCTTCTTTTACTGTAAAAATGTATCCAGCAGGAAAATAGCTCATTGGACAAATGTATTGTCTTGTCATGTTTAGGGAAGCTAGTTGTAAATCTGACACAAACCAAAAAAATGCATCTCAGCTTCCATCTTTTAAAGAGTGAATGTGCAATTTGCAGCGAATCTAAATGGCAGCGTCAACACTTCTAAGTAATGGGTGGAATTTGTCCTCTAGCTGATTTATTCTGAGAAACAGGAGTAATATGATGGATGACACTTGCATCTTTCTGAAAGTTATGCATATTAGATATTCTAAGGTTTTATTCATAGGAACAGAATAGCCGATGTGTTCTACAATACCTATGAATCTTGAGGTTTATTTACTGCTAGGGCCTGTTTGCACGACAAAAACAACCATGTCTGAAGGCCCGGTTACAACATAGTTCAAAAATGTTGTGCTGATGGGCTCTAACTCTGTTGTAATCACCGCATGCAACCAAGAAAAAGCCTTCGACTTTAGCATAGTTATGAAGCACAATTAAGTCCTGCCTACAAATTTTAACCTTATTGTAATGGGGTCAAAGGACAGCTGTGTTGTAATCATCTTCATGACAAAATCATAAACTTCCTATAGGTTTTTGAACCATTCTATAAAATTAACTAGAGAATTATATCCATGCTGTAGAAGTATTATAGGCTGATTCAACTTACAGAAAAGATAATTTTCCGTGTAATTTCTCTGTTTTTACAATAATTTCTATAGACCACTATTACATTTCTATAGAACCCAATTGTTTTCATTATTATTAAATTCCATGGGACTTTTCCACACGGGCAGGTCCCCTTACTCCGTTATTTTTGTAGTACAGATGGGCCCTTAGAAACAGCACTAAGAAACATTTGGATACAGGTCCAAGTTTGAACTTCCCAAGTTTGGGGTGTTCATACCTGGGAGTGTGATTTGGCCCTTGATATAGTGAGTGGGGTTAGCCCCTGCAGCTCAGCTTGAAATCAGACCCGGGGGTTGGTTTACATCTATCCTTACATGCTATTTTGAAACATGAGTATGTGAATAGTTGTTCTGAAGAAGATACCCAATATCTTGTATAAGATCGCAATTGATTGCTCTGGGGACTTTTCATTGCCATTGTCTTTGTCAGAGATTACGTAAATAAGACAACCATTTAGCTTTCTCAGAATTTATTACAATTGATTTCCTTTTAGCTGTGAGTCCATGTGATCTCATATAAATTAGCTTGACTATAAGAATGACAGTACATCTTAACCCTTGCTTTTCTTCTTGCAAATATTTCATAAACAAGTGGTAAAGCTAAAATATCTCCACTTTACTTCCTTAGTATCTGACAGTATCATAAACATGTGATATGGCTGTACAAAAGTCCTGCCAACACAGAACAAGATGTCTCCTCAAGCGGCTTTACCAAACTCATAATCATTTGAGGAGTTTAGAACTTAATTAAAGCCCTTTAAGAGAAAACGCCCTTTTTGTTTTCAGAAAGGACAGGCAGACATTTAACACCTGGTAGAATTTCAGATGCCAGGGATTGGCCAAAGCAACCAACCAATCCGTGAAAAGGATACATTCCCTTCAAGAGAACCCCCAAGGTACATGTGGCACCTCACGCCCACCTGTGCTAACTGCCAGTTCACCACAAGAAAGTTCATATTGGTGGGAATGCCCTTACTTATCACAAGTGCTCATCTCTGTGGTGCAGGGAACTCATCTCGTGAGGCTGTCAAGAATCATTATCAAGGGTTTCCTCATCTTTCATGTGTCACTTGAACTATCGTGAGCTGAATTTTTGCGGTTTGTGAAGCCAACATTTTCAAGCCCTCTCGGCAGCAGTCAGCCTCAGTAAATGAACTATGTGCTGATGAGGTCTGCTGGGATCAGAGCAAATGAATCTTTGCCCAACCCTTTTCAGTTGCCACTCTGCATCCAATACTACAGCTTCAGGGCTGCAGTAGCAGCCACAGCTGCTCCACCACAATTCTTTATGCAGGGAGTTTTGACCAGCAGATGTGCATACCTGCATGCAACTGAACTAGGGCTTAGGACCCTTCGTGGTGCAGCCTGAAAGAGGCTGCAGGCCCCTGGTGAAGTGAAACTGAACAGGTTCCACTCTCTGCTTGGCCTTTCCTGCCCTCACTTGGACTGAAGAATCTGGGCCAAAGTGAAAATCATGCTATCACTGAGTGCTACTGAAAATGAGTGGTAAAAACCATAGTGGGCATAGTTCATCCTGCTAGCCAAGTGGATATTTTGACATCCAAGCTGTTGGTTAGTCAAACTGTGCAACATATGGGGTTGTTGGATTTGTGCCATACATGGAATTTAGTTCCATGTTGATTTCTGTACCACAAAGGTTTGGCTCTGAGCCCAATATCTGAACCTCTTCAACAACCTGTCACTATTTCTGAGTAATGTGGGGACTTCTAAAAACAATTCCAAAGTGTACATAAGGCCCAATTTTGCCCTAGGTTTTCCCAATCCTCATATAGATAGGTTAGATTAAAAGACTTTAAAAGAAATGGGTGGGTGTGGGTGTGTCTGTCTGTCTATCTGTTTTAGCACCACTTGCCAGCAAGTTATCCTCTTAAAAAATTATTAATCTTTATTATAATTAACACTAACTTGTATTGGGAAAATAACTGCTCTAAACATGATTTGAAAATGTATTAGATTTTTTTTGTTAAATATAACAAATTTGGTGTTCTGAAGTGTCTGTAGGTAGAGAAGGAGTGCAAGAGGACTTTGTGTTGAAACTAACAAATGAACAATTTAAGCTCTGTTTTCTACATTTTCCCTCTAAAGTTTCTGCATTCTGATGAATCCTCCAAGATCCGTGAGATTTCCAGTTCAAAATCCTGGTCATTTTGGGAGGGGGGAAAACCCCACAGTGAAGGAACAATCCGGAGAAAAACTCAAGGGGGAACCTTGAACTGTTTCTTGTCCCTTGTGTGGATTTTTGCCATGTACAGGAGAACTGATTCTGGAGGAGAGGAAAATTAATTTAGTACAATTGGCTGCAAATAAAAAGTTAGAGAGAGAGAGAGTGTGTGTGTGTGTGTGTGTTAGGTAGGTCATTCTCTCCCCCTCTTTCCCTTCTCCTTCCTCTCCCCTTCCCCTCCCCCAGCCAAATGCTAATTACTGGGTGGGGAGGAAGGAATCTACCAGTCAGGCCCCAAAGTCTTATTACGCAGACAATTAAACAATACCAGATATCTATCTATCTATATCTATCTAGGTATCAATATCAACTGAATAAAGACTTGATGAATAATTACAGGATAGGAAATATGATTTCCCAGCAGCAGACAAGCAATGAAACGGTACATTAACAACTCAATTACATCTAAGCAGGTCAATAAAATGAGCTGACCAGCAAGTCTAACTTACTGTGCCTGCTCTCCATTATGATATTTATCTCTATAAGCAGAGGGAGAACGGATAACTCATGAGAGGCCTAAGTGAAGTATCCCGCCTCTCTGCACAAGATGAATGGTGCACCAGAGTTTAACAATTGTTCAGCATTAACCAATGAGGTGTATTTCTTTATCCCAAACTGAACCATGTAATGATCCGTCTGAATGACAGTGTATAGAACATAATATAGACCCTGAGAAGTAGGTAAGAGAAGTGCATCCATCTGAAAGAAAGGGAAGGGAGTGGCTAACTTCATCCCTAGGGTCGGGGACACAACTGTTACTGGAGTCAATAGTAGATGTGCTTACATTTACCAGGGCTAGATTTGGCCTACTGATACATTATGCAAGTTTGGCCAAGTTTTGTCATTGACCTCAATGAAAGTGGAACTGACCCTTAACTTCGCTGTGCCTGAGTTTGCCCTTCTGAAAAATAGGGCAACAAATGCAATGATACACGGCTTAAACAAATCATCCCATGGACCTGAAAAACTCTGTTTCCGAATAGTGTTGGTTCTTCAGCTTGGGGTTGAACAAAGTCTGGAAACTATGGGGATGTTTCATAGTGGTCTCTTAAACAGAGGGTTGCCTACTAGAGGTAGTCCAGCTTCACTGAACTTACATAACAGGGATGCAGTGAGCCATGGTTAATGTTTTTAAGGGAGGCCTGGATGTCTTAATACACTGGATCTCAAGGGAGATCTCAATGCCCTTCCAGGTCTCCCTTCTCATCCAGCTGAAATCTAGCTATGGCTCCCCTGCTGCCACCCCCTCATTTTATACACAGGGATCTAGCAAAACACCTGGCAAAACAAAATGAATTAAGGACAGTGTTTTCAGTCCATTTTTACCACAGCTTTAGCATAGTTTTAAAGACAGTTTTAAAAAATGTTCTCACGTTCTCCCACCAGGTTGGTTCTATACTGTTTACCTTCTCTACCTAGCCTATCTTAGGGTTTTATATGACTGCCTATCTGCTTAGTATCTGGGCACTCTCTTCTTCCTTTCCCCTGTTTATTAACCCTACCTCAAATGATGTTGTCTAATCAATCAAAACAAAAAATATCCTGCTGTCAGTGGTGCCTGTTTATAATTTGCCATATAATTGAAACAAATCATTTCCTTTGGAACGAGGATGCCCCTTTTTCACTCATGGAAACTGTTGGCTTTGGAGCAGCCATCCAGCCTTACGGATTTCATTCAAAGTATTTAAACTGCATGTTGTTCAATCCCAAAGCTATCTAACCAGGCATTCTTACCACACTCATCACTGTAATCTTCTATCGCAAAGGTAATGGTGTTATGCCAACGACGAATTGTTGGTTCACAAACTAAAATTAATGGAATTACACAGTATGTATCTGACCCATTATGGACCAGGTGTTGGTACTTTTACTCATGCAATAGCCCCAGTGTCTCATGAAAAGTAAGAAGGACTGAGTCCTATATATCTCATGACTCTCTGTGTAAGAGTAAGCATCTTCCCCAGGGCCTTTGGCCACATGGTCTCCTTTCCTCACATGCTATGCAGTATGATGTATGCACTTTTCATTCTCCACCCCAAGGTTGCTGCATTTCAGTGGTGCTGAATGTATGTCACATGATGAAAAACCTTGGGACCATTTCCTATATAAATGTATGAAATGTGCGTCTTTACAGTCTAAATTTTTGCTTGTCAAGTTAGGTAATGGGTTAAATCACTGCTATTCTGCTTCTCCTGCCCTGAAGACTTTTTTGTGGCCAAAAAAAAGAGAAAAGACGTTACTGTGATTTTCAGGAATTATACACACTTAATTCAAACCCACATAAGGAAAAAACATTGAAAAAATTGGACTATTACTGGTCTGAAGAACTGAAATCACACAGAAGGTATCAAAATCCTTCCTGGGTTTGATCATTGGTCCACACTTCTGTATCTTTTCACCTTATAATGCCAGAAAAAGAGACTAAAGGCTGAATGCTCAGTTGCCACAAGCTAATGTTTACACTCCTGAGGGAGCCAGGCAAAAATGGCCCTGAGACAACTCTGGGCTGGTTGGGGGCTGAAGCCAGCACAAAACATAGTCTAATTTACACCGGTTTATACTGACCCCTAAGGAGTCATTATTCTAGCACTGCACACATTATATGCCACTCACAGATTTTTTCTTCAACACAGGAATTCCTAGCTGTCTTTTAAGGAACCATTCCTGTCGCTTCGTGCTGCCAGAGAACAACAAAGCAACTGGAACTGGGGCTGAGAACCAGGGCTTAAGTCTTTCGAAACCCACTGATATATGTAGGAATTGTATGCATATAGGAATCAATCCAGACCCTAGCATCCAGTATGAGTACCTAGGCAAGTTGCTCTAGGGATATGTAAAGGGGGCAGAGAGAGAGGCATCTACCCTCCAGGCGGTGGAGCTGCTATGCTTAGGTTGTAAGCTCTTTGGAGCAGGGATCACCTTTTGGTTCTGTGTTTGAAGAGCAGCTAGCACAATGGGGTCCTGATCTATGATTAGAGCTCCTAGGCCCTACAGTAATACAAATAATATATACTACTACTACGCAGAGGCTACTTCAGCCCAGTGCTGCGCAGGGTTTATCAGGGGTTCTCAAACTGGGAGTCGGGACCCCTCAGGGGGTCGCAAGGTTATTACATGGGGGGTCGTGAGCTGTCAGCCTCCACCCCAAACCCCACTTTGCCTCCAGCATTTATAATGGTGTTAAATATATTAAAAAGTGTTTTAATGTATAAGGGGGGGTCGCACACAGAGGCTTGCTATGTGAAAGGGGTCACCAGGACAAAATTTTGAGAGACACTGGAGTATATGAACATCCCACAGGCTCTATGACAGACCCACGCTGGCTTCATTGCAAAAGAGCCCTCTATGATTGCAGAAGAGGGAGTTGGATTTTTCCCCTTACAAATATTTTTCCAGCTGAATAACAGAGAATGCCCAGCAAGGTCCATCAGCTTCAGTCTTCAGACTTAAGGCCAATCCTTACTTTTTTCTGTTCAGACAAGTTTATAATGGCCTTCATCTCAGCCTCAGAGAACTTGGGGGTCAATGGCACACTGTCATAGTCAAATTCTTCATCAAGGGAGAACAGCTGAACTTCATCCCCACATAGCTGCAACAGGGAAAAATACAGAAATATAAATAAAACAGCAGCAAGTAACGATAAAGAAGCTCAAAACATAAACTCCTGATTAATATTTAATTAAACTACTTTTTAGACTCCAGCACTCTCAGCTGATTAAGCTGTTTTTAAGTAAAAGAACAAATTCAATTATTCAGTTTGACCTAATTTAAGCCATTTAATGTGCCCCATTTGTACCATACTGTATCGGAATGAATACCATTAACTAATTTTTGCTCAAGGCAAGGAATCAAAAAACCTCCCTTGCACACATCTATTACATTTCCACCACTTGTAGCAGCAGGGTTGTGAGGATACGGAAAAAATAGGTAGAGCTACATTAAGTTGCAAGGATAGGTCCCACAACTTTAAGATTTTGGCTAGTTTTAAGTGCTGTTTACTCAACTGATACTGCATTTTGTAGCAACGGGAATGCCTATAAGGAGCAAAAAAGCATAATCAATTTTCAGTTATTCAATCACTGCAAGGTCTGTTTCCTTTAACCAAAGAAGTTGCTTGCAGAGGTGTGCAATGGATTATTTGGTCGATGGGAGGTACAGTATTGCAGAATTAGTCAGTATTGGGTCAGCTGACATATGCTGCATTGAATATTTTTAATTATAAATGTGTTTGGAAAAGACTTCAGTTGGCACAATTTATAAATAGGATAAATAAGTAAATCATAATATTTTAAAGGCTGCATATTAATAAGGACAAGCAGAGGGACCATAGCATAATATGTTTTCAATAAGACACTAGATAAAATTAATCCTAGAAATTACAGATGGGGACATCTTGTTAGCACATCTTTTACATCCTCCCTGCTATCCACCAGTACAGGATTGTTCCCTGTGCTTTGCTCAGTTTAGCATAATATGTCTATGGGTAGGTCTACATTGCACTGTAAACTCGGGTGTGTGGCACCTAGGTTTGTTTGTGGACTTGTTGTTTCCAACCCCATGCCTGAGCGTCCACACTGCTTTGTAAACCTGGGTTTATAGTTGCTGGACCTGGGTCTCACAGTTGGTCTAACATATCCATACTGTACTACACAGACCTTCTGACTCGAGACTGTGGTTCAAGCTGCATCCACACTGCTAAATGACAGGGCTTCAACCCAAGTCACAGTGGGACTCAGGCTCTGATCCACCCAACAGGCAGGGCCCTAGTTCTCAGGACCTGAGTGCTTGCTGACCCAAATCAGACTGATTTGTGTGCGGACAGAAGTGGGGCTTGGACTCTAACCTGAGTCAGAGCCGGGCCTCCGTGCACAGTGCAGACAACCCTATGGGGCTTCAATAATCATAGACAATTCATTATTAGTAAGATGTTTTTTTCTTGAGCATCAAGAAATCTATGCTACACAGTGCTGAACACTCCAGCCACACTCCAGCAAAGCATTTAAACATACTTAATGTCACGCATGTAGTTAATCCCACTGAAGTCAATGAGGCTACTCATGTGCTTAAAGTTAAGCACTTTAGGTGCTGTACTGGATAAGATCATTTTGCAAGATTGAGCCCCAAATGCTTTGCATGTGATGGGACACTTCAGAATTCATAAGTTGAAAATATCAAGAGTGTGGCACAAATCAGCATTTTACACCACTTTGAGTGCAAAACAGAGAAAAGATGTGTGCCTTAATCCCCTGAGCACCTTTGAAAATCTTAGCCTAGACTTGTTTTGCTCTGTTTTCTGTTTTCCACTTGAGTTTGTGTAACATGCAGATTTGTGCCAGATGCTCAACATCTTACTATTTGCACACTGGGGTTGAGGTTTTTTCATCAATTAGTAACACCTTGGATTGTTCAAGGGAGGTGTAACAAGGGGCAATGGGATAAAATTAATGGGAAAATGTGAGTGGAATATCAGGAACAATTTCCTGAGCATGAGCTCTGTTACACTGCCAACTAGTCTCCCATGGGGACTGCCCCATCTCTTGAGTCAGTTTAAATAAAGCACTGGAGAATAATTTTGTACTGGTGAGAGGGTTGGCCTGATGACCTCAGAGTCATAGATCTTTCCTATTTCTAATTCCTGTGATACTATTATTAACTTTTGTCACTCGCACTTTCATGACAGAAAATCTGGTATCAACAAAGACCTTGGCAGGAGCAGTAAAATGTAACTTGAAGCAGGCACACATAGGTTTTCTATTATAATCCACCTATTTTTCCTCAAACAAGTTCATTAAATTGTAGTCTGTGGAAGGAAATAACTAGCCTTTACCTTAGATCTCTTACAGTACAGAATCCTGGTGCAGAAGTGTTCGCCCCACCTCTTCCCCCCCCCTCCGCCCCCATATTCCCTTGAAGTTCACAGGACCACCTAAATTGATGACCTTTTGCATCAGTTTTCTACCTTTTGGGATGAAAATTGATTTTGATTATCATGGCATTTAAAGATCTTACATCAATGTCTTTGCAGGATGAACAGCTTTTCAGGCTGCAGAAGTGAAAGCAGGCATGGAAGCTGGTGTGAGAAAACTGCTAAGAATTCTATGCCATAGCATGAAATCCAATCTCAGCTCTTTTTTGTTTCTTGCATACGGATGAAAGCTGTAAAATCCTCACAGTCTTATTAGGAATTGCCATCTAGTGGAAATTCCTGTTCAGAAGACTCCTGCTTCCTATTCATTCTAGTTGGCAACAAAGTTTTGAAACACAGTAACAGGTGTAGTGGACTACTAGTTTCAACAGAGTCCAGCAGAATTCAATCAAGACCTATTGAAGGGTTCATATGGAGCTAACTGGAATTTCCAATCAGGACTGTACAATGGAACAGGCTTGTGCATCAAGGGAAATTGACATTTAAATCATAGCGCAATGACAAAGTAGTGAGTCATCCTGTTGTGTCAAAATGTCATTAGGTCATAGTTCAACAATATTTAGGAGTCTCTGAAATTTATTTTGAGACTCACAAACATCCATCAGTGAGCTAGGATTAAAAACATAGGATCACTTCATCACTTCGGGGATAATCCTGGAAAAAAGAGGCTTCCTCAAAAGAAGAGGAAATCACTCTAGCCCATATTTAAAATTCACACTTGTGTTCATTAGCTACTCAATTTAGGAGTCACATTATGCCATGGGATTTCTGCTGAGATTATGCAAGAGGTCATATTGCCACAATGAATCTCACATAATAAATCATAGACACTAGAGTTAGATATAGAAAAGATCTGTAAAATCACTAGATCCACCTCCTGCAAGAGTAGGTTTTGATCATACAGTAGATATTAAACTGATCATACTCTACACTTGATTTTAGTCACAAGGCTAAAAAGCAATCATTATAATTTTAATGAGGTTTTTTTGATGGTGCAGAGCTAACAATGCAGCAATGAGTGTACCCTCATTATGTTGAAGCATGACTCTTGTTTTGTTTTGTTTTGGTGGCAGGAGGAGGAGGGGATGGCTTACAACCAAAAATATTTACCCTCCAGTTTGCAAAATCTGCTGGGAAAAAACCCAAAGGAAATGCACAACATTAAATATGTGGGAGTAGAATCTTCCAGGTCTCAATGAGTCTGACCAGTATTAACTTAGCTTTAAGTCTCTTTGGAAGAATTAGAATGCTTTCCCTTCACTTTTTGGATGCACTTTCAGAAGTTTAATTTCTATATTTCTGTTCTATGCAAACAGCTTAAATTTCATCACCCTTCTGGTGCTGAACAGACTTACAGTTAGGAAATAAGAGTCTGATCCTGCATGTGAGTCGTCCCACTGACTTCGGTAAGGAATGGATCAGATTCCGGATCTGCAGGAGGTCAGTAACTGTGGCTCCGCTGCAAGGATTAGTGTTGCCGCCAAAAACCTTGTTCTCTGCAAAAGCTAAAACTACTGACTCTAGAACTGAACAGACTGCATGGATGGTATTTATGTGTCTTGATTTGTTTAATTCCTTTCATCAGCTGAACCTGTCTAATTCCTGAAAGTCTTTCTATTGATTTAAGTGTGCTTTGGGTCAAATCTTAGGTGCAGAATGTTTTTTTTATAAATAACATTCAAATAAAGCTCAATTGAGTCAATATCCACAAACAAGCTCTCTTGACCCACCAAAACTAAAACCCTACTCCCTCAACCCACTCAGTACCCATTCCACTAATTCTCCCAGGAGAAGCCTGTTAAAATACCATGCCATGGAGGATGCCCTTAAGATCTAACAGTGATCTATCTTAATTGTCTAAGTGTTCACTTAAGAGAAAAATCCAAAAACAAACCCTATAAAGTATTATTTAATCTCAAAATGTATTTCCATTTGCTGTAGCTGTAATAGTGTCTGATACCATGATTATAGGTAATTAAATTAAGAAAACTTCAGATTGCCGTAAACCTTTGTAGCAGTTCTACAAAATCAAATCTGTCACCTCTGCACCAAAGCTATTATGGTATTGAGAATACACATTCAGCCACTATGACCTTGTCTTGATTTGCATTTAACTAAACCATTTCATGAACATGCAGATGTGTAATGGAAAAGTGTTTGTAACAAAGAAAAATGTACAAGTAATTCCAAATGAAATTGGATATAAGAGTAGACCACACCAGACTTCACTCTGTTATTTCCTCATTGCAAGTTTCAAAAAGTCTAGTTCAGCTGTATGTCTATTTGTGTGCTTCATCTCTCAGGCAAGCGTTGAAAGCAGTGGGTTTGGTTGGTTTTTATCTTCTCCCAAGTATTAGTTCATTTCAGCCTCGTATGAAGGAAATCAGTCCAAAGGCTTTTAGATTGCAAACTGAAATTCTGATTTATTTCAAAAGGAAAAAATTCTGCTACGGACCACTGAATCCCTCACAGCTGAACAAAAACAACAGTCAATCAAGTTATTATCTTGTTATTTTTGCCTAAGGAGCTGAGAGAAATATGTGTATGTCTAATTTAACATCTAATTGAAATCTTTTCTGGAAGCTCTCTGGGAATAGAATTTGTGCTCTATTAGAGAACTGCCAATTTTCTTAAGATTGCCCATGTGATTTACTCAAACGGAGACACCTCTGAAGGAAGAATCATTTTCATTCACAGCTACCACAAGTCCAAATTAAAGAGGAAAGAATGTAATGTTCAGATTAATAACTGGAGCATTTTGCTGGAGGCCACTTTGCAAAGTAATGTTGTAAATAAAACACCCTAAATTGAGAGTTTCAAAAGCCTATTAATAGTTGGCAATTCAGTGTCTTTTTATTTAATCTCTGTGCAGATACATTGAACTAAAAGCCTTGATTCTGTCCTTCCTAACCTCTATTTTTGCATAACTCGGGGCAATCTACAGTTCTCTTGTTTAAATTATGTAAAGGGTTTTCCCCACAGATAAACACTGCTGAATGTATTGTACGTTCAAGGGAAAACTGATCAGCTCAATACCCATGTGGAAAAGATAGAAAAAATGTGTGTAGGCAGAGTACACGTAATGTTGAGCTAAGATACTTGGAGAAAGAAAGGATTGTCTGGATGTTAAGACACTGAGGTGGGAATCAGAAAACCTAGCTTCAATTCACACTTTTGCCATAGATTTCCTGTGTGACACTGGACTTGTCACTTAACCTATAGGTACGTCTACACTGGAGAAAAACCCCAAACCCATGGCAACGATTCTCAGACCCCAGCTTAATGGATCCGGGCTCATGTAGCTCACACTATGGGGCTAAACATAGCAGTGTAGATATTCCCCACTCTGGAGCCCGGGCTCTGAAACCAGAGAGAAGGGTGGATCTCAGAAGCCAAGCTCCAATTCGAGCGGGAACATCTGCAATGCTATTTTTAGCACTGTAGCAGGAGCCACGCGATCCTGAGTCAGGTGACCTGGGCTATGAGACTTGCTGCCGCAGGGGGGGTTTGCAGCATAGACGTACGGCATTTTCTTCCTCTCACCCTTTGTCTGTCTTGTCTTGAGACTAGAGGTTCTTTGAGGCAAGCCCTTGCTTTTACTATGGGTATGTACAGCACTTAACACAATAGGATCCTGATCTTGGTACAAGACTACAGGTAAAATTGTGAACCTATTGAAATCAATGGGAGTTTTGCTACTGACTTCAGTGGGGACAGGATTTTATCTTGCAGGTGCTACCATAATACAAATAATAATAATAACAACAACAATTAACAATGACACAGTGATTGGCACTATATAAATACTTTAACTGGACAGAGATAGGTGATGAGGGAAGAAAGCATATATGTATCATGGGATGGAAAGTTTATGTTCATCTAGAGAACATGGGGGGGAAGAGAGCAAGAAAGGAGGGAACTGGGGAAGCAGAAATGAATACACGGGGTGGAGAAAAAGGATGGCTGGGTTGAAAGAAAGGCATGAGTAGGAGTCAAGAAAGGGATGGCTGTCTGGGCTAGAGATATGAGTATTCTAGGGTAATGGACTCAAATCCTGCAGTAACACTGTCACAAGCTGCAGTTTGTGACAGCATTCATACAGCACATGGTACTTTTACTATAAGGGGACGCACACATGCCTAAAACCACTAGAGAAAGTGGAAGCTAAGTTGCTAGCCAAAATGAACAAGTTACTGAGTCGCTCATCCTTGTTCTCATTGCATCTGAGCGAGGGATAAACTTCAGGAAGATGAGCGTCTCTTTAACAATTAGGCACACTTGCATCTAATTTCCCCTCAGTAAACACATTAACTGTGCCATTTGATGAAAACTACACGTTCTCCCAAATCCCTCACACAGTATGTCAGGGACATGGTCTCTCCTTCAGCATCCTGTAGCATACTAGTGGTTTGGAGTATTTTTAGGGGGTGGGGCATGGAAAAGCCAAATCCCAGTAACACAGCATAGATAGCCATTATTTTATTGCCCTCCTCCAACAGCTGTTTTGATGGGCTGGGACATGTTTGGGTTGAAAGAAGGGATGGGGATGATTTTGTGCTCTTTTGAGCCTCTGGAAATAATCTTCTCTCATGTCCCATGGCAGGGTCCCTGCCCTGAAGAGCTTAGGACTTGTTTATCAAGGTATTGAGCACTCACATCACCCATTGACTTCAACTGGAATTGTGGGAGCCCAGCAACTCTGAAAATTAGCCCCTAACTATATTGTCTAAGTGGATGGCCATAAACACTTGTATAATTTAAGGTAGGAACTAGCTTCATTTTGTATCCGGTAAAGTATTGAGCATGTTGGCACACCTTCACATCCTTCCATTGTCCCCTATAACACTCCGTTTATTTTATGAACAGTAAAACCTCAGAGTTAGAACACATCAGGAATGAAGGTTGTTCGTAACTCTGAAATGTTCATAACTCTGAACAAAATGTTATGGTTCTTTCAAAGTTTACAACTGAACATTATCTTAATACAGCTTTGAAATTTTACTATGCAGAAGAAAAATGTTGCCTTCCCTTTTTTTTTTAAATAGTTTACTTTTAACACAGTACTGTACTGTATTTGTTTGGGGCGAGGGAGCGGTCTCTGCTGCTGCCTGATTGTGTACTTCTGGTTCCGAATGAGGTATGTGGTTGACTGGTCAGTTCATAACTCTGGCGTTCGTAACTCCAAGGTTCTACCGTATGATCAAACTGTTCCTCTCATAGAAATAAATGCTGCAGTGAATGGGATTTTCATCCACTTCTCACAAGCTGTAGCTTCCAGTATCATGTGCACTTATTTGTTAACATGTGAGATTTTTGCAACCCCATTCTTCTTTATGTCCTCACACATTAATCTCCTGGGATATGCATTTCAATATGTCATAGTATTTTTGTGTAAAAAAGTATATTTCTAAAGATATAAAGATGGAGGTTAACTACCATGTTATACGTCATTCAGAGGTTTTTGTTTTAATCAGAGAACCATATGGGTCAGAACTGGAAAAGACCTATTAGAGCATCTAGTCCATCTCCCTGCCAATGCAGAATTGTTAACCGTATATTTTCTAGTGCTGATTGCAAAGAATCAAATACATTTAAGCTCAGCAGGCAAAACTGCATATGCAATTCAGTAGCATCAATCCTTCATTGGTCAAACATCTTTATCTTCTTGATTTAAGCCTCATAGAATATCAATAACCAAATGAAACTAGCAAAGCTGCCTGATTTTAGCCAGAAGTAATCTTAACATTTCAGCGTCTATTATAATGATTAACCAAAAAAAACCCAGAACAAAACAAAACAAAAAACCAACAACAACACATCACCTCTGCAACAGAAAAATTCCTTATTCTAAAGTTAATGTTCACACTGGCTGATTTGTCGGGAGGTTTAAAGACTTAAAATAAGCCAGAAAGTATTCTAGACCTACATTTCTGATTTGAGTGGGGCTGAAATTCTGAGAGAAAGGGGCAATTTAAATTAAAACATATACTGATTGCTGACATGCCATGGTCCAGTCCTCTGCACTTCACCTGGTAGACAGTGCTAATACTGAATTGCATCTCAGTGACACTAATTTCCAAAAGATAAATTCTGTGATCAAGATATGTTCTAGGGATTCTTTTTTGTTTTGTTTTTTTCTTTTTTGTTTTGTTTTGGTTTTAATGTGGCATTAAAGGAATTGTTTGCTAGCTGCAATTTGGGACATGGATTTCTGCACTCACTCCAGCAAGAATTTGTGTAGTGTAATACTGTCAAAGCCATCAGGAAATTAAATGGTCCCTCATTTTATGTAATCTAATGTTTTGTTAAAAGGTCAGGAGCTACAAAGGTTTACTTGAATAGCATGTGAGCGTTACCAATTATAAAAAATGTATTGGCTAAACTTACAGGTAAGCAAAAAAGTGATATATTTCACTGGCTCCTTTATTATACAACAGCAGTGTGCATCACAAATCAGGAGCTGTTCCATCAAAGAGCATAATTACTTTAACTTGTTATTTTTTTTAATATATTTAAAAATGAATTGCTAACTCAGTTCAAGGATCACAAAGCTCTCTCTACATCCCTCTGTTCCTGCATGGAAATAGCATTAAAATCCACTCGGGAAAAAGAAAACAATGTTTAAATAAATCTGACCTCATACCTCTTGTGTTCTGCTGATTGATGGTTGTGTAATTGACAAGGTCCCAAACTCCAGATTAGTAGGCTGATCAAAGGAAGGTGTATAGCAAGTTGCTGTCTGTTCCACCTCTCCTGGAAGCACTAATGACCCTGCTGAAAACAAAATACTTGACTCAATCTTTCCACTCAATGTATAATTTAGCAAAATCATACTCTAAAATCTCGCAGAACTCAGAAGCTTGGTAGCACTTGTATTATACTTTTCTTGTTGTACAAAATATAATACAGGTACTTATCTTTAGAGCAGATGCAGTCCTGAACCAAAAGCCAGCTCAAAAAAATGCCTGTACTTTGGGGAAGTCAAATTGGATTTGAACTTGATGGCTGGCCCCAATTTCTCAAATAAGTTAAATCAAAACCATAGATCGTGGAGACCCCCAAACTCTTGGGAAGTTTAGGTCTGGATGCCCCTCTATTCAAAAGAGGAGGCAAGGGCCAGTGCAGAGGTCAGTGGACTGGGAGACAGGAAACATGAGTTCTATCCCCAACTCTGACCTGCTGGGTGACCTTTGGCAAATCACTTCACTTCAGTTTCTTCATCTGTAAACTAGACAGGATGGAGCCTGTCCCTGTGGACCCTGGAGACAGAGACTTCTTGGGGTGACTTGTGGGTGTGGTGGGGCACCTGGGAAGTTCACAAGAGAGCAATGATCCAGCCACATCTCTTCACTTCCCAGTTTTGCTGACAGGAGATGAATTTACATAGTCCCATTGTTCCATTTAGGTTATGGATGTCCCAGGGAGGCCTAGCTTCATCTAGCTTCTCCTCCGAAGATTGTTTATTGTGTCAAAGTCAGCAAGATTATTCACAGTGGCTTTGTAAAAGGGACTCTTCTTTATTAAAGAGCTGAAGCTCATCCCCCCTGGGATCTCAAATTAGGTTCAAATCATGAGCCAGAAGATGAAAGTTGAGGAATTAAAGTTTTCACCTTTCAGCCTAATTTCTTTGTAGTTTGCTCCATAAATCTTTGTATCTTAGGGGCTTGTATTGGCTCTCATTTCCATAATATTTGAGCATCTTCCAGGTCAATTAGATAGGCAAAGCCTTTTGAACGTAGAAAGAACCTGGGTAAGCTTGCTAATAGGTGTGTGCTAAGCCTTGACATGTTCAACCACTCATAGACTTTAAGGCCACGAAACCATCATGATGATCTAGTCTGACCTCCTGCACATTGCCACAGAACCACACCCACCCACTCCTGTCATAGACCCCAACCTCTGGCTGAGTTACTGAAGTCCTCAAATCATGATTCAAAGATTTTAAGTTACAGAGACTCCACCATTTACACTAGTTTAAACCTTCAAGTGACCCATGCCCCATGCTGCAAAGGAAGCTCCTTCCATTATTCGTCAATTCCAAGGCCAGAAAGGACCACTCTGATCATCTAGTCTACCCTCCTGCATCACACAGGCCATGGAACTTCCCAGAGCATATAGTTTAGGAAAAGAGCCAACCTTAACTTTAAAATGGTGAGTGATGGAGAATCCACTATGACTCTTAGTAAATGGTTTCAGTGGTTAATTACTGTCACTATTTAAAAAGTATGCCTTATTCCCAGTCTGAATTTATCTAACTTCAACTTTGAGCCATTGGATCAAGTTTTACCTTTGTCTGCTACATTGAAGAGCCGATTTTTAAATGTTTGTTCCCATGTAGGTGTAATAGATATGGCCATTTTCTGTGGGATCTTTGGGAGATCTTACTATATTAAGTATATGTATCATTTTGGGCCAGGGATTGTATATAATTCCATGAAGGAGGGTGACCACAGTCTTCCAGGAATTAAGAACAGTGGGGAGGTGGGTGGGCTGGTTAGACCAATTTATTCATGTTGTAACACCTGCAGAGAGGTACCACCATCCGGAGTGGCTCACATATATTGGGTCAAATTGGATTCTCCAGAGACCAACAGACAAAGAAAGGACTTTTGGATAAATAGCCGGAGTTTACACTGTCTCAGGGTCTTCTTCCTGATCCAGCAAACAGACAGAACCTTCTCCCCAGGGGGCGGGGAGCAAGTTTTAGGGAAGGGTTGGAAGGACTGACACCTGCCAGAGCCCTTACTGGAATTGGGGATGATCTCTGGTAAACTTATTAGCATGCATGTAGGTATTTTTGTTGTTTGTAATATTTTCTCTGCAATACTTTTATATTAAGAATAACTGTGTTTGCTTATAAAGGGTTGTGTGGCCTCTGAAGATAAAGCAAAGTGCAGTGCTGGTCTGTCTAGGCAGTCTGGCTTGCTGGGGAATTCACAATGAAGGCAGGGAACCATGCAGCCTAGAAAAACTCTGGTCAGAAGGGAGACAGACATGGTCTCCACCCAAGAGACGTGATACCTGTGAGCTAGAAACCTAAAAGTTAGTGCCCTTGCTGGATCATGGAGGGGAGATACAGTTGAATTTGTCCTGAACTGTGACAATAGGTACTTATAGACTGTAATCAAGTCAACCTTTGACCTTTTCTTTGTTAAATAGACTAAACTCCTTGAGTCTATCACTGTAAGGCTTGTTTTCTAATTCTTTAATCATTCTCATGATCCTTCTCTGAAATCTCTCCAATTTAGCAACATCCTTGAATTGTGGACACCACAACTGGACATATTATTCAGCAGCAAATACAGTGGTACTAGTAACCATTAATGCCAAATACAGAGGTAAAATAACCTCTCTACTCCTACTTCAGCTTCCCCTGTTTATGCATCCAAGGATTGCATTAGCCCTTTTGGCCACAGCATCACACTGGGAGCTCGTGTTCAGCTGATTGAGGGGCCTGATGGCTAAATCTTTTTTAGAGTCACTGCTTCCCAAGATACAATCCCCCCACCCCATCCTGTAATAATGGCCTACATTCTTTGTTCCTAGATGTATACACTTACATTTAGCTATATTTTTGTGTAGGACCAAGAACCAATCCCTGCCGGACCTCACTAGAACACACCCATTCGTTTATGACTCATAGGGATCAAAACTATTCCTTTGCTACAGAAGGAAGAAGTGGGCCAACATCTAAATATGGTGGGATCTCCCCCAACTTGTTTCAAATTCACTTGCTCAATGTACTTATTGCAGGAGGTACGCCTGAGCATTCCCTCCTGATGTAAATCGTTGATCATTTCTGTATAAAGAACAAATATGTCACTGTTTATTCCCAATAGACCAATTTGTGGAGGGGAGGGGGACCCCCATAATGAAACCATCTGGCAAAATCTCCAAAAGACAACACTTAAAAATTAGGATAACAGAAGAAAATGTATTTTTGCTTTCAGCAAGAAGTGCTTTGTCATACTCAGGATGTCAGTTCTAATTTTTTAAAGCTTGTTAGTAATACAAACAATGTTTCAGATTTCTTTCAATCCATAAGAATGTGGTAATCAACCTTTGTTTGCCAGTAGACATGTCAGAAATGAGCATTTTCTCTGTACCCTGGCTGTGCGACAGCAAATGAGAGCCTAATCAGTAAATGCTGCTTTCCTTGGTAATGTTTCATCAAGAAACTCCTTCGGAGATTAAAATTAGGGAGTCTTGACAGCCTTCCTTCTCAGTGGGAGGTTCCACAGGAACTGTAGGGTTCTGTAAGATCTAGCCAGTACCTCACAGCTGGCTTAGCCCAATGCTATAGCACTAGTGGAAGATGATGATCCTAATTAAGCTGCTAATTACATTGTTACTGGTGGTGATTAATTAGCAACAGGATTGCCTTGGACACTGCCAATGACATCATATAGATAGAGATAATTGAGGACGTACTGATATCAGAAAAGCAAGAAGGATTTGGAATGCACCTTTCTTAATACTATGGAGAATCACCTTCCTGGACGAGGTGGTTGTGAAATCCTGGGATTCTAGTAACATACAACACAGCATAGCAGGGCAGATTCGGAAACTGAGCAATTCTCTTATCTTTAGTTTTTGGTGTTATGATGGATCAGCAGCAAGTGGTTGCTAAATCAGTGAACACTGTTAAATAAGCCAGTTTCTTAGGTAGTTATGTAGCACTGACATATTAATTAAACTTTAAAAAAAACTAGTCAGGAGGGTTCTGTTTGCAACTCTGACAGTGACTTTGGACAAATCTCTCAAGCCCCTCTTTGTGCTTCCATTTCCCCATCAGTAAAATGGGGGAAATGAGTAAGCATTTGAGAGCTACAGATGAAAAGTGCAAAATAAGTGCTAAGTGGTATTATTTCTGATGCTCTTCCCCTCACCCAGCACTCAGAATCATTTTGAATTTATATTTACTTGTGTCCTTAACACATTTTGAGATGTTTATAGAAGTTATGCGTATAGGATTTTTTAATTTTATTTTACATTTTACTTAGAGAAGACCCAGTAATTGAGCCATTCTTGGAGCAGTGCAGAAAATGATTTGTCAACACTCTTGAAAAAGGTTAGATGTAAAATTAATCATACTGCCACAGTGTGGAAACCAGGTATTTCTCAACGTCCCATGAGAATTCATGATCCTTTGTATTGTTGCCTTAAGCTACTTACAGTCAGAGATTAAATTTAATGAGAAAGAGAGAGATTAAATGGCGTGCACCATGCACGTGCTGTCTGTACACTGTGGGTTAAAGCTCTGGTTTGGGGAATCAGATTTTCATGGCTAACTAGAGTTATTATGCCAAATTCCCACAATTCAAAGACTAGTTTCAGCTTTTAGTTGCAAGACTGCTGTCTAACTAAAATAACTACAATTTATTTGTATATTGGCGATCTGATTTATAGAGACCATTGTATTTCTATGAATTCTTTTGTTCATAAGCAGCAGCTACAACCGGCCCTGAAAGGACAGGTTAGTTGGACACAGAATTTTAAAAAGGAAAGAAAAGAGTGTGATTTCCTCCAGGACACACCCGAAAAAAGTATTAGTTCAACTGGGACATTTTAACACCTGTGATCAATTATGCTTGTGTTCATTAATGTTTAAGATTTACACTTTTTACAAGTGTGTACTCTACAGTATAGAGGACAGTACCTTCATTCTCATTAGGCTTATTATGATGGTTTTACCATACAAGATACAAACCAGTCAGTGAAGTCTAGTAGTCGGAGCACTGGACCAGGAGCCCAGAACTCCTGAATTCTATCTCAGCTTTGCAACTGTCTCCACTGTTGCCACAGGCAATATACAGCTAACTCCCGTGCCTCAGTTTCCCCATCTGTAACTTTGGATGCTATTTGCCTTATTCACAGGGGATTATGAGGAATTAGTTCATATCTGTGCAGCACTTTCAAGGCTATAATACACTATATAAACCCTTAGTGTTGTTATGTACACTGTAGATTGCTGAGAGTTGATAAGGATTACTCCTGCATGAAGGGGCAATGAAGGTTTTCTCATGGGACAAGCCGAGGAGAGCAGCTATTGCAAATCAAGTGTCACATAAAAGGATAGTAGTTAGCTCAGTGATAATCTGCAGTAGTGAAGGTAGACCGTTACGATTATTTTATAATCACCCATAAAAGCAGCAATTGCCAGATTAACCCAATATGGTTTGCATTCCTACCATAAATCTGTATTTAGGCAGGGCAAGCAGATGATCATTTTTGTAGTTTTCAACCTCTTTAAATGCAATCTGTTTAACTTGGTGTTTTTAAATGTATGTGATTAATATTAATGCTCACAAAAATGACTGATAGTGCATCATACAGCTAGACAAGAGTGGGAAGCTTCAGTGTAAGCTATTATACACCTTTGCCAGTGCTCTTCACTCCTGACCATCATCTGTGCTATTCTAGTGCCAGACCTGCCATGAGTGAGAACTGCCAATTAGGGCTGTCAGGTGATTAAAATAATTAATCACGATTAATCGTGCGATTAATTGCACTGTTAAGCAATAATGGAGTATCATTTATTTAAATATTTGTGGATGTTTTCTACATTTTCAAATGTATTATTTCAATTAAAACACAGAATACAAAGTGTACAGTGCTCACTTTATATTTAATTTTTTATTACAAATATTTGACTGTAAAAAACAAAAGAAATAGTATTTTTCAATTCACCTAATACAAGTACTGTAGTGCAATCTCTTTACAATGAAAGTTGAACTTACAAATGTAGAATTATGTACAAAAAAATAACTGCATTCAAAAATAAAACAATGTAAAACTTTAGAGCCTACAAGTCCACCTATTCCTACTTCAGCCAATCACTCAGACAAAGTTTGGTTAAAATTTGCAGGAGATAAAGCTGCCCGCTTCTTGTTTACAATATCACCTGAAAGTGAGAAGAGGCATTCAGATGGCACTATTGTAGCCAGAGTCGCATGGTATTTACATGCCAGATGCACTAAAGATTCATATGTCCCTTCATGCTTCAACCACCATTGCAGAGGACACGTGTCCATGCTGATGATGGGTTCTGCTTGATAACGATCCAAAGCAGAGCAGACCGACACATGGTCATTTTCATCATCTGAGTCAGATGCCCCCAGCAGAAGGTTGATTTTCTTTTTTGTGGTTTGAGTTCTGTAGTTTCCACATCTGAGAGTTGCTCTTTTAAGACTTCTGAAAGCATGCTCCATACCTCGTCCCTCTCAGATTTTGGACGGCACTTCAGATTCTTAAACCTTGGGTTTAGTGCTGTAGCTATTTTTAGAAATCTCACATTGGTACCTTCTTTGCATTTTGTCAAAACCGCAGTGGAAGTGTTTTTAAAATGAACATGTGCTGGGTCATCATCCGAGACTCCTATAACATGAAATATATGGCAGACTGCAGGTAAAACAGAACAGGAGACATACAATCCTCCCATAAGGAGTTCAGTCACAAATTTAATTAACACATTAACACATTATTTTTTTAACAAGCATCGTCAGCATGGAAGCATGTCCTCTGGAATGGTGGCTGAAACATGGAAGAGGCATACAAATGTTTAGTATATCTAACATGTAAATACCTTGCAATGATGGCAAAAGTTCCATGCGAAAGCCTGTTCTCACTTTCAGATGACATTGTAAATAAGACGCAGGCAGCAGTAACTCCCATAAATGTAAATAAACATTTGTCTTAGCAATTGGCTGAACAAGAAGTAGGACTGAGTGGATTTGTAGGCTCTAAAATTTTACATTATTTTATTTTTGAATGCAGTTATGTAACAAAAAAACTCTATATTTGTAAATTACACTTTCACAATAAAGAGATTGCACTACAGTACTTGTATGAGATTAATTGAAAAATACACTTTTTTTACAGTGCAAATATTTGTAATAAAAATAATAGTATAAAGTTAGCACTGTACACTTTGTATTCTGTGTTGTAATAGAAATCAATATATTTGAAAATGTAGAAAAACATCCCAAAATATTTAATAAATTTCAATTAGTATTCTAATGTTTACAAGTGAGATAAAATTTTTTTTGAGTTAATTGTGTGAGTTAACGGCGATTAATCAACAGCCCTACTGCCAATTATTTCAGACTTATCACCTTGTCACCTGTTCTGAAATAGGAACAGGTGTTCACTATGGATTAGATTAAGATCACTTAATTCATTTCGCTAGTGATATAAACCAGATCTGAATTCAGGTTTCCAGTCAAAAGGCAGCCTAGAGAGTAAACTCACTGCACCTATGGAACCTTTAATTCTTTAACAGATATACTTAGAATTTGAGAGGTGTACTCAGACCTGAGTCCTGGAAATCTATAAAAGGAAAAATGAGGGAACTAAGGACCATCACACTGAATAGAAACCTTTGCTGTCCGGGCCTAATATAGGAGTGCAATCTCATAGCCTGTGTTCTGAAATGCCAGGGGTGAAGAACAAAACATTAACTCTCTATTTGCTTTCTTCTGCGAATTAAAGCCAGACTTTGAATAGTCTCCTGCAGGCTCTCTGGCTTCAATGGAAGCTCTGTACCCACAGAGAAGTGAAGGGTAGTCAAGCAGTTAGAGCACTCACTGTGGACTCAGAGCCCTCCATTCAATTCCATACTCTGCCACAGATTCTTTGTGTGATCTTAGGCAAGACACTTAAGGTACCCCTACCCTGGAATAAAAGAGCCATTGGACAGACACAGCTGGCTTGGGGTCAGTTGACTCAGGCTCACAGGGCTCAGGCTGCAGGGCTAAACAATTTTTGATGTTCGGGCTTGGGATGGAGCCTGGGCTCTGCGACCCTCCTCCCTCTTGTGGCCCCAGAACTCAGGTTCCAGCCCAAACCTTAATGTCTATACACAGCAATTTTGCAGCCACATGACTCTGAGTCAGCTGGCCTGAGCCAGCCACAAGTGTTTAATTGCTGTGTAGTCTATCTGTGCCTCAGTTTCCCATCTGCACTTTCCTATTTCACAGGTGTGTTGTGAGGATAAATCTGTTAAAGACTGTGTAAGGTGCTCTGAAGCACAGTGGTAATGGTGGGTGGTAGGGGACACACAAATATCTAGGATACACTCTGGCAGAATTTCACCCGTAGGATTTTTTTTGAGGGGAGGAGGTTAAAATTACTATAGGAGTATGAAATATCTGCAATGAAATATTTGCAATTTTGTGGGGCACATCTCTACAAATTCAAAATGGGTCCAACTTTGTGAAATGTTAACACTATAATGAAATATTTATAGTGAACATGGGTCCACATTTGAGTGAAACTGTTTTTCCACAGTAAAAACAGACAGAACTTCAGGATTCTGCATCTCTTGGTAGCCTTATTGAGAATTTTTGCAAGAATTAGAATGATTAAAATAAAAATGTGGACAAAAATTCAGGAACAATTATCAAAAAATACCGTTCACCAGGAGCCAGAATCATAAATCTTAGGCTGTTACTTGTACTGAACTCCTCACAACCTTGGATAAAGAAATTATTTCAATATTCTCTTCCAGAGTGAAGGCATGAGTTATTTTTTCCTAACCACAGCCTGATTCAGAATCTAAAGAGGAAGGAAAATTCATACATTTGGAGTTAGGGACAGAGAGCAAGCACAAGAGTGAAAGAAAAGGAACATACCACTATATGTCCCTTGACCGAATTCATCATCTGTGTCAAAATCTTCCAACTCCAAGTAATTGTCCACCTGTGAAAAGACCCAAAACCAAAAGATTGAACAAATAAAATTAAGTCTATTCTTTCCATTGTTCTCACTACAACTTGGCAAAGCAAAAATTATGACTTAACATCAGTTTCTCCGTTCCCTTTGTAGCTTTTACAGGAGTTTGAAAGTTTATTAAAATTATTATTATTATTTGAAAAAAAGAAATGTTTGGTATACTTCCTGTATTTTTAAAAGTAGTTAAAGAAACACTGACAAATAGTTTAGTATCAACTTTAGGTTTTGGGGAGGAGAAAAATAGATTTCATAAATTCTACTATGCCTAATTTGAATAGCAATGTTTTCATAACTTACAATAATGTAAAAACATTTTTCTTTGTAAATGGAATAAGAGACAAATGTTACTCTGCAGTCTTGGGAATCCACTGCCTGAGACCCAGAAAGTGAAACTGACTCTAAACAAAAGAGAAACTGACCACTATAGTTTCATTTTTCAAGCGATTTAAGTGAAAAAAGCAAAGAAACAACTTACTTGAATTTTTTTCAGACTTAAATCAGGAGGTTTTTTGTTATTTTTTTTAGCCTTAACAATGGTAGTTTTAAAATGTCTTAGGCGTATTTAAAGTGCTTTGTAAGAATACTGCTTTATCATTAAAATTCTCCACGGGTGCATAGTGGGAGCGGGCACAAAGATTCTCCCCACAAGTGTTGCCTGCATAAGGCCTGACAAAATTTCACTCACTAAAGTCACCCTCTGTGCTGATGGGTATAGAGGGCCAGAAAAAGTCCTCTGTCCCATATGAGACCTTCTTAACAATTCAAAATAGAATTCCCTTCTAAGTGCCTATAAATGATAAAATGAGTTCATTGATTAAATACATAACATATACAAGAGAAATGACAGGAAACTTTTCCTCCTTGGGCTTGGAACTTGCTTTTCTTAGAGGAGAGATGTAGAAAACTATGCTAATAAACAATGTGCCTATCTGCAACTCTGAACATATGAACAGTCTGGTCTCTACACACACATTACAAAAAAATCTCAAAATGACTCAACCTCATGCTAAAAAAATGAGACCTTCCCCACCCATTCCACTCAACCAAATCCCTTTAGAAAAAAGCCTGGAAAAATGGATTGCCCTGGCAACATGGGATGAAGGTCAATGAATCTGAGCTCAGTAAGAGCGAAGTGGGGAGTAACTTTCACAGTCGAAACCGTACATTGGGAATGCCTTTCCCCCAACTCGCAGACAAACATATTCAGGGATTGTCAGGTAGAGCATCTCAACTGATCTCAGGTCCTAGGTTAAAAGAAGGGAGGAGACACAATCCCGAATGGGATTTGTAGGTCAAAATGAGCATCTTGAACTACACCTGGAAGTGAACTGGTGGAACCAGAGCAAACATCGGAGCACAGCTGTACTATTCTCCTTTGAAGTAGCACTGCTGAGTTGGAGACTTGCCCCATATTGCACTGAGTTTACAGCACAGAACCACAGAGAAATTAGAGATACAGAAGGTTTAATCATCTCATCCAGTTCAAGACCAATCCCTCCAACCAGCCCCTTGCAATTTAAGCCCTTACAAAGAGAACACTTTTATATCATATTAAAGGTACAAACTTGTTAACAGAAAAAAACTGGTTAGATGGTGCTGCTAGAGTTCTTCCTTCCCTCAGAATAATTGTGGAAGCAAACACTGTATTTCCAGACACTTTCCCCACCCCCAAGTAAAATAATTTGTAAATCAGTGCATGAGACAGAGATTAGATGTGTTCTGCTTATAATTCCTACCCTGAAAAGCACTGAAGCAAATCTTACCTTCAGTCTTCTTGCCAGACTGAGGTCACCTTGGTTAGAGCAGCCAACTTTCCAGCCTTCACCCATCATTATCTGCAGAGATATTTACGTGCATTAAAATGAAGCAAGAATACAGATCACATTCAAAGCTCTCACTGATTTACATTTGCAAAAGGGCTGCATGTTTGGGTCCTTTAAAATGTATGTGGAATAAAAAAAAAAGTGAATGAAATGGTTTCTGAACAGAGGTTAGGGAATATCATCATAAATATATCCAAACTAGGTCCAATGGAGAAACACAATGCGCAATCAAAATAAGCACAACAGCAGTGTTTAGAACAGAAGCAATAGTTTCAATGGCAGTTGTTCTCTCTATTCTTATCCCAAAGGCAGGTGTAAAGGTTACAGCAGCCAATTCATTGCATTACGAATGCTTTTTGCTATTACTGGAGCAATGTTTCCAGTGCATCCAGTTATTACTGGATTTGTTTCTTAAACTACTACTGTGATAAAAACGTGCAATCGTTCCTGAAACTTTAGTTCTATAGCAACAATGATAAATATTAGGCTATTCTGTTAACTAAGAGATAGTGGAGGTCTCATCGTGCTTTACAAGGCACAAAGCCAGTTCCCAAGTGGCTAAGACAAGAGACCGAAAGGCAGTTTATCCAAAGATGGAACCATATTCTTGATGAGAGAAACAGCACAAAGTTTCTGTTATCAGTAGTATTATACAAGAGTCTGAAAGGCTGTGATTCTTTTAAAACTCTTATCTGAGTTTCATTCACACAGGACTATGATCCCTGCAGGAGCCTGACCACCCCTGTATACTACAGCTGCTCTACAGGTAGAGCAAATGGCTGGCGTGTTCCCCTCAAGTGCATCTCGTGTTCCCTCCCTCCCACACCTTATATAGAATTCTACAGAATCTGCTTCAGATCAGATATTGCCTTCAGTCACTACCACTCAGCCAGTGCATCTCCTCTACTTCACTCTCTAAGGGCATTTAGAGCCAGAAGAGAGCCTCTTCCTCTCCATGAATGAATATTTTTGCCTGTCTTCTCTTTAATTTAATGTTTGCCTCTGTGGACTGATGCCAGTCTCGTTACCTGGTCTTCATCCACAGTCTGTGATGAGAGAGACACTGATGGCTCTTTGTTTCTTACAGGAGAGACATTCTGTTTATTTCTGTTTGACAACTCAAGCATTGAAAATGTATTTTCTATGGAATCCATTTCAGATACTCGGCTTTTCATTTTCACCTCTTCTGCAGGGAGAAATCATAGTGCATTAGAAACCATAATACACCCTCCAAGAAAAAAGAAAGATGCATAACAAATGCACATTGTATCTTGTTGGAACAAGCATTATTACTATAAGTGCTTCTTTTGTCTATTCAATGTCGTTTTCCATTCATACTTGGAGCTTAAGATACATGCATGTGTTTTGTGGCATGTATTGTGTGGTCTTTTTCATAAAATTGAATAAACAATTTGAATATGCAAAACACAGTAAGTCCCCTTTGCCCTTGTTCTTCAAGTACTCACTGCTGTCATGCAGTCTCATATGTTGTACAGAAAACTAGATAAAATAACACAATGAATGAAAAACAGAAAGACAAAAGCCCAGTTCCTAATGAAGGTTGCTACTTTGTTCTTCATTTAAACACTTTGGGGTACTTGTTCATGGGTTGGCCACCATGTATATGCTGTGCAAAATGGCACGCACTTGTGCATGTGCCCTCACTTGACAAGTAAACACCAGTGCAGACAGAACCAGAATCTTCTGTGATACCAGTGAAATCTGGAGTAACTGCATTTAACAGAGTTACGTCAGATTTACACCAATATAACTCCAACCAGAATGTGACTCCTGCTCCTCAACACCAGAACACACTCCAGCAACTATATGTCTACTTTCAATAATCTAACACATTTGCATACACAGCTGTGGAAGCTGTATTCACAAAATCCCACTGGCCATTTCTCATGCTGCTCCCTGCACCCAGAAGGCTATCTCCCACGCAATGTACTAAGTCCGTGGTTCTCAAACTAGGGCTCCATTGGCCTGGAGCGGCAAACCACGGCCAGTGGGAGCTGCGATCGCCCAAACCTGCAGACGTGGTGGGTAAACAAATCAGTCCGGCCCGCCAGGGGCTTTCCCTGAACAAGCGGCGGCCCTAGTTTGAGAACCACTGTACTAAGTAACTTCCCTCTCCTCCTTCATATTCCTATACTGTGGGAGCATCTTCTTGCCATACAAAATAGGAGTAGTTCTTGTACCTCCTATCTCCTCCTCTAGCGTGAAGGCCAGGTCAAGCTTCTACCCTTATGTATGTGGATATGGAGACCATCTGGGAGAATCCCATGGTGGATAAAGAAGAAATATGGCACTGAGGTTTCTTCGTCAGAGTCATTGCTACTGTGGGTGTTTGAAGTCTCCCAGGACAACAGGATTGGGGAACTCAAGCACCTTTATGGACAATGTTTCTGCTAGCTCTGCTTGTCTAGGTCCTAGGACATACAGACAAGAGATTCTGGGGTGGACTTGTAGCCTATTGTCACCCACACTGCAGCAGCTGGCAGGAAGGAGGCAGGAGGCAAATGCTATAACTGGATAACAGGGGTACAATGTGGAGGGGCCTCAGTGACATATCTCAGGGACTGAGATCTGGCCACAGCAATCTACAAGCCCTCTCACAAAGGAACAGACTAGAAGAGACACCAAAGGTATTATGTGAACCCCATGGGACAAGGTTAGCATTCTACCCTGTATTGGACACCCACCTAAAGGCTAAATTGGGAATTACTATATTCATCCCTGTCTGTATGCAACTAAGCTGTTGTACTAGTTTATCTGTATCCTTTCGTTCTTGGCAGCCCTAGTAAAGAATCCTCTCATTTGAGCCATGCATGAGTGCTTATTGGGATCCCTCCAAGATAGCTTACAGGGCAGAGTGCAGATCACCCTCTGCACTGGCATGTTCCTGGTTTGGTTTTCCAAAGCATTCCTGAAAACCCACTGGATGGGGGCAATTACACTAGGAAACACTTGCTGTTTGGTAGACAACTGTCAATAGGATGCCAGTATTGGTCTTGTTCCTGAGTGCAAAGATTAAGTGGATGCATTCAAACAAGGTTGGTTCTCTTGGAGGACTTCTCTGGCACTGAAGGTTAGATTAGAATAGTACAGCTACTCTGACTTCTAGTTTGGATTTTCAAAAGTACTCAGTACTGGCCTCACTCTGCACCCACTGAAGTTTTACCGTAATGGGCAAGATTTTCAAAGACACAAATGACTTTCATTAGTAGATGGGTGACACCTAATGGCCCTTTGTGCTTTTGAAAATCTCCCCAACTTCAATAGAAGCAGAGTTAGGACCACTGTGAGTGCTTCTGAAAATCCCAACACCAGTATCTGTGGTGTACCTGCTGAGATGGGACTTAGATAGCAGTGTCACCTAACCAGATTTCAGCAATGTAAGCTCAGTCTAGGCATTCCTGACCAATCAGGACATGTTTAATAACTGGCTTATTGATTACTGACCAAGCATTGAACAATAGGAGGGTTTTCTCCCTGCAGCACTATAAAAAATATTTTCGAGGATGCCAAGAGGAAAATAGTAAAGTGTGACTTTGTTTTTTTCTATAAAAAAGAATTACATTGTAAATTATTAAATGGCTTTAGAGGAACAGGCACAAATGGATGTCTGACTTCATGCCAAGAGCACACCTATGCTCATAATGCATAATAAATGCACAAGTCTATCTGCCTTATTTTTAATTTGAAAATTACATTTTCTAATAACAACAAGAAGCAATCTGCAATGCATTTCTAAGGCACGATTACATGTCTCATGCATTTAAAGTCACTCATGCATTATAACACCACTCAATGTACAATGTGGATGGAGCATTTTCCAAGAATTTAATGACAGTTTCAGGATTAGTATCCTCAGAAATCAACTCTCCCAGGGTTAATTATTAATCCCCAGGGGCACCTCTGTGCTCCAGTCATTATTGTATACAAATCATGACAATACTATGGCCACAGCCCTGCAGTCCTCACTCATATAAGTAAAGGCTGCAGTAGTAGGCCTATATTACTAGGAATTAAGGAAGTAAGATGCACTTTACAGGTCAGAGTAAAATAACAGAAAGGTTTCTCTCTCCGCTAATATATGGCTCAAGATTCTCTGAGCATTTCCTACCTCCTAGATATCCCACTTGAACACTGGACTTTGCACTGCTTTTTTACAACTCCACAGGCTTCTTTTTTAAAAGAAGACAAAATGAAAACGACACAAGGGCATTCGCCACTTATTCCCCTCATCACCATCCCTTTTTTCAAGCCAATGAAACAACTTTGTATCTCACTAGAAGCAGTACTGGCTCCAAGGTTTTTGCCGCCCCAAGCAGCAAAAAGAAAAAACAAAAAAAGCCGTGATCGCGATCTGCAGCTCTACCGCTGCTGCTTCAGTCTTTGGCGGCAATTCAGTGGCTGGTCCTTCGCCCCGAGGGGGAGTGAGGGACCCGCCGCCGAATTGCCGCCAAAGACCTGGACGTGCCGCCCCTCATGCAACTGCTTGCTCGGCTGGTGCCTGGAGCCGGCCCTGACTAGAAGACCTCTCCTAAATACCCTTCAGATGAGATGGTTGGTTTCTATCTGAAGGCATCCTTCTTTTTCCCCAAAATAACAGAAACAGCAAACTGAGTCATTGGAAAAGCTTGAATTTTTTTTTTTTTTAAAGATCAAAAGTTAAGCAGCCTGCTTTAAGGACCGAAAGAGAAAAGGTCATTTTCAGAGCTATCAAGTCACAAAAGGATGTTTGTGAGCCCCAGAATAGAGTTTGGCCTGAAGCTCTGATTACGTTGTTAGCCAGATGCTTCCCATGTCTATTCATTTGGCAACATAAATTTGATACATAAATGTCTGTCTCATCTCATTTTCGTTTCTATTTTTCATCAGAGCTTTGTGCCACTCTTTCATCCCACCCCTAATATTTCTTGCTTTGCAATAAGTGTCAGACATATGTTTTAAAAAATCTACCAGTGTTTCATGGAACAACAAGGCTCCACCACCTGAAAGAGAGCTTTCTTTTGGCATTTTTTAAGTCACAATTTTAATACACATGAAACAAAAGTTTTTCCAAAGGTTTTTTTAATGTTTCATTACTCTGCAGGAATGGTATCTCAGTTTATTTTGATACCAGGCAAACTTCCAGCTGATCGCCCTTACCAGGCCACCAGGGCAACTGGTATCTTGTTTCAGAAATGCAACAAATGTAACACTGGAAAAGTAGGGGGTCCAATCCAATTCTCAGTGAAGTCAATGAAGAAGAATCTCAGTGATTTCAATGGAAGAAGAATCAAGCCCATGCTATGTAAAGCTGACATTCTATGATCCTCCTGGTACAAATCCATATCAACGTACAAAACTGCATGGTGGCCTAGTGCATAGAGCTGTAACTCAGGAAACCTGGATTCTATTCCTGGCTCTGTCACTGGCCTCTAGATGACCCTGGGCAAGTCATTTCATCATTCTGTGCCTCTGTTTCCCCATCTGTAAAATGGGGATAATAATACTGACCTCTATTTGTAAAGCACTTTAAGATGTGCTGATTAAAAGCACTATATGAGTAATAAAAGGTATTACTACTATACTGTCGAGCAGGGATCGGCAACCTTTGGCACGCAGCTCAACAGGGAAATCCACTGGTGGGCCAGGACGGTTTGTTTACCTGCGGCATCTGCAGGTTCGGCCGATCGCAGCACCCACTGGCCGCAGTTGCCATTCCAGGCCAATGGGGGCTGCAGGAAGCGGCAGCCAGCACATCCCTCAGCCCACACCATTTCCTGCAGCCATCATTGGACTGGAAAGGCGAACCACAGCCAGTGGGAGCTGTTATCGGCCGAATCTGCGGACGCTGCAGGTAAACAAACCGCCCTGGCCCGCTAGCAGATTTCCCTGACAGGCCGCGTGCCAAAGGTTGCTGATCCCTGCTGTAGAGCATAGCCATTCAGAACTTCATGGCAGCAGTGAAGATAGAACCCATTCTTCAGCTCCAAAACCTCAGCTAATGGAATGTCTTCATTAGCCTTATAGGGCCTATGATACATAGAAGAGCAGTTCTGATTCAACACATCCACGAAACACACACACAAGCTCATTATACTGTGTCGATTATATATTTTCTCGGGGTACAGTTATTTCCTTGATTTCAAAAGGAAAAGCTATTCAGATCAAATGAACAAATAAGCAATCAAGTGTCATTTCGACAGATTCAGGCCTTTCATCTCCACAGGTAGTATTCCCAACCCCAAAAAACCAACCAATAGAACTCTCCCTATCCCCAAGCCAAAGGTGAGGCACTTGGGTCAGACGTGAAGTACTGTCAGAAACGTTTTTGTTGCCAAGATCCTTCCAGGGCTGTTGGGTTATATAATTCCAAGCATTTCATTTGATGAAATGTTCACAGAAGCAATGAGATTCACGACTGGAAAGGAAGCAAAAGTCACAGGGAAGAAAAAAATCCAAGCAACCCAAGGCAGTTGTGGGTGAATACCCACTGCTTGCATCCGAAGAAGTGGGTATTCACCCACGAAAGCTCATGCTGCAAAACATCTGTTAGTCTATAAGGTGCCACAGGATTCTTTGCTGCTTCTACAGAACCAGACTAACACGGCTACCCCTCTGATACAAGGCAGTTGAAAATGCATGCTGCAGCGGAATACAAGCTATGCTATCGTGTCTGTAATGAGGCTACATCATATAAATTGGGGATTGATTTTAACATTACAGTGGTAGCCTGGGGCACAGTCCCTCTGGGCTAGTGAGATTTACTCTTGATTTGTACATTCTAGCTAAAGCAGTCCATAGCTTCCTTACAAAGTGGATCTCAGTAACTGGCCTCCCCTGAAGCGGTTGCAGTAGAGATTATAAATAAGTAATTTAAAAACACTCCATCATAAACTGGTCTAAACCTAAAGAAACTACAATTTGTAGACAAATGTTTTGGCTAAATTCCTCTCTCAGTGGTCTGAAAGCTACCCATCTGTTTGTCCTTCCTTGTGAAGGACACGGAGGAAGAAGGAGGGACCACATTCCAGCCAGCGGGAGGATCAGTCTGCCTTCCTCCTGGCTAAGCAATAATTGACTCATTATTCACAGCCATATTTCTCTACCTGCCAAGACCCAAATATACCACACTGGCCTTTATAATGTGTCACAAAGGCCCAAAATAAAGGACACAAACACAATAAAAAGTAGCAGAGCAGGACGCCTAAAATAACACAGGGATTCATTTATTTGACTTGCAGAAAGTCTTCCAAACTCGGTTTTACTTTTTATAATTTCCACTGCCAATATCTTAAAGCAATGAAGAAACAAACAGGTATGGGTGAGTGAGAAAGCAAAATATGAACCTCTAAGGAAGTCTTGATAAAGTCTATAGGGCGGAAGGTATGATGAGGTTCCCTACAATAGCATATGGCCCATCTACAACTGCTACTAGCAAATATCTCCAACAGCCGGAGACAGGACACGAGGTGGGGAGAGCTCTGAACTACTACAGAGAATTCTTTCCCAAGTGTCTGGCTGTTGGGTCTTGCCCACATATGGCTGTATTTGGGGTTGGGGCGGAATTTCCCCCAGGTCAGACTGGTAGAGACCCTGGGGGATTTTCCCTTTCTCTGCAGAGTGGGGCACGGGCCACTTGCCAGTCTAACCCAGAGTAAAAGGTGGATTCTCTATAACTTGAAGTCTTTAAATCAAGATTTGAGGACTTGAATAACTCAGCCAGATGTTATGGGTCTAATACAGTCATGTGGGTGGGTGAGGTTCTGTGGCCTGCAATGGTCAGGAGTCTGACTAGATTATCATGATGATCCCTTCTGGCCTTAAAGTCTATGAGTCTGTGAGGTACATAAATTATAATCAGGTGTCTCTGAGAAGTAGGTGGCAGGCTTTATAAACACATTAGTATCAGAGAAGCGTATCCAACTTGATGTGCTTTCTCTGTCCATCTATCCAACCTTTATATTGTTTAAAATAGTTCTTGTCGTCCCATTTGGACTGGCTTCTCTCAGAGATGCCCACTGGTCACCCACCTATTTAAAAAAATAGTGAAATCAGTTATCACAAAGTCAGAGAAGAGTGGTATCAGGATTATCTGATAATTTCCCAACAGTAAAATCTATTAAATTAAACAGTAGCCAAAGAAGAATGACAGAAGCCCTATAGCTTGAAATATTTTAAAACAAGACTAGAGCCAACAATCAATATAATACTGTAGGGAATCTTTCCTGGGATCTTTCCCGACTATTCCCCTCTGTATCATATTATATCTCCTCCTTCCATAACGAGGACATTTATGGGGCTGATTCTCCTCTCACTGATACCTGTTTTAAGACAGTGTACCTCTGCTCACTTCAATGGAGTTATTCCCAATTTATACTGGTGTAAGTCAGAGGAGAATCAGGCCCTTCTAGATCTCTCCCTCATACTCCTTTGGTCTTACCCAGACCAGACCTAGGTAAACTGCAAAGATTGCTTAGCTATAGATTTTCATTAAAAGTTCTACTACAACCAATAAGGGTCTGATTCTCCTTTCACTTATGCCAGTTTTATTCTGGTGTAACTCCACTGTCTCAGACCCTTAGCTGGTGTAAATCAGTGCTCCATGAATCTGGCCAATTGATTGTGTTGGAATTACTTCTGATTACACTGTTGTGAATAAAGAATCAAATCCTAAGTATTAGATTTTGACTGTTATGTCCAAGTGCTTTATGTTTAGTCCTTTCCTTTTGAGGTTCTTTGTCTTGTTTGTTTATCATCCTGCAATAACAAACTGATTGCTGCTGGCAGGTACAATTCAACAATTCAACTACTACTGACATATCTACCTTATTTTGGTGTGCCACACTACTTCCCTGTAACAAAATGCAGCTCTAAATTTGCAGAAGCCTAACTATTCTCTTACTGTATCAATGTTTCTCCTTTTTCCTTATGTAACCTAAATACAATATTTAAAAAATAATTCCTTGTCTATGCTTTGCTTTACATGTTGTCAATGTTTGGACTTCGTAGAGGAAACATTTCCTGTTTGTGCCACTTTTTTGCCCAGCTGACCATTTTTTAAAAAAATATATTTTTCTTCCATGGTTCAACGGTGATGTTGCTAAAAACTTTCCATATTTGAATATGCACCCACTCAGTTGAATCACAAGGCACATGTTCACCTGACCATTTCAGCTTCCTGAATGGGCAAGATCCTACCTTTTCCAACACAGAAACAAACGTCTGTGCCACAACAATGGCCAAAAATAATTCTGTAAAGGTCCAAAACATCCAAGACAAAAATATAAGGTCAGAACCTCAGCTGATGTAAATCGGTGTAGCTCCTCTATTAATGGAGCTACATCAATTTACATCAGCTGAGGATCTGGCCCAGACAGGGTAAAAACAGTAGATCATATACGTAACTCTGGCTAAAAAAAAATCAAGTGAATGGTGAGTAACTATGTGAAAAAAACCAGGATCAATTTCTTAAAGGTATACGGTATATTGTACAATTTGCATTGGACTTGAGAGTTTATATGCACATGTGGTTGGGATATAGACTCTCTCCAGAAATCGGTTGGGGAAAACTGGTCTGCTCCATCTGTCTACAGGGTGATCTTACCGTTGCTTGACCGCAGGTGAGCCAGATGTGAGGAAATAATTAATTCCTTCCAAAAAAACTTACAATAAGAGGGGCATTCTTTAGGGAAAACTGGGCACAAGTCTGTCAGGGAGCATCAAAAAGAAGGCTCTCAGAAGAAGATGAAGGACACCTAGAGGTAATTACCACTTCTTCTCTTGAACTTGACTGATAGAGCCACAGTTTAGACCTTTACTTTCACCTTGACTGAGGGAAGCCTGGTGTATTTTGTCTTTGGTTCTTAAAGGCATTCATTATATTAACTTTTCTGTTTTATAACAAAGCCTACCACAAGCTTTTAAGCTCTACTCGGGAAGTCAGAATCCTTTCTTGCTTCCCCAGCACAATTCCTAGCTGCTAAATATGTATATACACTGGGAACTGCCAAGGAGAGAGAGACAGTAGAATGGTTGAGTGATACACTAACAATATTCAAATAAGGATCGAGACAGACTTGAAAAGTTGTATGTAGATCTCATAAAGGTGGAATTCAATAAACTGGTAGATATCTCAGCTGGTTTCATTAAGCATTGCATGTACTGTCGAAATTGGACGCAATTTAAATGGCCCATTCCCCTGACACTAATAGTTCCATACAATTTCTTTCTCCCATACCAATTACTATCATAGAACATATGCGACAAACAGGGAACAGGATAAAAAGAAGAAACAGACAAGATTTTAAAAAGCGATTAGTGATTTGGAGTTCATCAATTTTGAGGTGCCCAATTTGAGACACTTTGATATATTTTGGGAAACCTTCGTCAGGGTGTCTAGTGTCTACTGCACAAGACTGGGATGTAGCCCTCTTAGATTATGCTCCTGGCTTTCCCACAGATCCACTATATGACTTTGGGAAATTTTGTTTACCTTGTGCCTCTATTTGCCCATGTGTAAAAGGGAATGATAGTATTTCCCTACCTCACCTGGGTGCTGTGAGGCTTAGCTAACTGATATGTACAAAGCATTTTGGTATCATTGGTGGACGAGTGCTCTGGCAACCCAAACTATTGTCACATACTGTGTATTACGATTTCATAAATAAGCATACTACACAACCATGCAATGTATAAAACTGTAGAAAGAGATTTACAGCAAAATATCCAAACCAGAAATGACTTAATCTGCTCTAAATCTTTCTTTCTGGAAACAGAAAAAAATCAATTATGCAACCAAGCTAGCAATGTTTTATCTTTTACAATTTAAAAGAAAATAATAACTTTTTTAAAAAATTGTTTGATTATAATACGTAAAAATCCCACACAACAGCAAGAAACAATTGCTGACATGCACTTTTGCTGACATGCACTTTTGAGAGGCAGTGTCATTCAATGGCTATTAGTAGCTGCCACACTAAATTTGCCCTGACCTACTTTGCAAACTTGGGCTGATAACTTCCCTGCTCTTGGCCTCAGTTTCCCCATCTGTAAAATGGAGATAATGCTACTTACCTCCCTTGATAAATATTTTGAGATCTATGGATGAAAATCATTCAGAGGACAGATAAGCTATTATTATTGCAATACAAATCTGTTACAGTCCATTGTATCCACATAACTGTTTTTTAACTTCAGGGCTCTGTATGATATTTGCTTTTACACCATGATAAAAGAGATTACATAGAGATGGGCAGTGAATTTATGATCAATAGAAAACTGCAAACCTTTTTTTCTCCCCACCAATTATTTTCCAATGATCTGGCAAAACACATCAATAAAAAGCTCTGAATTGAGGCTGTTTCCCTATTTCATGCCCTGCTTAAGTTCCCTGGGGATGACAGATTAATTTAATTAGTTTTATTGAACTGCCTAGTTGCTTTTATTGGAAAATCCACTCATACGAGGCCTACTACAAATTTCTCTTGGGGTTAACACCATCCTATTGGTCCATTTTTTAAATTAAAGTAAATTTATTGCTGTCCCTTGTGTTATTTTCAGCCGTGCTTCATGCTGTTAAACTCACATGTGTAAAGGGCCTTCATAGCCACTTATGCTGAAATTTAAACTTGTTTTTTTTTTTAAACGTGGTTAACGAAAAAAAGGAAGCAGATAGATATTGCTAAATGGAGTGTGAACTAACTACACCACTCAACATTCACTGGGGAATTAAATTAACCTGATCACAACAGCACAGAAAATGCCTCTTAAATGCCACCTGGAAGCACAAAAGTGGCCAGTCAGTTTCCAACTTCCTCTGCTAGCCAGCCTGCTGCTGGGTGCAAAAGTATCAAAACAACAACGTTGAGGGTCAAGGTGGGTGCAGTAATATGTTTTATTGGACCAACTTCTGTTGGTGAGAAGAGGGACAAACCTCACCCACCTTGTCTCTCTAATACCTTGGGACCAACACGGCTACAACAGCACTGCATACAAAAAGGACTTCGTTTTCTTAATGTGTCTGATCAAAAATCCAAGATCCAAACTAAACCCCTATATTTGAGATGTGAACTATAGAACATATAATAACTATAATGGACTGAACTTAAATTAAGGTGACCAGATGTCCTGATTTTATAGAGACAGTCCTGATATTTGGGGCTTTTTTTTATATGGGCTCCTATTACACCCCACCCTCTGTCCCGATTTTTCACACTTGCTATCTGGCCACACTAACTTAAGCACAGTACCCAAACACTCTCAAACTCAAATTCAGATCAGAATTTAACTACTGACAGCCTCTGTCTATATAACAGGCTAATCCAGGTGCTGGATCAAAACACCTCCAGATTTTCAGAAGGGTGATTTAAAATCCAGATGCAAATTTTGCAGCTTGGACCATTTCTAATTTTTCTCTGTGTTTCTGTGGAAGGGAGGAAGAAGATATTTTATGCTCTACTGAACTTCCCATTCCACTCTGAAGTTAGAAAAACAAGCAGATGCTGTCTTATTATTTTGTACCAGCAGATTTCAAAACATGTTTTTAAAGCTGGAAAAGGCAGTTAAAATATGTGATTTTTTTTGCTCAAATCAAAGAGATGTGGGGCATAAATCAGCTCTACTGAATGGTCAGTATTGAAAATATCACTCATCTGCCAACCTAAATAAAGCCGTGTCATCAGTTCTATTGTAAACCCACTTTTCCCAGGCTTCTAACTCAGGCCTTGATCCTGCAACTGGATCTCTGTATCCACGCAGAGCTCCACTGACATCGAGGGGATTTTGCCAAGCCACGAAAGTCCATCCAAATGGGTCCAATTGCACAATCAGACTATTCTTGTTAATATTTGCTCTGCACTGAAACTTCCCAGAGCCTGGAAGTAAATGTTATTTATTTATTTCTATTTCATCATTTTATATTAAAAATGTAAAGGCGCAAACGAACCAAAAAGAAATGCATATACTAGCATGAGCACAATAGGTTACAATGAAACTGGGAAAAATATAAATGAATATGTTGAAAGAAATATGATCTATGAAAGAACGCTGCTTTCCACTGCCTTTATTATGGATTTACCCAAATCCCATTATATAAGCAGGCAGTTGTATTCTGCCCATGCTGAAGCTTCTGAGAGCCCTTCAAGGAGAATGCAGGAGTTTCTTTCTACCAGAAACAAACTGTACCACTAGACTATATTGCCAGTCTGAAGGTCCATCAATACCCTAAACACTACATGCCCCTTGTTAATGCTATCCTAAGGATGAAGGAAATACCTGGGACAGTATTCACAGGAAAACCACAGGACTTACTGGAGCTGCAATTTAGCCTTCAAGTGTCTATCCACTATAGGGGTCAATAAAAATGATTATAATCTCTACCAACTATGCATGGAGTGCTGCCATGTACTGTCAATTTTTAAAAAGATGATATATTTAAAAAATCTGGGTCATCTTTTGTAGGAGTGCTGACCTTTAAAATGCTGCATTCATTCTTTTTTAAATGACATTAACCATCTGCCATTGTTATCAGATCTGGCAGAAGTGAGGTATAACACTTCGTTTCTTGAACGCTCACAGTGCCACTGGTAGTATGCATGCAGTAATAGCGACTCAATCTAGCTCTGCTTAGGAATCCCAAAATAAAAAATTTTTAATTTCTTGTACTAAACACCCAGCTTTTTCCCCACCCAAGTTACCATGGCTCCATGGGCTACTTATAAAAGACACAGTTACTATTAGATAAATCACACAAAATTGGGGAAACAGGCCGAGAATCCTAGCCTTCGTCTCCAAAACCATAGACCTGGACCACTTGAGCTAAAGGAGAATTTCCTTACTAGGAGTAGTAATAGATCCTCTACCTTTCCTGTAGAGCAGCCAATAGAGGGTAACATCACACATTCATATATAGACAGTACTATAAAAAAATAGTTTTGTTTTATTGGGATCAGAGCCTTTATCAGAGCCATAGAAAATGGGAAGTACCAAGGTTCCATTAATACTCAGCTTTCTACAATTCCAAGAAACAGGTTTTGGAATACAAAACCAAGAGATGACCCCTACATGCACACCATGGGAAACTCCTGGGTGACGTACTTGTACTGCCAAAAGGCCCCTTCCTCCTGATCTCCCATTGTATTTTGTCCCTGTCTGTTTAGATCAGGAGTAGGCAACCTATGGCACGGGTGCCGAAGGCGGCACGTGAGCTGATTTTCAGTGGCACTCACACTGCCCAGGTCCTGGCCACCAATCCGGGGGGCTCCACATTTTAATTTAATTTTAAATAAAGCTTCTTAAACATTTTAAAGCCTTATTTACTTTACATACAACAATAGTTTAGTTATATATTATAGACTTATAGAAAGAGACCTTCTAAAAACATTAAAATTTTTACTGGCACGCGAGACCTTAAATTCAAGTGAATAAATGAAGACTCAGCACACCACTTCTGAAAGGTTGCCGACCCCTGGTTTAGATCATGAGTTCCCTAGGACAGAGACCATCCAATCTTCTGTGTTTTCTTGGAGCTGTTGATGCTTAGCAAATAAAGATAAAATAATGTGTTAAAAATAGGCAGATAGGGCCTTACAGGATGCTTGAGTGATAAAAAAAAACAACCTCCAGGGAAAATTTCCTCCTGACCCCAAATCAGGAAGGCAGTTCGACCCCATGCACATGAACAAGAATCACCATGAGTAAGAATCTAAACACACAGACACCCTGACACACCAATGGAATCCAAGTAACTCTGTGATTTTTTCTCCTAATTTCCCAGCAGTTTGACCACCGAAGAGCCATTAGATGGGGATCACTTGCAAGAAAAATTGTTTTTAAAAAGATGCCCATAGTCCACATGTTAAAAAAGTGTGTATACCTAAGTATCTCAATTTGCACACACCAGGACATATGCACATTGGATATTTGAGGATGCAAATAAATGGGCAAAACATCAGCAGTCTTTTATTTTTACGCCTGGCCATACAAGGGACTTGAACTAGTGCTTACCTAGACATGAAAAGCTATGAGCTTCATTATCAGATATACCCTGAGCTACCTCAGTTGCCCTTTTAAATTATTTTCATTCAAATCCAAATGGCTCTTCTTCATGATATTTGAGTACCAAAGAAATAAAATAGGAGTCCAATAGTTTAAAATGCATTTTTGCACTGTTCCAGCTCTTAAGGCTTTGTGCTTTAAGTGGAATTTTTGCAGGTCATTAGTTTATAATGTGAACCGGTGCCTTTGGGTATTCTGAAAGAGGAAAAAAAAGCAACCCAAGTTATTTTGTTTAGAAATGCAGTTTCCTGGGCTGGTACAATCATTTATTTCAGCTAGAACCTCAGATACGTTTTATACACACATTTAGAGCCAGATGCTGTGTTGAGAACCAAGGTGAATGAAGTACATGCTGTGGCTTTCTGCAAGCTGCATAGCGAGATGCACCCTGTGTCTTGGATCTGAGTTCTCCCCAGTGTAGCAGCTGTACATAAAGAAGCTTTTTGCAGACCAGACCCTAGTATTAACCCTCTTATCTGATCCCCCCAGTGTCTCACCTTCTCTCTGGTTTTCTGGGAGTGGTAAGACTGGCATGGGAGCACTGCTGAGATCGTTTCCACTCCCCTGACTGCTTTTTCTACTCTAGTGCCTGTGAATGACAAGGCTCTAGTGCCTGAGAGACAAGGACAGAGCAGGGTTCTGAGTGCCAATCAACAGAGCATGCCACATGGTGTAATTGGAAAATACTCTGCTTCTGGAATAAGATGAAGATATCACTCTTAATAGAAAGCTGTGGCCAAGAGCAATGTAACTGTGGAATATTAAATTGACATATTCATTTTGTAAGGCTGATTTAAAGAACCCAGGGGTGCAGTTCTTACCAGTGATGAGCCTGAGCTGTAGACTTTGAAACCAGATCTGAACTTTGCTAGAGTTTGTGGGTGTTTGGATCTCAGAGACTGTTTCAGCTCCACCTGCTATGCTTACTTCATTCAGAAAGCATGGCTGTCTGAAAGAAATACTTTAGTCTTCCATTCACTACAGGGTCTTCCTTCACTTTAAATCCTTCCTTATCAATTATCAATCTAAGTTATCCATATGACCAGCTCAGTGCATAGCAGAGATTGCAGAACACATGTAATCAGCGCTTATAATGCCAATCAGAGTGCCTGAATAACACAACCAGGAGTAAGGAAATTTTTAGTAAATTTCACGGCAGAGAAGCAGGGGAAAAATACAGTAAGTCTCAGAAAGGTCACCAATTAATATAGTTTTTTCTACATCATACACAGGAATAAAGTGGAGGTGCTGAAAGATGAGACCTGGAGGGTGAGGGGTTGGAGAGAGAGCTCACCACACATTCACCCTGCAGCGGCAGCTCTTGTACCACAGGGCTGAGCCTTGTGACTTGTCTTACTGGGTCTCGGCGCCACCCATGTTTGGCCCCACCCTCACCCCTCCGTACATGGAGATGGAGTGGCAGACAGGCTGAACCTGTGTCCCTGTGCACCAGTTCGCAACGCCATTTGGTTTGGGGTCCTAATCAAATGTGTGTTTAGCAGCCATTTTCAAGATTTCACAAACTTTACAGTGGCCATGGAAAACATGAATTTGAATAATCTCCATGTCAAAATCACAGCCCTAACCATGAGCCACAAGGCATCTTTTATTATTGTGTATCTTCCTTGGGCTCTTTATCTTTCTCGCATTCAAATTTTTGGTCCCCTCCTTATTAGTGATAAACTCAAGACAGATATTGAATCACCCAATAAAATCTGACTAATGTGGTCAAAATTGATCAAAATAAAGGAACGAAGTTTGCTATTTTTATTAACATTGTTCCTGAGGGGTTGATCAAATCAATCAGAAAGTCAAATCAATTGGCAATTGAAGTCAGTGAAATCCACTATACTTTGTGGTCAACATTTTCAAACATGGGGAAACTAAATCCATATTCAGGCATCTACATAACAATGATCTGATTTCAGAGGTGCTGAACACTCACAGCTTCCACTGACATCACCCAGGGTTGGAAATTTTAGCCTGCACTCTTCCAAGCAGCCTGCAATCTTCCACCTTCCTACACTCACTGAACTGCATGCCCAACAAAGATTCAGAACTACTTATACAATACACATCTAGCATTATGTCAAGACCAACAGCCTATAAACCAGGTGAAGTAAAGTTGTGGATAGCAGTGTGGTTGTGAATTCCACTCGTACTGTATCTTAAAAACGCAAAAAACCTGGCCAACCTATTATCATTCCACTAGTACCTGGAGATCCCAACCAACACTGAGACCTCATCGTGCTAGGCACTGTACATACAAAGAGAGAGAGACAGAGTCCCTGCCCCCAAAAGATTATAATCTAAATAGATATAGCAAACAAAAGGTGGCAGGGGAAATTAAGGCACAGAGAGTTGAAGTGACTTGCCCAAGGTCACACAGTAGGTCAGTGACAAAACCAGGTGTCCTGACTCCCAGTAGAGCGCCCTATCCAGTAGATAGCACTGCCTCTCTTTATGCTTACACTCTTTCTTTCTCAATGTAATTTGTTATGGGAAACTCTAGAAGCTGACATACCTTTCCAAAGATAAGTGAACGTGCTGAGAAATTCTTCATATGTCTGCTCCTGGCTATTAATAAACTGATCGAGGATACTGTTGTTTGACGGTTGCTTTTCCATCATCCACGATCACGGCAGTCAAACAGGCATACCTATGCTAAGAGGATTCCTGTATAATGAAAAAAGAGAGAACCATATATAATAACAAAGTCTTTTTTATTCTTCAGGCAGAAAACAAATCAGAGAGTCTTTTAACTTCAGAGGGAGTTTCTCTAGTTAGCATAGTGCAGGTGAGCACTGGAATTCAGAGAATCAGCTATTTCTCTCCTTCTGTAGGCCGTGATTCCTTCATTGGGGTTCTTGGAAGGCACAGGGGAAGGCATTTGTAGGATTAGTGCCATAGTTATTTCAGGTGCATTTAGGTGACAAATAAGTGGTTTATTTGAATGCTGGGAGAAAGAAGGTGTCTATCCATAGAACAGGTACTGTGTAGGCAGCGCAGCAGTGCTTGTGTCTCCCAGAAGGTCCTACCAACATGCTTCCACCCTGTTCAGGAGGGACCATGTCTAAGTAATTCAGTAACACTGCCTGTCCAACCCTTGCTTTCTTTCCTGAGAGGGTGCCACTTAGCACTAGTTGTGGTGTTGGATTTTATGATAGGGACACATGTACATAGGGAACTTGGACTGAATCCACCAGCTCGTTTCACAGGTGCATCTTGTACTATATTCTCAAAGCCACTAAACCCAAGCTTTGGAAGAATGCGATATTACATTATTATTTATTTGTATTGAGGTAGAACACAAAGGCCCCAATCAGCTCAAGGGACACAGTGTGGAAGGCAAAGAACAAATGCCAAGAACTACGGGGCCTCCACTGACAATGCTCAGCCTGTCTCCAGGAATTTAACGCTCTGGCTAGACAGCTGCAGCATCCAACTGATCTTGACTCTTTCAATAGGGCATAAGGAAAGTGACGGCCCCTGAGACAGTTGCATTTCAACTACATCGTTAATGTTGTTGTACAGTGCTTCGAAGTGCTATGTATTATTATTATGGAAATTCAGTACCTATAGGACCAGATTACCTAACGGAGAGAATCCAGGCTCGCGTGCACACATGCATAATTTCTACACATTACTGCAGTCCCACACTCAAGTGGCCATGCGGGAGCCGAGCTGTGCATGTGTAACTACCCAGTGTGTATACACAATTTTTATAGATGTGTATGCGTATTAAGCGTGCAGCTACACACAGATGTTTTCACACTGCACAGGGCTTCTTGCCTTTTGGACATGCAGTCTTTAATTTACAGGAGCACTAAGAAATAACTTTAGAGGTGAAAACCTGCTCCACTGAAGTCAATGGCAATATTACCGTTGAGCTCAATGGAGCTATGTTTATTTACCCTTTTATTTTGGATTTGCAGCTAAAGCAGAATGAACCCGGAACATCCAAACCACAGCATCAAAATAAACCATGAATTCTAACTCTGTCGTGATGTTGACTGTCACAGGAGGTGATTGTTCTGAAGTTTAAAATAAACCAAAACACATAGAGTCCAAAACACAGAACTTTAAGTTTCACTAAAAACAAGCTAATATTAACCACTCTAGGCACTGACCGAGCAGATAATCATTTACCAGACGGACAATGTGGTTTATGCAAATTCTAGTGGTTTTCAAGAGGAAGCAATGCTTTGTTTTATATTTTCATCACTGTTCAGTTATTAGTGTCACTACTCCAAGTAAATTTCACTGTGTGAAAGGCTAAGACTTGTAAGGATTTATGAAAGAACCACATTTGTTAATCTAAGATCTAAATACTAATGACAATGCTTCGCCCTTCTGCAGCACCTGCTAGCTAAGGATTTCTAAGAGCTTTACAAACATGAATTAATTCAACTCACAACCCTCCTGGGTGGTAAGTGCCAAGAAATATTATCCCCCTTTTACAAATGGTGAAACTGAGGCACAGAGCGTTAAAGTGATTTTCCAGTGAGCTAGCGGCAAAGTTGGGAATACAGCCAAGATCTCCTAATGATCATTTGCTCTATTATGTGCTAATACAGAGATCAGCAACCTTTGGCATGCAGCCCGTCAGGGAAATCCGCTGGCGGGCTGGGATGGTTTGTTTACCTGCAGCGTCTGCAGGTTCAGCCAATCGCAGCTCCCACTGGCCACGGTTCGCTGTTCCAGGCCAATGGGGGCTGCGGGAAGCGGTGCAGGCCGAGGGATGGAACGGCGAACCGCGGCCAGTGGGATCTGCGATCAGCCAAACCTGCAGACACTGCAGGTAAACAAATCATCCTGGCCCGCCAGCGGATTTCCCTGTCAAGCTGCGTGCCAAAGGTTGTTGATCCCTGTTCTAGTAACTTAGACCAGTGGTTCCCAACTTTGGGGGGCAACTGTAACTCTTTACCAAACTAAGACTCCAGCTGTGCTCATCGGTGACTTCCCCATCCAGCAGGCTCTGCAACCACCCTTCCTTAATGATCAGCTTGAGGCTCTTCGTGCTGGCTTTTCAACCAAGGCCCCTGCCCATCTCTCACTCACTTGTGTACTCGCTAACTTGTAACAGAACTTGAGAGGCTCTAAATGCTGGAACTGGAGCTGGCTAAGCTCAGTTGTAGGTGCGAACATCCCCTGCTGAATAACAGGCAGGGCAGCAATGGCACACCAGGATTCAACACAAAAAGCTGGGCCTTGGTTTTATAATTAAGGTTGGAGAGAAGATGCAATGTTGACCTCCAGGTGAGGATGTCCAGTCAAATAACAGGGGTAAAGTCTGGAACCCTAATCTCTTCAAGAGCCAGTCCTGGGTACTGGAATTTATACATGCACTATAGGGAGATTCTGATTCTGATTCTAGACCCACTGATTCTACTGCTGCTTCTTAAAGATATGAGAGAAAATTTCCCAGTGGTTTTCCAGGCTTGGCAAATGGTCACTTTCTCAAGTTTTGAAAAGTCTCTCTGCAAAAGAATGGACCAGATTCTGTGGAGTCAGTGGAGTTACTACAGTTGCTCCAGTAAATGAGACCAGTGTCTGGCCTTAGCTATGCTGAAGAGTGAAATATAGTTCATCTTGGTTAAGGAAATAAAATAAGTACTGTAACCTGTATAATTCGTAGGGTGAATTTCCTTTTATATTTTTTGAAAACCACAAAAGCGCATTACAGAACAAAATAATTAGTTATACGTTTGATAAATCCTGAGATGGGAGATAAAAAACCCACCTCCATTTCATTTATTGTCACCCGCATGTATATTTTATCCCTGCTGATGTGTGTTAGGGTTTTGCTATTTTATTTAAAAAAACAAGAGCAAGAAATCCAACAATATAAACTAAAGATAGGCCCAAGATGTAGTGTTTCAATCTGGATACAAACTTTCCCCAAATTTCCAGGGGTCTATTGCAGGCCTAATAACATTAGGAGATGGTGACTAGGAAGAATCAGATGGCTTCTTTATAGAAGCATAAGTTTATATCAATCATAAAAACCAGTGGTGAGCTGGAGCCGGTTCCCACAGGTTCCCAAGAACCGGTTGCTAAAATTAGACCTCTGTGGAGAACCGGTTGTTAAAGGGCCAGGAGGTGGGCAAAGAACTCCGGTTCATGAGCCGGACCATCCTGTTGCTCCCAGGATTCCCAGCTGGGGAGGCTGAGGCTTCCCCGGCCCTCTGCCTGCTTCCCCTCAGCTGCAGCGTGGCCAGCCGCCGGCACCAGCTGGGCAGCTCAGCTGAGCTCCCGAGTCATCCTGCTGCCGCTTTTTGAGAGGCCTGGCAAGGTGTGTGGGGGGGTCCTGCTGCAAGTCCAGGGCTGGCCAGAGGGGAGGGGAGGGGGCAATTGGCCCAAGCCCTGCAGGGCCCCTGGCTCCACAAGGATGTCTCCCCCGGGCCCTCCCCCGGTTCCCCCACCCCGAAGAGCTGCAGCATGGCCAGCAGCTGGGCAGCTCAGCTGAATTCTGGGCTGCCGGCAAGGTAAGGGGGCTGCAAGCTCCGGGGCCGTGGAGGGGGGAGGCAAGTGGGGCAATTTGCCCTGGGCCCCTGGCCCCACGAGGATGTCTCCCCCCAGCCCGCCCCCCACAGAGCTGCAGCATGGCCAGCAGCTGGGCAGCTCAGCTGAGCTCCTGAGTCATCCTGCTGCTTTGAGCTGCCGGCAAGGTAAGGGGGGAGGGGGCTGCAAGTTCTAGGGTTGCCGAGAGGCAAGTGGGGCAATTTGCCCCAGGCCCTGCAGGGGCCCCCGGCCCCACGGGTATGTCTCCCCCCATGGCCCCTCCCCCGCTACCCCCTCCCTTAAATCAGAACTTTTTATAGGGAACCGGTTGTTAAGATTTTGGCAGCTCATCACTGATAAAAACCCTCCAGTTTTTCACACCATGAAATATGCAGATAGCTTTGTATGCGGATTCTACACCCAAATGGTCTATTCATTCTAATTCTAGTCACTCTGGAGAAGTTTTGGGCTCTATGTTGCAAGGGTCTGGATGATAAGGGTTGAGACTTGGTGGATTATTAGCATTCTTTAAATTGACAAGTTGTACATGGCTGGAAATGTGTTAGGAAAACTGTCCCAACACTATCTACCCACGTTCTTATACTGACACATTTTTACTCCATTGTGGCTTCCTGCTGCATCGCTTCTACACCAGTCCCGTGTCTCTCTTAAATAAAGACCAGCAGTTGTTTCAGACTGTCAGCCCTGTGCAGAAGTTTTGTGGTGCAAACAAGGGAAACCAGGCTGACCAGCAAACTCTCATTTTCGTTTTTGAACTAACCCATATCTGAACACTGCTCTCCAAAAGCGAAACATTCATGCAATTCACAATATACAAGAGGCACCCTAGCTGAACTCACATCAACAAAGCAACTGAGTTTCTCTTAGCTTAGCATTCTGGATCTCCTAATGCTTGAGAATCCTTCAGGATTTCTACGTTTGATGTGGCCATATTTCTCAGAATGCGACTTTTTAAGGATTCGTTACACTGTGGTACCTCCACCCAAAGCTAGAGGAAAAGAGACAATATAGAACCAGAAAGTTGGCAGGGATTGAAGTCAATTTTTTGTCTTGCAGAGGAGAGAATCACACTGAAGGAAGACAAGGGGCATATAGAGCCTTTCAAAGGAGGATAGCTTAGTAGTAAGGTGCTCAGTGACAGTCCTGAAAGACCTGGGTTTGAGTCTTGATCAATCTCACCGCGAAAGGCCCCCTCCAGCTCACCCAGCTGTAAAACAGATACCTGATCCATTGGGCTAGGGCAGTCAAAGGCAGTTGGACGTGATGCTGGCTACATCGTTCCCTTGGGTACTATTAGCTATGACTTGGAGGTGCCTGAACTGCATCAGCCTGATGAGCCCTTGGCTTGGGGGAACTTTGACTGCTAGGTCATCAGTTCAAACCTAGCTCAGGTTGATATCAGCCAAAAGGCACTGTCATATGACAGCTGTTTGGCTGCCTATGTGAAAGATGTTGGTGAATTAGTCCACTTCCTAGTGGATCTGATGTCTGCTGTTGGTAACAGTCTCAATAATGAGAACAAGGCTTGAATAGACCATGGTGACTGATATCATCCTTCTTCTCCCCAGAGGAGGTCCCTCCAATACATCAAAGGAGTTATGAAGTTTCTCCTTGGGGGAAGAAGATGTCAAAGACTCTTGAATCATTTCCACTTGTTAGAAGCACTGGAGAGAAAGTATACCTGGGTTCAAAAAATAATTAGGTAAGTTCATGGAGGATAGGTCCCTCAATGGCTATTAGCCAAGATGATCAGGGATGCAACCCCATGCTATGGTTTCCCTAAACTTCCAATTGCCGGAAGCTGGGACTGGATGACAGGGGATGGATCAGTTGATAATTGCCCTGTTCTGTTCATTCCCTCTGAAGTATCTATATTGGCTACTGTCTGAAGAGAGGATACTGAGCTAGGTGGGCCATTGGCCCAGTATGGTTGTTTTTACATTCTTATGAATAGTAACAGAATAAGAGTTTCTGAAAATGATGTGTTTAAGCAGAAACCAAATTTTTTCTTTTAGAAAAATTTGCATTCCTCTCCTGCTCATCCATCCAAGTTACAGTAATGAGATTACTTCAGGCTATCATTCATTAAGGCTTGCTGATCATCAGCAGATTGTGCAGAATCAATTTTATTTCCCAAAATGTAGTCTTCCTCTCAGCTGTTTAAACCAAACCAGAGATGTCTGCAGTGTATCCCAGAGGCAAGTTGGCTGAGTATTAGCATGATTTCAATTACACAGTTATTAATTCCATTAAACAATGAAAAATATAGTAGCTATGAAACATGGACTTCTTGTTTTATACAGCATTTTTGAGCACTTCATTATTATTTTTTAAAGTCATTATATTTTTTAAACCAGTGAAAGCAAAATGAACTTACAAACTTATAAACTGAGAAAGCAGCAGTGCCTAACCGCACATAGAAAAATCCTACATAATTCTACTGTTCAGAAATAAATATTCCACTACTGCATTATGTGGTATAGTCTTTTTGATTATCATACAAAGGGGAAAGTCACATTCCAATGCTGGGAATTTGGATCTGCCAACAATCATCCTCAATAAAAACAGGTAATTCATTAGTATATTTATTCAGAGCCGTATTTAGATGCATGTAGAGATACAGGAAGACAGAGTCACTGTCCTGAAGAGTTTATAATCTAAATCTGAATGTCTCAGGCTCCACAACTGTATTAGTTTAACGTCAGCTGCTCTGTTTTCATTGTATAGTGCCTGATTCATTCCCCTACACAGTCACTCCACTAACTATATCGGACTCAAATCATTGTTTTCCAAATCTCCTTGAGATACCCAGATTATAAAACCAAAATCTGTTCTCTTCCATCCTAGATGACAGTGATAGGCCACATACATTTCTGTAGCACCTTTCATCAGTAAAATGTACTAACTTTGCTCTTGCACCAGCAAAACCTCCATGCAAGGAACTTCCTTTGGGCTGAATTGTGGCCTGGCTAGGGTGGCAGCATAGGGGCTAAGGGAGAGCCAGGCATGCAGCAGTGTAGGCGGGGAAGCAAGCCAGGAAAGTCTGTTACCTCCATTCCTCATGCAGTTGGGCGGGGCAGGGTGGGAAATAGATGAAGCCTTGGCTACATAGTTATACTGGCAAATTGGGACGCATACACTGTAGCAGGTAGAGACCCAATACTCCCTCCCCAGAGCAGCAGGCTGACCAGAAGGGAGATTGTACCTCTCTGAGTAACACTGACCCTCCCAGGCTCCTCCAGTGACTGTGCAACAATATGCTGTCCCTTACACAGGGCAGACTGTAATGTCACAATTTACCCCTTTGACATCAATACCATAGAAATCCCATAGATTATTAGATAGATAGATGGATATAGATATTGTAATGACTTCATTAATGAGGCTAATGTACTACTATCCTCTATTGCATAGAATTAGGACAGCTGATCTGTGTCTCATAGACCCTATACTGCTAACACCTACAGCCATTTCTCACTTAGCCTTAGTAGTAGGGGTCTATGCTTCTGAAGCAAGAGGGTCTGAATTCTGTCCCCACTGTCACAATGGTGATCAGCATGAAGGTCACCATGAAGTCTTAGGTGGCTATGGATTTGCTACAATATTATTATTATTGCAATAAACAATGAGTTAGCATCAGGTCTCTGTAGGGCAGAAGTAAATGTGAGTCTAAATTAAGCAAGTGTGCTTCGTAACATGTTGCAATTGACAGATGGGTCATAAGTACCCTACATTTCAGAACCTCAGTGACAAACTCCTCAGAAAGCTGTGGTCCATCCACCTTGGCCAGAATGGCAGTCCCTGTAATATGTTTACTCACAGTATATCATTCAGCCTCTAGATGGTCCTGTGTGCTGTATAGTTCCAAACAGGGTGTAGTCCCTGGTAAACAATAGAGACAAAGATGGAACTCAAGCTGAATGGAAGCCTGTTTTGTCTGTAGTTGTAGCTTTTTTCTTCCTGTTGAAGAAGAGCTTAAATTGATTCCATATATCAGAAAAGTCACTACAACATGGTACCTCAAGAGAACAGAGAATAAAAGAGGTATAAGAGGGGTGATGCTTGGGGATCCCTAATTTTCTGTAGACAGGAGCACCAACTTTTTAAAAACTACATTCCTCTATAGCAGTTTGTCATGTTGGTTGGATTGCAGCACTGCAGTTGTACAGAAAAACTCCCTCCCCCCCTTGTGTTACAGTCCTACCCTACCTACCTCCTCCCCCAACCCCCAGCCACCTGCAGCTAGACAGCAGCTCCTGGAATGAGCTTTAAAGAAGACCCTAAGCCTCTGGTTATGAGCAGGTGCAGATCAACTGAACTATATGAACAAACTCAAAGCATGGATGTTTCAGTTATGAAGGAGAAAAACTTTCAAATGATTCTTGGATGCTTCTTGTTTTAGTTCAAACTGTTTTCAAGAGCTAGGGGCCTGATCCCACTGAAGTCACCGGAAGTTTCCCGCTGACTTTAGTGGGAGAAGGAGCAGGCCTTTAGAAGCACATGTGTGCAGCACCCATTTACTTGACTGGGATTTGCTTGTGCTTTTATAATACTTGGCCCTAAATCTCTTCTTTGCAGATGCCCTGCTATCTAAGAACTTTAACTGCAAGCAACCATATTGCTCTCGTTTGATTGTGGAAATATTACCTGAGTTTAGTGCCTAATGGCTCTGACAGCGCTGCCTACTTAAAAGATTATTTAGGAAAAGAAAAGAATTGGACTGGCTACAAAGGTAAATTTCTTTTTCTAAAACCAGCAGCCACAATCCCATGATCTTTTCAGATCTCAGGGACTAAATGCTGGTGGGTTTCATCAGCTCACACTACAGAGCTAAAAATAGCTATGCAGACATTGTGTCTTGGCCTGGAGCTTGGCCAACCCCCCTCCCTTGGCTTCAGAACCTGAGCCCAAATGTCTACACTGCTAATTTTAGTGCTATAGCACAGGCGTCGCGAGCCCAAGTCTGTCTCTGAGACTCACTGCTGCAGGCAGTATATACATAGTCCATGTCAGTGCTGAATGCCCAGGGGTGAGGGGCCTGGGGCGGAAGTGACGAATCCGTTACTTCCGGGACCGACCCGTCACTTCCAGGACCAACCCTGCCCGGCGCCAGTCAATCACACCAGCAGCCCAAAGTGCGGGGCCCAGAGCAGTCGCCCCAATTCACCATACCCGAGGGATGGCTCTGATGCCCAGTAAGGTATAGTGTTAAAGGGCACTGTTCTGAGGTCATTAAGGACCCCATGGTACTTTTCACCAGAGCCAGTGTCAGCTCTACAGCCCTCTTGCAATTGAATAAGACATCTCCATAACAAACTGCAGTGCACGGTTAGCCAACTGATGAGGTCCACCTCAGAGGTGACTGCATGTTTTCTGAAATTTGTAAAGCAATTTGGGATCATTTGGAATGAAGGATCCTGTATTAAATGTAAGAGATATATTTCAAATGAATTCCCATAGAAGAAATAAACCAATTGAAACAATATGCCCAGGATAGCAAGGGACTAGTTAAAGGCCTGCTACCTAAATTCATTTTATTAAAATATTATTTTTAAAGAATAATGGTCTGTTAAATGGATACAGTTTTTGTATGGTGCGATGCCTTTAACTGCCAAACAAATTCAGGAGAAGAATCCAACATTTTCATGTTAGGAATCTGAGTGTTCTGAGCACACATAATTGTGAACAGGATTCTTCTGATTTCCCTTGTGAACAGGTGACTCCAAAACTACCTACTGCAGGATTTCATGCCCCTTCCTTTGAAGGAGCTGATCACTGTTGGAGAAAGGCAACTGGACTAAGAAGACCACTGTTCTCATCCAGTAGGGCATTACTTGTGATTAGCATTTTGTTGCAGGCAAAGTTTAACCTCCCTTTCCTCTGAGCCAAATTAATTATGTCAGAAAGACAAGCATTTTCTAAGGACAAGACACACTAAGTGACACAGGGAGAGTAAAATGAATCTAAAATTCGAGGTGAGGCACTAGAAAAAAATTGTCAATTTTCTTTTGAAATCTGTGCAGCACTTCTGCAGTGAGACCAACTTTTCCTCTGATCATACAAACTAAAGAGGGTCAGGCTGGGTCAATACTTGGATGGGAAACTGACAGATATCATCTAGGTGCTACTGGAAATAGAAATGAACCTGATCTGAACAGCCCAGAATTTATTGGGGAAGTTCAATTCTGGATCTGAACATTGTGGTTCAAGTCCATCTTTATTAATGTGATGGTCTCCAAGTGTCAGCACTGAAGCAATGTACCAACACGGGTGTTAGAGGACGCTGTGCTGCTGGAGATGCCATATTTCAGATGAGACATAAAGCCACCCTTATGTTTGCATTACAGTCATTAAAGGTCTCCTGGCACTTTTTACAAGAGTGTATTCACCCTGATGTCGTGGCCAAATTCCAATTCAGGCTCTTTCCATTGAGGGCTTGGCTACACTTGCAGATGTAGAACGCTGTGAGTTAAACCAGCCCTTGGAGACCGCATCAGGGAAAGCGCTGCAGTGTGTTCACACTGTCAGCTGCAAGCCCACTGGCGTGGCCACATTTGCGGCACTTGCAGCGGCATTGGGAGTGGTGCATTATGGGCAGCTATCCCACAGAGCACCTCTTTCCATTCTGGCGCTGTGGCTTCTGCGAAGGGGGCAGGGAGGTGTGGGTCATTCTGGGTCCTGTCCCGTTGCCCCGTGATGCATCGCTTCACATCCCAACAATCCCTGTGCTTCCGTCCACATTTGGCACCATCTTTCAACGGTTTTTGTACTGTGTGCTCTGTCTTCCCTTTCGGTCTGAGGGAATGGATCCCGAACTGCTGAGGAATATGCTAATGGGTTTCGCCAGCACGTCACGAATTGCAGTCGAGTTACAGTTTAAGCTACAAACGGACAGTGAGGACTCCAACAATTACGTCGACTTGCATAACGCATACAACACGAGATTGCTTGTGGCATTCACGGACGTGCTCATGACAGTGGAACGCCGCTTTTGGGCTTGGGAAACAAGCACTGAGTGGTGGGATCACATCGTCATGCAAGTCTGGGATGACGAGCAGTGGCTGCAGAACTTTTGATGAGAAAAGCCACTTTTCTCATGGGACTGTGTGCTGAGCTCACCCCCACCTACAGCGCAAAGACACAAGATTGAGAGCTGTCCTGCCGGTGGAGATGCAGGCGGCTATTGCAATCTGGAAGCTGGCCACTCCAGACAGCTACCGATTGGTCGCTAACCAGTTTGGAGTGGGAAAATCGATCATTGGAATCGTGCTGATGCAAGTTTGCAGGGCCATTAATTGCATCCTGCTCAGAAGAACCGTGACTTTGGGTAACGTGTATGACATTGTGGCTGGCTTTGCACAAATGGGTTTCCCTAACTGCGGGGAGGCGATAGATGGGACACATATTCCAATTCTGACAACAGCCCACCTAGCCTCCGAGTACATAAATCGGAAGGGGTATTTCTCTATGGTTCTCCAGGAACTTGTGGATCACCGTAAGCATTTCATCGACATTAACACAGCTTGGCCCGGAAAGATGCATGATGCACGCATCTTTCAGAACACAGGCCTGTTCAGGAAACTGCAAGCCGGGACATTCTTCCCAGACCAGAAAATCACCATAGGGGAAGTCGAAATGCCCATTGGGATCCTTGGAGACCCTGTTTACCCTTTAATGTTGTGGCTCATGAAACCCTACACAGGGAGCCTTGACAGCAGCAAGGAATGGTTCAACAACAGGCTGAGTCGGTGCAGAATGACTGTGGAGTGTGCTTTTCACCGTTTAAAGGGCTGCTGGTGCTATCTGTATGGGAAGCTGGACCTGGCCGATGACAACATTCCCACACTTATATCCATATGCTGTACCCTTCATAACATTTGTGAAGGGAAGGGTGAAAGATTCACTCAGGCATGGACCTTGGAGGTTCAATACCTGGAGGCTGAATCTGAACAGTCAGAGAGCAGGGTTATTAGAGGGGCCCAGCGTGGGGCTGCAAGGATTAGGGATGCATTGAGGGAGCAATTTGAGGCTGAAAGCCACCAGTAATGTTTGGTGCCCTGCACGGGAGTGAAGTGAAGTGCAGTGGTTCCAAGGTTAGTAGGAATCTGTGTTTGCTACATATAATGCACAGACTTGCCTGTTGCTTTCCTTGGATATGGTTGAATTTTTTCTTAATGAAATAATAAAGAATGTTTTCAAAGCCAAAAAATGCATTTATTGAAAAGAAACACAACTACTTGGGAAACAGAAAGGACATGACACAACTGTGCTGTTTGGGAAGAGGGTGAGGTGGGGAACAGGACAATCACAGATTTGCGTATGTCCTGTTATCATGCTCAGCCTTCCTGTCTGGAGTGCCTTGCAATGAGAGCTGCACTTCAGGCTGGCTAAATTGCATGGTGATGGGGGTTGAGTGCAGTGGGTAAGGTAAGCTACAGGTGTTGGAAGCAGCTGGTGGCGATAAGAACCCGGATGTTGTGGAAAGTGGGTTGGCGGTGACATTGGGGCAGAAGGGAAAGAGTTTTGGGACAAGGCCTGGGTGGAGGAGGGCACAGAAGTGTTCCACCTACATTGCTACAAGCACCTGTATCAAGTCCACTTGATGCTCCATGATGCTTAGCAGCCGCTCCGTGCTTTGGTGCCGGCGATCCGCATTCAGCTAGCGTACCCTCCTTTCACTCCTGCACTTTTTGATTTTCATTAAGAGATTGCAGCATGTCCTCTTTCATAGAATCATAGATTATTAGGGTTTGAAGGGACCTCAGGAGATCATCTAGTCCAACCCTCTGCTCAAAGCAGGACCAATCCCCAAATGGCCCCCTCAAGGATTGAACTCATAACCCTGGGTTTAGCAGGCCAATGCTCAAACCACTGAGCTATTCCTCCCCACCTTCTATGCGTCTGCTTCCTGATTCTTTGGAGTCTTTCGGCCGTTGATAACAAGGACAGCTGGGATCTCAAGGTTGCATCTGTAAAGCCAAAATGCAACACTTAACAGAGGCAGCATCGTTCACACTAGTCAGAGCAATGATTCAGCCATTGTACACAATAGCAGAAATTGCCCATCCCAAAGCGAGCGCACATAACCCACAGGAGCCCCAAAATGGTGAGTGAGCACAGGGGCAAGGGGGACTGATTGTTTCACGGCTGTATTGTCCTCTTGGGTGCTGTGCCTTGGGGAGAGCCAACATCTGCAGGGGGCCCCATACTGAACACTGTCCACACATTTTCCACAGGATGAGTTCGTCCTGGAAGATATCTCGCTGCTGAGGGTGACCTGGGAAGCAAGGGAGGGTCTTCTACAATGCGGCTTCCGCCCTGGCCCATATGCAGCTTGCCTGTGTGCAGCAATGGTCCCGCCACCCCTCACAGCACAGTGGCGCAGATATGTTAGCCTTACTGGGACAAGTAGCACAGTAGCTCTGCCAAGGAACCTGCGCAAGCGGATTGCCCAGCTTCTGCATGAGACCTTTGAAGAGCTCACTGAAGCCGGTTTCCGTGATGTGAGATCACACCAATGCTCTATTCTGCATCTAGGTACGCATGCAGCCCTAATCCTCCTGGCCCCAAGAGCCCGCACCGAACAACTTCCTTCCCAAAATAAAAGCCGCTTACCAGGCACCTCCTCTGGTGTTGGTTCTTCCCCAAGCACCATCCGCTGCAACTGACTACCATGCTCCTGGCTTGAAAACAGCTCCTGGCTGCATGCATCTAGGGATGCCGGGCTGTCTCCCTCCTCCTCAGCACCCTCACTCCCACTTTCCTCCTCCTCCTGCCTTGTTGAACTGGGCTCTGAAGTGTCCATGGTGGTCTTCAGAGTGGAAGTGGGGTCGCCCCCAAGTATTGCGTCCAGCTCTTTGTAGAAACGGCAGGTCGCGGGTGCAGCACCAGAGCGGCAGTTTGCCTCACACACTTTGCAGTACGCATTCCACAGCTCCTTCACTTTAACGCTGCACTGTCGTGCGTCCCGGTCATAGCCCCTTTCCATCATGTCCCTTGATATCTGCCCGAAGGTATCGTAATTCCTACAGCTGGAGCACAGCTGGGACTGGACAGCTTCCTCTCCCTAAACACTGATGAGGTCCAGGACCTCGCCATTGCTCCATACTGGGGATCACCTGGCACACGTAGGCATGGTCACCTGGAAAGATTTGCTGAGAGCACTCCATGCCTGGCTGAGCAAGCGTTATGCTTCTCGTGGAGGTGGATTACCAGGAGCGCTCCAGCCGTGGCGTCTGGGCACTCTACGTGACTTGCCAGTGTGGAGGCGTAATGAATTAGGGTGCCTGGGGCTGCTTTAATGCGCTGTAACTTGCAAGTGTAGCCAAGCCCTTAAATTCCCACTGCACTTTCAATTGGCTATAGGGTAACCAGACAGCAAATGTGAAAAATCGGGACAGCGGGTAGGGAGTAATAGGCACCTATATAAGACAAAGCCCTGAATATCGGGACTGTCCCTATAAAATCTGGACATCTGGTCACTCTAATTGGATACCAGATTGTTCTTAACTGTTGTGCAGAGTTGCTCGGTGACATAAAACAGCTGCTGTGTCCCACCTTCAGAGGCTGCTGTATTTCAGTGGTAGCTGAAATGATCCCTTGCCAACCACAGAAGGGAGCTGGTGAGGCAGCTGTGAACTCTGTTCCTGCTTCTTCCACTGAGTTGCTGAGTGATCATATAGGCAAGTCACTTACCCTCCCTGAACCCCAGTTGCTCCATCTGTAAAAGGGATCTATTCTCAGGGGAATTAGTAGGCTCAATTATGGTTTGTGTGAAAAGGGTTCTGAGGAACTCTGATTAAAAGAGCCACAGAAGTGTGCAGTGTACTAATATTCTTTTAGAGCCTGATCCAAAGCCCTTTGAAGTCAATGGAAAAGTTTCTATTCACTTCAATGGGCTTTGAATCAGAGCTTAAGCCTTCACTTATTGGATTGCACACACTTACTACTTCTTTTACTCAGTTTCAATGTCATAATCTAGTTATAGCCTAAGAATTCCTAGGGGAAAAAATTATTCCAATCAAAGTGTTTGTAGAAATTAGAATTCCAAACGTTGTCTTTGAATTTAGCAGTGACTTTATACAGTAGTATCCAAAAGCCACAGCAAAAATCGGACCCCACTGGGTTGGTCACTGTACAAATATCAAATAAAAAATAGCATCTACCCCAATGAATTTGCAATCTAAATGACAGATGTCTACTGTCACTCTGAGCTGGCTAGGCATGAACAGGTTAAACTTCTAAAGGTGCAAGATGGATTTCTTTTTGCACCATCTGAAGAAAAAAAAACGGTCACAGACAGTTAGCCACATTAGAGGAGTACTAAGGAGCACATCTGCAAGCTAAGCATACATACCTTCTGCCTGCCTGCTTGTCCATGCCACAGCCCCTCTTTGTGCAGTCACAGAGGATTCCACAAGTGCTGACTTTTGAATCCCCGTTACAAACAAAGGTTTCAGGAGGAAGCAAAAACCCTCCATCAGCCAGGTAGGTCTAATATGTTTATTGTTTTACCCAAACAAACCCTGGATGCCAAAGTTAGAGAAAGCTTTGAGAAATGTTATCTACATGTTTCAATAGTTGGCTAGTTTAGACTAGAGCTGTCTTGGGGGGGTCCAGATGGGAATCTGATCCTAAAGAATTTAGAAGCCACATTTGCTTCTCAGTCTACAAGTCTTGGGTATGTGCTGTGGGGAGTTAGCCCCAGCTCCTTCAGAAGGCCCTGGGTTAATCTTTTTGAAGAAAATGCTCCAATGGCAGAATCATCAGAGAGGAAAATAAATGTAATCTTGCAAAGTAGCTTTTAATCCCTGCACTAAGCACCTGTGTTCCTGCCAAGATACCAGTGATTGCAGACTGATGGGAGAATTCGAGAAACAGCAGAGGGAGCATTTACCAATTAAGACTCAGTGTTACCCTGGGATCTGATCTCTTAGAAAGTCAGCAGTCTAACATTCTAATAAAAGCTATTCAAATAGCAAATAAAGTGCTTTGCGAATCTGTTTGTGACCAGAAGCTTAGTTGGTTCACTAGATTCATGGGGTCATATCATTCATTACTTGCAATTTACTATCCAGACACCTACCAGGTATTTGTGAAAACAGCTGTGGGTACTAAACATTTTATGAATTTTAGCCAAATGATTATATATTTGAAAATTCATATTAAATAGCGATGTTTGTTATTCATTATCCTCCTGTTTAAATTGCTTCAGTCATCCAACTGGAGAGCAGAAACATTATCATGTGACTTAGATGACCAATCAAACAGCATTTATAGTCAAAGAGGACACAGTTAAGGGAAAAAAACAGTTATCTGAAAACTATATATCCCAAGCTTTTCAATGGCTACTTCTGAAAAAAACAAAGACATTTGTGCTGGACATGTTGGTAACACAGGCTCTCCCCTAGGTTCTAACACAATCCCCACAATACGATTTTAAAGGTGCAGATCTGTATCCAGTAGGCACGACGGGATACAGATCCTCTAGGACTTCATAACACCCACATGGTGACATTAAATCTGACATGAATTTGGCCCATACATTTAAATAATTTTTACAGTATTTTTATAGTGAATTCTCAAATTTCTCAATGTTCAACTGGATTTTCATTGAGAAATATTACAGTACATCAGGTCTTGTGTGTGTATGGAGAAGGGAGACATTTTTGGACCGCCTGGTCTTAAATGTTTCCTCACTCGCAGACTCCATATTATTGAACAGGGTTTGTGGATTACAATTCACAGCCCAACCATTGTATTTATTCTGCCACGTATCTTTCTGATGCCTGGATGGGGGCACATCTGCAAGCTCAGTCCATATTCTAAACAACATGACTAGAGGGAAGAAGGAAAAACATATACAACTGGATTTTCCCACCAGCATATTGGTCTTTAAGTTTTTGTAACCCAGACCAGGGATTCTCAACCTTTTTCTTTCTGAGCCCCCTCCCCCAACGTGCTATAAAAACTCCATGGTCACAACTATTTTTCTGCATATAAAAACCAGTGCAGGGATGAGGCTGGACTTTGGCTTTCTGCCCTGGGCCCTAGTAAGTCTAACACTGGCCCTGGTTGGCAGACCCCCTGAAACCTGCTTGTGTGCCCCTGGTTGAGAACTGCCCCAGGAGGGGCAGACCCTGGTTGAGAACTGCTGACCCTACATGGAGGTTCCTTGTGCTCTGCCCCCTTCCCTCACAGCCCGTACACTGTGCAAAATAGGGCAAGGAAAATAAACCAGTCTCTGTGGCATCCAGAGTGTACTAGGAGCGTCAAGGAGAGAAATGGAGGGGAGATACCCGCTCCGCCTGGCCAGGAGTGCAGCCTGCCGTGCGATAGCTTCACGTACACTACCCTGGGGAAACTAAGGCACAAAGGCAGCGAAGTGACTTGCGCCCAGTCACAGAATAGGTCAGCGGCAGAGCCAGACGCAGAGCCCAGGGCAGACAGGACCTCCCTGCCTCCGGGACGCTGCACGCTGCGATCTGAAGCTGGGAGGCGGCCCGGCGGCCACCCCTGCCCCTGACATGATGTTGACAAACACATGGAGGGAGCCTCCCCCATTTACCCACCCCCATCTCCCGCGCCCAGATCGGTCTGCAGCCTCCCCCCTCTCCCATCTCCCGGCTTTCACCAGACCTGTGCTCGCACCTAACGAGCCTGCAGCTTCACCCTTCACCCCAGCGCTGACAACTCCCCTACCTGAAACCCACTCGGCGGAGATCACGGCAAATCGGCAACGCGCTCGGGCTCAGGCAGCTGCTGGGAAATGTAGTTCCCTCGGCTGGGCAGTTCCCTATTGCGAGATTGACGCTAACTAGAGAGAAAACTCCAGTTCCCAGGAGGGGCGTGATTCCAAGTGTCCCTTTAAAAGCAATCCCGGCTGGCAGGCAGTGTAGGTGCAGAATGGTTCTAATATAGGTCTACAAGGGATGGGGATGGGGATGGGGATGTGAACAGGTAGGGGAAAGTGTCCCTCTTTATTAACATTTAAAATACCAGCAGTAATTAAATACAACAAAACCTGACCTCAGCAACCAACCAAGCAACAGGCTGAGATTAGTTACTTAGTATAGATGGTGGCCATTTAAAGATCAAGCTAAACTCAGGGAAGGCCTAGTTCTCCCACCTTTACCCGCAAAAGTGGTATTTGCTCAAGTGAGTAGTGTCAAGCAATGGAGTAAATGTTACTTAACATATGCAAAAGTTATGAAGTCCAATCCAGAGTTACTATCCAAACACCAAATTCAACCTATGAATACATTTTAAGGAAATATTTTATTTATGCTCAGCCTTGTTAAATTATAGAACAACTTGAACCTACATCTAGGAGAAGCTGATGTAGTGAACCATGATATGGTAGGTAGCACTAAGTACAAAAAAACCAGGAGACCTGGGATGATCCTGAACCCATAAAACTGGACAGTTGGCAGTGTGTACTGAGCACCCTTTTAGATTTCCCAGGGCTGCCATATTAAAGAAAGGATGATCCTGGGAAAACCTGGACAGGTGGCAACCCTTGTTAGAGTCCATGCTAATAAATTCATAACAAATTTATTTTGCAGGAGATTCAGGTGGAGAGGGGAGATTTCTGTAGATTGTGATTTACTCAGCTAATTTGTTTTTTAAAATGCACCAAATAATTTCTGTGACTAATTCTTGGTCTATAGCTCACCTATAAGTAGTGTTGATATTCAAAATGCAAACTTTTAATTGTCACATGGTATGTTTCTGTTCTCTGACTGGGCACGACTCTGAGAATCAGATTTCTGGTTCAGATAGTCATGATTAGTAATTCAGAATTTGCCTTTCTTGAACATTCTGCATTATTCACCCTTTCAGTGAACATTCTCCCCCCATTCCCTCTGTTATACTTGTTACCTAGTAAGTTCACAGAAAAAGGGTCACAAATGCAGTCAAATATTCAAAGGGGTATTTTTTTTTACAATATTCACCCAGTTCTGGCATAATTCCTTATTTAGACCTTAATAGCTCTTATATTGTGCTTTTCATTTGTAGATCTCAAAGCATTTTACAAGGCTGAGTAAATATCATTATTCCATTTTATAGGTGAGGAAACTGAGGTACAGAATTGACATGGCTTGTCCAAGGTCACACAGTCAGTCAGTTGCCTAGCTGATCACCTTGACATTGTTTAAAGCGTGCCTGATATGGCTTTCTGTATCTTTTTTTTTTTTCAGATACTGACAGTACCATGACGCAATCACCGGACATAATGTCCCTGCAGATGATATCAGCTATTAATAATTCATCCTTGATTCAGCCAGGCTTTTCTCTGCTGAATTTTGATGGGCAGATTTTCTTTTTTGGACAGAAAGGCTGGCCAAAGAGATCTTGCCCCACTGGAGTTTTTCTCCTTGACTTAAAAAAAAATGAGCTCAAATTGAAGCCTGCATTTTTCTCTAAGGATTCCTGCTATCTTCCCCCTCTCCGTTACCCTGCTGTCTGCGCTCTCAGGGGCAGAACAGAGTCTGAGAAATGCCAGTATGTCATCCATGGTGGGAAAACACCAAACAATGAACTATCTGATAAGATTTATGTTATGGCTATAGTATGCAAGTCTAGCAAAAAAATCACCTTTAAATGCACTGAGAAAGAGTTAGTTGGGGATGTTCCTGAAGCCAGATATGGCCATACCATTAATGTAGTTCATAGCCGAGGTAAAAGCATGAGTGTTATATTTGGGGGAAGGTCATATATCCCTCTTGGACAAAGAACCACAGAAAAATGGAATAGTGTAGTAGACTGTATGCCCCATGTGTTTTTGGTTGATTTTGAGTTTGGGTGCTGTACCTCATACATCCTTCCAGAGCTTCAGGATGGAGTTTCTTTCCATGTCTCCATTGCCAGAAATGATACCATCTACATCCTAGGGGGTCATTCCCTTGAAAATAACATCAGACCCCCCAACCTATACAGGCTAAAAATTGACCTGCCACTAGGCAGCCCAGCTGTGAGCTGCACCATCTTGCCTGGGGGGATCTCTGTCTCCAGTGCTCTTGTGACTCAGACTGGTGATAAAGAGTTTGTCATGGTTGGAGGCTACCAGTGTGACAACCAGAAGAGGATGTTTTGTAATACAATCACTTTAGAAGATAACAACATAGAGATTGGGGAAAGGGAGACCCCAGATTGGACACCAGATATTAAACACTGCAAGATATGGTTTGGTAGTGATATGGGTAATGGGGCCATATTGTTTGGTATACCAGGGGACAACAGGCAACTAATTTCAGATGCAAACTACTTTTACATTTTGAGATGTGGAGGAGCAAGAGAGGAGGAGGAGGAGGCGGCACAAACTTGCAGTCAGACATCTACAGAAGACCCAGGGGACTCCACACCATTTGAAGATTCAGAGGAGTTCTGTTTTAGTGCTGAAGCCAATAGTTTTGACGATGATGATATTGACACCTATAATGAAGATGATGAAGAAGATGAATCAGAAACAGGCTACTGGATCACCTGCTCTGCCAACTGTGACATTGACATCAACACTTGGGTCCCTTTCTATTCGACTGAACTGAACAAGCCAGCTATGATCTACTGTTCCAATGGAAATGGCCACTGGGTCCATGCTCAGTGTATGGACCTGTCTGAGCGCATGCTCATACATCTTTCAGAGGCAAATGTCAAGTACTTCTGCAATGAGCATGTTGATCTTGCTAGAGGGCTGCAAACACCAAAGAAGGTTCTGCCTGTGAAAAAACAACCTATGAAACCACTGCGCAGAAAAACATCCATGAAGATAGCAACTCCAGTGAAAAAATCTTTTCTTCGGAGGTTATTTGAGTAGATTTGAGCTAATGATTAAGGTTCTGCTAGGATTAAATGAAGAAATCACAAACCAAGGATAGTTAATGATGGTTGCAGCTGAATTTAATATTAGAGCTCCTAGTGGTGTTTTATTTTATTAATTTTAATTATTAGATTATTTCAGTTTAATGTAGCTCACAAATCAATGTTTATTATGTGTATTGTAGTAGCTGTCAGTGGTCCCAATCAAGATTAGTGCCCCATTGTGCTGGGCACTATACAAACACATAGGATCATATTTAGATAGCATTCCTCAAATAGAATAGTACAATTACTTCATAAATATCCCCCATTGACTTTACAGAAACTATTTGAAGAGTAAAGCACTACCCTGTGTGAATAATGATGTAGACTCTGGTCCACAGGAAGCACAGTGTTACCCATTTTGCTTTTGCAAATCAATCTATTCAATCAGTAGAACTAGAAGTATCAGATCTAACTCATGATTGCATTGCTCCAGTTTTACGCTGGTCTAATGAATTAAAATCAGATGACTTAAGCTGATGTTAAATTGGAGGAAAGCCATGTTAGTTCAGGCCCATTGTATCAAAAATATGAAGACAGTTTTCAAAAGGGATCTCTAATTTGGGAAGCCTCTATTTTGGGGTGACTAATTTAGGACCTAATTTTGATTTTGAGAGGTGCTGGGCAGCCACAGATCAGCACCAGCTGGAGTTGTGGAAGCTCAGCTCATCAAAAAATCAGGCCATTTATTTAGGTGCCGAAATACTTGTTTTGTTTTCATTTTTCAAGGTGGGTCTCATGGACAGGCCTCCCCATGTAAGAAAGATCACTTTGTTCAGCCTGCCATTTGTGTTTGTATTTTAAAAAGTATAATGAACTAATAAAGTTTATAATAAAAATGGCCTTTACGTTTGTTTCCACCTATTATGTGGGTAGCTAAGTACTGTGAATCTCAGGTTGGAAATAGCTCTGTCTTCATTTGCAAACAATGACTATAATTGGTATAGTATATATGTCTGAGATGCCTATGTGAAGTCTGATAAAGAGCCTGATTCTGCAGCTGCTCCATGCCCAGAATTCCCATTGACTTCAAAAGGAGTTCCTCACATTGAACAGGACTTATATCATTTCCCTTGGGTCCACTGCTACCCGGCTATTTCTTTACCCGCCCCCCACCCCACCCCAGGGTGACTCTGCAGTCTGTGAAAGTATTGAAATGTAGACTTCTAGCTCATAGTGGTTCATTTTGCCAATGGGCCATTGTGAGGGGTGGAAACTAATACCGTTGTGTGCTCAAAGCAGAATGGGCAGATTGGATTGCAAAAGTCACTGTCAAGGTTGACTGGCCGAATATTTTATTAACTTTTTGTGGTGTCTTGGATTACCTGTTTGTAAAGTCCCTGTAAGTCTTTAATTTATTTTATTTTATTTTTGTTAGAATTACTGTTCCAATTCACTTTAAAAAAAATATCAATATAATCAGATCAACACTTGTGAGCCTATGATACTAGAGCAGTGTGTTCATAGTCCAACTCGTGTGTCTGGCCCTTGGATAAAAAAGAAAAACAACATGAGCAGACCAGTACTCTTGAGCAACCTGTGCGGCTCTGGCCACGTGCAACCCTTACAAACCAGTATATGTAGTCAAACATTCCTGAGCAACCCTATAGTCACCAAGGAATGCTCGCAGCACCACACTCATGTCCAATCCTACAATAACATTCAGTATGCACATAAGCAATAGAGGAAAACAAAGATCTCCAATAAACAAATGTCAGTTTCCAGCTTCTAAGTGTGTTGGGGGCTGCAGTGCAGAAAGGGTCGTAACTCAGAAGTGAGTCAACCTGATTCTCCTCTCACACTAATTTTACACTAGTGTAAGTCCATTGGTTTCAATGATGTTACTCCTTTTTCATGCCATCATAAATGATAGCAGAATCAAGCTCAATATATTCTTCCAAATAACATGAAAAATATCCCTTAAAATTGGTAGAAATTTGGCTGCCAAAATCCATATTCTGTGGGGCAGATTCTACTCTGCTAAGGCCACACTGTTCTGGAGACATAAAGGGTCAGAAACAATCTCCAGGGAAAGCAGTAAAGAATCCTGTGGCACCTTATAGACTAACAGACGTTTGGAGCATGAGCTTTCGTGGGTGAATACCCACTTCGTCGGATGCAAGTAGTGGAAATTTCCAGGGGCAGGTATATATATGCAAGCAAGAAGCAAGCTAGAGATAATCTCCAGGGACTAACTCTAGCACAGGGGTGGCATAGGTGACTTTTGCCACACTGCCACCATCACATCCTGCAGCATGAGATCACATCAGAGGAATGATTAATGGTAGGAGGTGTCATGTCCAAAGTTCTCTGTGCTCAGGCTATTCTGAACTACATAGCAGCCCATTGACAGACATGAAGAAGCTTCAATATGTTAGAATAGCCCCTGGGGTTGCTGAAATTTACACTGGGGTCTACATCAGCTTCCAGACCACTATATAATATGGAAGACTAGAATCTACCAGGCACAAAAAATGGCTTACAGCCACCTTTTGTCTAGTCACTGCCCTGTGTCCCTCCACTCCTGTGATGTGCCTTCTGAGAAAAAAGCACAGAAGCTGGCCTTATCTCGTGTCCAGCCAGGGGCCCAGTCCATTGTACTAATACAGTGTATATTTGTGTTGCCTTTTTAAAATATGCATTTATTTCAAATAGAGAAGAAAATTGCTAAGTAAAACCATGAGTCCAGCTTTGATGTGAGAGGCCGCTTAACAGGTATCATATCACAAATCAGAAAATACAATTACTGCAGGAAGTCATAAGCAGTATAAAATATAATATCCCAGATGGACTGAAATAAGAGATCAGTGGTCATTAGTCATTATTGTGAAACTGCTTAACATAGCATTCAAGATTAGAGAATATACTGTATATACTTGTTCATAAGCCAAATATTTTTGGTAAAAAAAGTGAAGCATCAAAGAGCGGGGGTCGGCTTATAAATGGGTCTACACCAAAATTTGATGATTTTAAACTCTATGGAATCATTGAATTGAATATCTAATACATTGTTGTTTTGTTTACCTGGAGCATCTGCAGGCATGAAGCCCCTCAGCTCCCATTGGCTGGGAACGGCGAACTGCAGCCACAGGGAGCTGAGGGGCTCCATGCCTGCAGATGCTCCAAGTAAACAAAATGTCCTGACCCGCCAGTGGCTTACCCTGATGGACCGGGAGCCAACATTTTCCAACCCCTGAAATATAAGTTTGGCTTATGAAAGGGTCATACAGTTTTTGCTATTTTTACCTATCCATTTGGGGGGGGTCGGCTTATAAACGAACAGGCTAATGAACAAGTATATACAGTAATTGATTTTGTGGTGTCTCCAATGCCACTGGAAAGCAGACGTGTGTTGTGAAAAAGTGCTGATTGGTTCCAAAAGATGTATAATCAATAGAAAATATTCCTTCTTCACAGAGGGTTGGTTAAGAAGATAAAATATAGCAGATATTAATGTATAGATAAGTAAACCTCTTTCACATCTGCATCTATCTGACCTCTGTGTTTTGTAACAAGTATGGGCAATATCATGATCTCCAATCTCCTTTTAGGGACATGATTTTGCTATTGGCTTTCAAAAGACTCATTCGTGGATTTTAATGATTATGAAAGGGACCTGGAGTCTGACATGTCTTCTATCTATAGAACAGGTACAGCATAAATAGTGGTAATGCAGGCTTCCAAGGCACATCTCTCTGTCATAAATCTTCTGTAAAGAATCCATGTGTTACAGACAAAACAATCAGGTATAGTTTTAAAAAAATGACTAGAGATTATGGGTACCTCCACTATTGGGTATCTAACTTGAGACATTTAAGAAAGATGTGGACAAATTGGAGAGGGGCCAGAGGGGAGCAATAAAAATGATAAAAGGGTTAGAAAACTTGATCTATGGGGAAAGATTAAAAACACTGGGCATGTTTAGTCTTGAGAAAAGAAGACTGAGGGGGGACCTGATAACAGTCTTCAAATATGTTAAGGGCTGTTATAAAGAAGATGATGATCAATTGTTCCCTCTGTACACTGAAGGTAGGACAAGAAGTAATGGGCTTAATCTGCAGCAAGGGAGATTTAGGTTAGATTTTAGGAAAAACTTTCCAACTATAATGATATTTAAACTCCGGAATAGGCTTCTAAGGGAGGTTGCGGAATCCCTGTCATTGGAGGCTTTTAAGAACAGGTTGGACAAACACCTCTCAAGGATGGTCTAGGTTTACCTGGTCCTGCCTCAGCACGGGGGGGAGGGGGGGGGCTGGACTAGATTGCCTCTCAAAGTTCCTTCCAGCCCTACATTTCTATGATTCTATTATCTTTTAAAGGGAACTGACTTCTGAGAAATTGCTAAGCACCAGGCCTCTGAAAATCAGGCCCCATTGCCATTAAGGCATCTCAGTTTGGGCCTCAAAAATTGAGACTCCCAAACTTACTAGTCACTTTTTGATAAATATAGGCTCCAATTAGTTTATAAACCTCCATCTCTGACACACACATATATCTGTTGGGTGGGATGGGGAAGCGGACACACAGAACTCTATACCACGTGAGCCAATAAACTTCTTTACCTCATAGCAGTAGTAGGTACCTTAGCCTCTTTGTGGTGTACTCATAAACACAAAGCTAGCATGTTATACTGTCACAATGACTACCTTTTGGGATGAAAAGGTAGTTCAAACTCCAAGCATCTTCATTTCTTGGTCCCACTCCTGAGACTGCCAAGGGGGCCAATTACTGCTTTCTGAATGCTGTAGTTTTAAGATGTTGATATTTGTATGATGTAAACAATACTAAGAACAATTTGGCCTGATTTCAATGGTAATAAGCACCAGAGTTGTTGAGAGGTGCTGGTGCTCAAAACCTTTGCAAATCAGGTCAAATTTAACCAGGCCACCAAATATCAAGAGGTGGATTTGAACCAGTGCCCTGGAGATGAAAGGGGCTCTACCTCCTTACAAGTGCTCTTTATCCTCCAGTTCCCCCATGATTCTGATGCTATATGTGGAAAGTGAAACCGAGCCAAGGAATTAAGCTAATCCAAAATCTCAGGAGACTCACTGGGCTATGTTTTTTAACATGGTCTCAATTTTTCCACCCACCATTTTGTGTCAAATGTCAATTGAAAGTATAACATTGGAGGTGCAAAGTATAGCATTTAGATGTCTAATTACCTGATTGTACAAGAAAAGCAGATAGTGAAAAGACTAAACATTGTCATTTGTGCTCACAAAACTGATAGATGTTTCACAAACATTTTTGAGCTATCACTGTGATGAGCACAAAGAGAGAGAGAGAGAGAGAGAGAGAGAGAGAGAGAGAGAGAGAGAGATTGTATATCTTGGGTGGAGTGGAGGCAATGAAAGGAGACAAGAACTAAGAGGTAGGTGAGTTATTTTTGCAGTTGACTTTAAAGCCAAGGATGGCAAGCTGGAATTTGATTTAGAGGATGTGAGGAAGCCAGTGGAGAAACTTGAAGAAGGGCTGGACATGGTCAGAGCAAGGTAGATCAATTTAAACAGAGACCAGATGTCATTTCTAAATGAAGCAGTAGGAGATTCCAAGGAAAGTAAAAGAGTTTTTAACTGTGCTATAGTGCACGTAATGTCCTATGGAGTGAGGGGCTGGAGTGGGCTTTTGGGCTTCATGGGGAATCTTCATATGTGTTTGTGTAACGGCTACCACAGCTGGGCACCAGATCCTGCCTGGGGCCTTTGGCTTTACTATAATGTGTGATAGACCCAGGCCGGTTGGGTACAGCAGAATAGCAGAAGGCAGATATACTGGCCACTGGATTAACAGTTTTCTGTTCCCTGACTGACCAGAGCAGGGGCTGCTCCAGGCTAATGAGAACACCTGACTCTAATTAACCTGCAAAGAGTCAGGTGAGGCCATTCAGTTAATGTGACCACCTGACTCTAATTAAGGCCCTGCTGTTACTATAAAAAGGGCTCACTCCAGTCAGGCAGGGAAGCCAGGGAGCCAGAAGAGAGGAAGTGCGGCTGGTTACTGAAGACACCCTCAAACCATCGTTAAAGGAGCCCTAAGGTAAGGGTGAAGAAGGGAAAAGCAGGAGAGCTGTGGGGAAGTGGCCCAGGGAAATGTAGCAACTCTGGCAGTGAAAGATTGGCTGCCAACAGCTGCTACCATTAGGGTCCCTGGGCTGGAACCCGGAGTAGAGGGCGGGCCCGGGTTCCCCCACAACCCACCACTACAGGAACAGCTCCTGGAAGGGGAAGTCAGGTCCCTGTCAGGACAGGAGGCTGAACAGGGACTGTGGGAGTTCTCTCACCAACCTCCTTGCAGCCTATGATGAAAAGGGCTCAGTAGACTGTAACTCTGGCCCTAGAGAGAGAAGGGCTACGGGGAGGGTCACAGTGAGCCACTGAGGCTAGCATAAACCGCCTAGAAGCGCAGGACCCACAGGATCAAGGTCAGAGCTCTGCCACAACTGTAAATGTTGACAAATACTCATCATTTGAATGAAAGGTACTGAATAAATGCAAAATGATTATCATTAAATTGCACAGCTAAAAAACTGTCCAAGACACACAAATCCAAAGTCTATTTATAAGAACTTTATTTAAAACCAATTTTAAAAATAAAGAAACTGGGATACAATAAGAAACAATAAAAACCTTAGACAAATGCTGTGTTACAATGCACTGAAAACATCTTATTCAAATTAGAAATTATGGTGTTGTAAATATCTAGGGTCTGGTTCTAAACTCCTTTATTCCAGCATAAATCAGGACTGATTCCATTAAAATCAATGGAGATATCCTTATGGAAAAAAAATGGTATGAGACCAGAATCAGAACCCTAGCTTGCTACACAACATTTCACAGCACAATAATTGAATATGCCTTTAATAAGTTCTTACAGAAACTTTAAACAAAGAAAGATAGAGTATGATTGTATAAAAACATCAAGAATTCAATACAATTTTCACAACAAGAAAACCATTGCCCACAAAGTAATCATCTGAGGTATTTATACTAATTATTAGAGTAGGAAAAAATGTGATTTTTGAAAGCATAAAATGAATACAAGTGTCTCCACTTATTTAAAGCCACTTCAAAATCAAACAGCTTAATGATAGATCATTTCTCAAATATGGAGGGAAAACACAGTGCACCTTTTAGCAATCAAGAATCACTTGCATTCAGATGCATGCCTGTGTGTCTGTAGTATTGTTTTTCTAGTCTCTGTGTACAAAAGCTTCACTTGCAGCAGGTGTTTAGCATTTGAATTGTTTGGTTTAATGAGTTCAAAACTTTCAAGCAGAAAGTCTCTTGATTTAAATAATATGACAACAACGGAAAAAAAGAGATGAAACTAAATTCAAGTTTGTTAAAAAAAATAAAAATAACAATTGCCTTTCTGATGAATGCCAGCCAAACTGTACATAGTTGCTAGTACTTGTAATGTGTTTTGCTGGCTTAATAGTGTAACTTCCACACTGTTATTTCACAAAAGAATATGTTGGATTCCATTGCACTCCTAAGTCCCAGTCCATGTACTGTTCAGTGTACTGAACTTCCCCAGAGTATGTGCCCAGTCTTGTAAATCCTTAAGTGCATGAGTAATCCTTACTTAGTCCTGTTGAAGTCAGTGAGTCAAAACCTACTTGCTTTTACATAAGCAGTTTGTTGAAGTCATTTTTTGATTTGAGAATTTCAGTAAAAGTACTGAGATAATTTGCGCAAAAGGAGCAGATTTTGGCCCATTGACTTGGATGGAACTACATGTGTGAGTAAGGACTACTTGTGGGTGAAATTCACTCCTGTCCAGAGGGCTAGCATACACTACTTAAATCCCATTTGAACCCTACTTTAAAGACTAGTCTTAAATGTTGCATTTGCTTTATGCTGACCCTCAGCACAGGGATGAATTTCACCATGAATGAGGGTTGCTAGATTGGGCGCTGTGGTATTGAAACGGATTCAAGTATAAAAAACATGGTATATTACAATCACAGCACATAAACATACAAAAAAACTGGATACAACATATTTGCATGATGAAATATTTCCAAACCAAACCAAAAATATTGTTTGAGTTGGTTTCTGAATTTATTAGAAAAGTTTGCCACATTATGTAAAACTGACATTTATACATTATTGAAAATATCTGTTATAGTCTATAAAGAGTTTAAAAAATTGATCTGGGAAGAAAAAGAATTAAAATGATCAAAATCAGCACTATGCTATAAATGGAAAATTATGCTGCAAAATATATAAAAGGCACCATTTTTGCAGTGCTTCTGAAAAAATGATTTGGAAGCATGTAAGTTCCAAAAAACCTTGTATTAAATATTGGCAACCCTGATGTAATGCTTAAAGTTTGTTTAAGGAAATGATATGAAGTGTGAAATCTAAATTATAAAATTATTTTATGAGAAGTAGATATTGCATCCAACAAAATCAAAATAATCAGTCAGAATAACACCAAAATATATTTAGGAATTACTAGCACTTAATTCTCCCTATAAATTGTCTATAAATGGTAAATACCAAATTCTAAAAGATACAGTATATAATCAAAACTAAAAACTACTACAAAAGATAAAAACAATTAGCTCTTTACAGTTTAATTGCCTATGAGCCAAATGCAATATCAAAACAGAAAATAAAAGCAGAATTGAATTGCTTTAAAAAAACACGTGCAGTAGTTATTTGTGCATTTAATCCTGTGTCATGTATAATTCTCCAAATATCAAAATACCTCAGCTAATCATTGCGTAATGAGCATTCAGTGTGGGATTTTCAAAAGTGCATAAGTGTTTAGGAGCATAACTCCCAGTCATTTAGGTACTTTTGAATTATATTTCCTGAAAAAAAATTCGGATTAATTTTGTAATTTAACTTTGAATCCCAACCAGCAAGGCACTTAAGCACGGGCTTAACTTTAAGCATCTGAGTAGTCATACTGAATTTAATGGGACAATTCACATGCTTAAAATTAAGCATGTGCTTAAGTGCTTTGCCACATCAGGGTCATAAAACTATGCTATTAATTCAATTAGTATGTTCAGGAATAATTTGGTTGCCAAATTTCACAACATTTTTAATAAATATTTAACGAATATGTTAAAATCATTTTACCCACGGTCACTATTAAAGACTGGATGTTTATCACCTGTAAGAGTCAAGTTTGCTGTGCTAAATTATGTATTTCTATTATGTATATAAGGCATCTATCAATATCACTGTACAGGAAAATTGCCACCATTTTAATGATGCCCCTAGTACAATGTAAACTGTTCTTATGAGCTTTCTAAATCTTGAAGTAATAATGCTTAGCATTTAAATAGCTATTTCATTTTCAAAGCAGTTCACCATTATTGACTAAATAATTCTCACAACATACCTGTGAGATAGGTAAAAACTATTTCCATTTTATAGGCATGGAAACTAAGGCAGAGAAATTAAATGACATGCTCCAGACAGCAGTGTCAATATTAGAGCCAGGACTGGAACACAATAAAAGGTTCCCATAGTCTGTGAAATATACCCTATAGAAGAGCATAATAGCAATATACAGAACTGAGGAATCTCTATAGGCCAGATCCTTGGCTGCTGTATATGTGTTGCTTCACTAAGGTCAATAGGGGAAATTCTGCATCTGGAAGTCAATATGAATTGTGACATTGTCTTCACTGGATTTCACCCAACGGAGCTAAGATGATATACACCATTTGGGATCTAATTTTGGAAATACAGATTGCCTATTGAACAAAATTCCTTGTAGGTGCCAGCTGTTAGCAAGGTTTGTAGCAAAGCTTGAAAGTATACAATGTACAAAGACAAAAAAAATTCATTTTAAGGTCTGATTTCAAAGCCTATGCACAAGCTTGCATTATAGAACAATTTGACTAGGTTATAATTATTATTTTAAAATGCTGACTAATTTTTCTCTGTGCTTGTACAGTACCTAGCACAATGAGCCCCAAACCTGATTGGTCTCTAGGCACTACCACAATATAAATGTTAAATAAAATAACAATATTTTAAACTGTTGGTGAGGTCACCCTTTGAATCAATGTGTTATACAATGTGTTATACAAAAAATACTGACTCTGTACTTCAGGATGGTTGTCTAAATGTCTCCATGTTTTAAGAAATGAGAGACCATCAATTTAAAAAAAGAAAAACTATTCTTAAATAGTAAGTAAAATGCAATGATGCAAACAGGAAAAAAAAAACCATCCTCACTTTCTTTGCAACTGTCATAAATCTTCTGAATCCTCTTCATTTCACACACATCACATAGTCTAAAAACTTAGGGTCACTTTGGCTATTTATTAAACAATAATCTGAGACCAAAGTAAATTGACCACCTTTCTTTCCACTTTTACCTCACAAAATGGCTGGAAAATGACACCAACCAGTTACTCTGTATTACCATTTGCTGGAAACTACCATCCAGATGTTTACCAAACTCCTCTGAGCAGGGACAGATTCCCTTTAACACTCAGTGTAAAAGTGATATTTGCAGGCCTTACTGCACCCCGTCTAGGAAGACTTAATTGCAAACCCAATTCAAATGATCGTTATGTTTAGAATTCCATAGAATCAGTTATTTCTAAAGTGCCTTCCAATGCCAGAGAGTCTTCTAAACTCTGCCCTGGATCGATTGTGAAGCCCTGGCTTTTCAATGTATTATGGGCATTCATGAACTTCTGCAGGTACTTAGAGGTATACAGCCAGTGGTGCTTCAAGACATCCTCCATTTCATAGCATTTTGACTGCCTGGCATTCATTTTTCGGAAACGCCTAAATAATTTGTTCCCAGACTCATTCCCTTCACTTGCCCAGGCGCCAATGGAGCCATCTCTTTCAATGATTTCAGGAACATGAGCAAGAGTTTTGTGAAAGTAATTCGTAATCTTGCCCTCATATCTGTACTTGAACTTTGTGGACAGGAGCTCAGCAAAACGTTGTGAGTTGAAGCTATACTGACACAGCAATTCTGGGCACTCTTTGGCTGGGCATGAAGACCTCCACACTGGTTTCATCTTAAGGTAAAGGTCCATCAGTTCTCTTAGGGCTTCATGCCTTTCCTCACACTTTATTAATTCACATACTGCTTCCACTGTCTCTTTGGTCATAAGCTTTCTAGCAAAGTTTCCATTCATCCTCATTATGGGCTTCAGGTTCATCTTCTTCCTAAGGTGCTTGTCAAGAGTCGACTGCCACCTTTTCCTCTCTTCTTTAGATATGTCAGGTTTCTTGTACACCTCACCTATCTCAAACTGGAATATCTTGTAGAACTCAGCCGCATTGCCAATGTCACAATGCAGTGCATCTATGGAAGGAACAGTCTCAATGAAAGGTTTGGCAGAAACACCCTTCACTCTGTCACGTAACTCATCAACAGATTCATTATATGGGTTGGACCTCCATACCTCATAGCGCTCCAGGTTTTCAGCATGACTTCTTGTTATGGAGTGGAGGACCAAGTTCTGAGATGCTTCCAGGCGAGTTGCATCACAAAGAGTGCAGATGTAAGTAGAGCCTGAGGCTTCAAGGCCTTCCACTTCACGGACAAGTTTCTCATCATAACCTGTACCCCTAAAGATGAATTTGAATGTTCTGAGGATGCCTCCCATTTCAAGAAGCAAAACGCTGCTTTTCATTGTCTCTCTTTCTGCTATGAGAGGGCTCAGGATGGCTGTCAGAGTCTCATGGTCTGATTCATCAGCCAGCATAAGGCACAAGGGCTTGCAACACAGCTCTGAATTGGGCTTGACTTCTTCAAAGATCCTTATATTTTCATTACCATGAGCTATACTGATGTTCATGAGGGTGAAAGAAAATCGAACTGCCTTCTCAGGGACAGGTGGTCCACTTCCATGCTTCTCACTGACATCTCCCATCCCATCACAAGACTCCTTCACCACCACAGTGAAGGGGCCATTCAAATAGTCATCCAGGTCTTGTGCTTTCATGCCTTCCAAAATGTCTTCCTCCAGGTCCATTAAGGCAGAAACCAAGGCTGCATCATATCGAAACCTCTTGGCAATTGTGTCTACTGGGTAGTCATCAACTGAGTGTGGCAGCCCTGACAGCCCATCTATAATTCCCACTTCTGTATTAGTGGACACATTTTTCAAAGGGGGTTTCCACTCAAATGGATGATAACCTGGCAAGAGTGCCTTCTCAGCAGTGCGGAGAGCATGCAATGGCTGGAAGATCTGCCTCCCACTTATAGCTTTTACAGTTCTGTACATTTTATGGTACTGGCTACAGCTGAGAAAGGTGTTGACTCGGATTGCCAGGCAAACAGCTGGGTGAAGCCCTGATCCCTTCCCTTGCATTATAGCTTCCAACTCATCTGCTTGTCTGTGTTCATTTCTTGCTCTCAGAGCCAGCAGGAACAAAGTTAGGCACACAGCCTTTATATCACCTCCTTCTTCTTTCTCAGCAAAAGCTTTGACTTGAAGCTTGAGTTCTCTCAGACGATGCTTTTGCGCTCTCCTGGTCAATGAGAGTAAGTGTTGCCTCGGTCGGCCGCCTTTATTTACGTGCGTGTAAATCTCTTTCCTTTTCACCTCTTTGTGGCTGGACAGATGATGGCAGTATTTGCCCAGCAAAACCTCCTCATCACATTCTTTCACTGGGCATCGCACAGTCAGGGAATTGAGGATGTTCAGGAAGGATTTCACTGGACTCACCAGGTCAGTAGGGAAGCAAGGGTATCGGCAGGAGGGACAATAGCTGCCCATAACTTTGAGGCACTTAAGGATGCAGGTTCTGCAGAATAAGTGGCTACATGTCGTTTCCACTGGGTCTGCCAGAATATGCTCACAGACCTGGCAAGAGATGGACTTAACGAAATCTGCAGGGTAGTCAACTGCAAGAAGTTTGGTGCTAAGATGTATCTTCTTGCAGTTGGCAATCTTTTTCATAAGATTTTTGTTGTTCACCTGTACTTGTTTTTTTACACTTTTAGTTTTTCTGGCACGTTCTGCAATGATCTTGAGCCTTTTGCCCAGCTGTAAATTGGATGGCTGGTTCTTTCTCTTAACCCCACGACGAGCAGTATAACAAACAGTGCAGTTTGGGGAGTGGGACTTCCAATCCATGGTGCTGTTCCTCGGGAAATACACTTCACATGGGGCGTTGCTGAACTTTCTGTGGATGATGCTCCAGCAGTTGTGACAAAACCGAGTGGGGTGTATTGTGTCGATATCTCCTCGCACGTCAATCTTAAAAATCTTGGCAATAAGATCTGGCCAAGATGTTGCTCTTTTCTCTTTCTTTCTCAGAAGTCCCTGAGTTTCACTGTCCACTGGTCCATGCACAGGATGACTTCTCTTGTAGCGATCAGTTTTAAATGAAACTCCACAGATGCGGCAGAGCTGCTGCAGGTTTGCTTGATGAGCTGCATTCTCTTGCATTTTCAGGTTGTCAGCATCTTTTTTGAGAGCCTGCTTATTGTGATTTAAGTCTGTATCTGCCAGAAGTGGCTTTTCTGCCACTGGAACTGCCGCATCCATCTGCACTGTAGTGCCTTTGTCCAAAGAGGCCACCTTCTCTGCTTTCTCTTTATTTGCCTCTTGGTTGTCTCCAGAAGGTGCCTTTTCAAATGATCTCACTTTAAAAAGCTTGAACTTCCATTCAGAAAATTTAGTATATGGGTGCTGGATTTCTTCCGGCATAGTGTGCAGGCCCATGCTTGGTGATGTCAGCACGTCCATTCTGGTGGGAACTGGATCACCTGAGGAGGAGAAAGAGAGCACTGTAGGTAAGTGAAATACTCCAAAATGAACAATAGTGCAAATGTATGGATTTTAAGAGGCATAAGTCTACAGGCATTAATGACTGGTAGATGCTTTGACAATAAGTTTTTCCCAAAGTCTGAAATACCATTGTAGATATAAATTATGTCACGCCAATAAGATATCTGGACAATCACAAACAGTAAAATTCACCCTTGTGCAGAGGGCCAACAAAAGACCTATGCACCACTTCAGATCCATTTAAACCCTCAAATCAGGGTTTAAGTGAGGCTTATGTGCTGCCTAGGCTTTGTAGTGTGCTGCCACTCTACTCAGGACTCAGGAGTAAATTTCACCCATATTGCAAAATAAGCAAATGTTTCCATGAAAGAAATTCCATGATTGAATTAAACAGACACAGGCTACAGCATAGTACCATCTTAAATTGGGGGTAATAATAGTGTAATGAAATGGCTAGTGTATGTGCCATTGCCCTCTACTGGACAGAATTGGACAGATCTAGTGTGTGTCATAGGCTCTATACTGCTAACAACTAAAGGAGAGTTTCCTTTAGTTCAAGTGGTAGGAGCCTAGGCTTTTGGATGAAAAAGATTTGATTCTATTGCCACATTTACTTTAAAGATGTGAGTGGCCCTGGTGTGTGACAACTGTTAATCCTTAGAGAGCCACACATTTGGTACTACTAAAGATGCTGGGAGAGATGTTAAAGTATGGATGGGACTGTGTGCAAATGCAATAGATTTTCACCAGTTTTCAAGTACCTCTGGTTACAAGTAAAATCAATTTGGTGACTTCAGTGTAAACTGAGGATATTTACCCACACTGCAAAGTTGCCGTACAACACTACGTAATTGGTAGCCTTTGCCCAGGCTGGAGATGGAATCAGGAGAGAAGAGTACTGAGAAGTAAGTACGCTGGCAGGCCTGTGTAAAGGATGCTTGCACATGAAGAGCAGCTGCACTATGCTTTCTGCACTCCCCTGACCCCAAACACTCCTTTGCCTGTATGTTGCCTATTGAGATTATAAACTCTTTTGGGTAGGGTTCTATCTACTTATATGTCAGTAAAGCACCTTACACATTTTGGGTGTAATAAGAATACACAGTAATACTGATTAATATGCATACTCTGATTTTATCCAGAAGGGGATGGGATTAAACTATTGAGTGTGCATGAAAGGTACTAGATTGAGATCCCTAAAACTGGCAGTCCATCTGTTTATCTACAGGACAGAAGCAGCATAGGTAGGGGCACTGTACACTTCCCCACACAGCCCTACCTATGTGCCTCAGCCCTGATCCTGATGTGGACAAGTGGCCATAAAAACTGCACTGAGACCACCAACTCACTTCACACACCATAGGACAGTGAACAACTAACAGATAGCAGCATCCAATCCTCCAACCTTAACTGCTCACACCTATATCCATGTTCACACAGGTAGTCCTACTGAAGTCAGTGGAACTACTTCAGTGAGTAAGGACTATGATATCTGATGACTTATGATCACTGCTTATATGAAATTGAGTTAAACCGGAGGCTGAAAAGTGGAAATATACAACTCTCATACATGTTTTTAAGTCATCAACACCACTACCACCACTTCACTTTTTAGGCCCTGATCCTGAAGTGGGATCATTAGTGTGTGGTTCCTTTAAAGGCATTCCATGCTAGCCGATCCCAGTGCAGAATCATGACCTCATTTAGGGGCCCAGTTCAGAAGGCACTTAACCACATACTGACTTAAATGCAATGGAACAGATCCTCAGCTGACGTCAATGGAGCCATGACAATTTACTGCCCCAAATGGACAACTCACATGCTTAAAGACGGGCATGTGCTTGAATACCTTGCTGAGCTGCGACCTTATTTGGAAGAGTTACATGGTTTGGACAATTGAAAATGTCTGGTCAAATTTTAGATTTTGTAAAAACAATCTATTATCAAATACACCACTGATGTTGTTGCTGTGGAAACATGACATTTTATACAAATAAATATTCCTCTGAGGGGCTTGCAATTCAAACATTGCAACTTTGTGCTAGTGGATGAGAGCCTGAAAATGAAATTGGCTAGTAATGAAAATGAAATTGAAAATGAAATTGGTTAATAACAGAAACAAAGTAAAATGTATTTTAAGAATATATTATTTTAACCTTACAGTGTTTGTTTCAAATAAAGGCTGTATCTTCACTTAGCTATAATGCTCTCTAAAACTCTAGACCACCGTATCTATTCTGAGGATGCCTGCGTTCCTTTCAGTGTCTGAAATTTTTATTTGTCCTTCCTGCATTATGTTTCTGAGATTATCTCTTTTAAAAAATTATAACCTTTCAATAGAGCAATATTTCAATACAATCTTCCAAAGTCCAGCTGGAAAGGATTACTGGCTCTGATTAAGTTCCAAATCCAGAGTGACATGTCAACCTGCTCAGCTCTTGCTTTAAGAGTTTAACTTCAAAATCCTTCAAGTGGACCTTGGCAAAAAAATTAAGGGTTTGTTTTCTTTCCAGCTTCTCTTAATTCCATCCCACTGAGAACAAGTTGCTTGCATTGCTATATCCATCTGCCTGCACTGCTATGCCCTGCTGCCTACAATGCTGAATATGAGCGCCTGCACTGCCATCCCCTGCTGTCCCTTTGGGCTATAGCCTGCTGTCCTGCTTGTTTGTACCCCGTTTTCTATAAAACTGTAACCTACTATCCGGTGCAGATGTATGGCCTGCTGTGGACCCTGCTGACCTAGTTGTCGAAATCTCCTACCAGCAGAGCAGTGTCCTGCTTGCCCCGCAAAAGTCCTGTTTGCCTATTGAGCTATACTCTGCTGCCTGTAGAGGGACTGAATGACTTCTTGTCCTTCATTCACTGTTTTACCCTATTCTCCTACAGTCCTTTGAGCTGCTCTATTGCCTTGCTAGAATTCAAATGGGAGGAGAAGAGGTGAAATCAGCAGGACAAAAATAAATATTACAAAATATCTTTTCCTTAGGTGATTGTCAGTCCAGAGATAATACCTGCCTGTTTCATGTTAGAGTACTTCGCAGTGCACTAAATAGCATAGAGTTACTTGTGTGGTGCCTCCAAAGGTTTTACCTGGGAATACTGAACTACCTCGTTTGATAAGGTCAAATGCAGAAGCTGGGAGTTTTGCCTGAGTAAGGTTTTAGGATTTGGCCCATTAACCTGTGAATTATTTGGTATCTGAACTGTGCTATAAAATTATAGTTGTAGCCATGCTGATCCCAGGATATGAGAGAGACAAGGTGGGTGAGGTAATAGCTTTTATTGGACCAATTTCTGCTGGTGAGAGAGACAAGCTTTTGGGTGACACTGAGCCCTTATTCAGGAGCTCTGTGTGGCTGGAAAGCTTTGTCTCTCTCTCTCACCAGCAGAAGTTGGTCCAATAAAAGCTATTACCTCACCCACCTTGTCTGTGTTATAAAAGACCGACATAATCATGTAGTGAATCTGTAACCACATAGTACTTTCCTGTTTAATTATCCTGCTACTGCATAGTATTTATTCATCAGTTAAATGGCCAATATTTATTCTGCAAGTAACATATAAAGCTGTTGCTTGCCTATAGTCTTTTCCGAAACATTTGTCAGTGGGATATCTGAGCACCTTATACACATTAGTCAGTTTATCTTTTCAGCATACCTGTGACATAGGGAAGTATTATTATTCCCAGTTTACTGATTACACACACACTCAACATGATCCTGGATCTTGTGATTTTGCAGCCAAAGCAGAAACCTGTTTACAGGGACTTTCATTGAGATGTCCCAGTGTCTCTAACTGCATCATCAGCACCTCTCCAGCGCTGGAGAGCAGCCAACAAGCTTTGCCCCCTAAGGTTTCCTCAGGGGTATCATTTGCTTGGGGGCCACGAGGGGCAGTTGCAAACCTTAGTTTGCCCCTAAAAAACTTTTCAAGGGTCTATATGCTCTATTATGTTTTCCACTTTTTGCCCCCCACAGACTTTGCAGGATAGAATATAATCACACCTAATGTTCTATATGCTGATACAACTTTGGCCTTCCCACCACCATATTTTTTCCGAAATGACACCCCTGAGTTTGCTCACTAGTTATTGTGATGAACCAGCCAGCAAATAGGTAGGTTCCAAATCCAGTGCAAAGTAGCTAATACCTTCTTTCCTTGTCCCACCCTTGTATGGTGTGTCATCTTAGTACCACACCTGAGCCCACGCCCATGGCCTTGCTGTCAAACTGCAGCTCAAATATAGCAGATGGCTCTTACCCCCTACTGAGAAAAAGTTCAAAAATTCATTTGTTTCCTTTCAGCAAATATGTCCTAAAGAGATGAGAGACAAAGAAGCCCTGTTAGGTCACCTGATCATCCATTCTGCCAGTCCAGGATTGTTCCCTACAGTCTATTCATCAAATACTTTATCTAGTCTAATTCTCCAGCTCCTAAGCAATGGAGCTTCCACCTGTTCCCTTGGAAGACTACTCCACAGACCTGAGTGCTGGGAACATTTCGCTGACATTCACTAGAAATTTGCCTTTACTGTGTTGTTCTAATTGGGCTGCACTGAACAATCCTCCATCATGAACCCCACGCCCCAACCATTAAATACACTCGTAATTTAACTGGATCTGACAGCTGTGTTTAATGTTACCTCTTTTTAGCTTGGAAAGAAAAAGAAAATTCCTTTTCTGGCCACCTCAGAATATCTCAGGTCCTTCTAAAACAGGGTCAGATTGTCATGCTCATGCTCACACTGAGTAATACCTTACTCTGTGAGTAGCCCCACTGAAATGAGGGAGACTGTTTGTGGAGTGAGGTGCTACTTGTTGGGAGAAAGCGTTTATAAAATCAGATTAATGACATGTACATTAATACAGGGAAATAGTTAAATCAAGTCTTGTATGTCTCACAAGCAGCTGGGTTATTGCAGTTAAGACTGTTAGCCTACCTTTCTCTCACTGCCAGTTTGTAGAGTCGTTTGTACGTCTGCTCAGTTGGTTCCAAACGTCAAGATCTCTCTCGATCTCTCTCTCTCTCCCCCTCTCCCCTCTGATTTTTAAAGCTCACTGCAGTGCTGTTTGTCTCACCCTATCCCTGTCCCTCCCATCTCCCAGTACCGCTCTGGTGCTAACCACAAGTTACCATCAACCACAACACAATACAGAAGTCTCTACTCCAGGTGGCACCTGGTAACTTATGAGGCTTAACTATGAAGTTAATAAAAACAAGGTCCTCCTTTGAGAGACCCCTGGCCTCTAAGATGAGTTTTAATTCCATGCAGAGCCATTCCAGGAGAGTGCCTGCACCTTTACGTGACTAAACTTTTGTATTTGCTTTTTTATGTCTATAGCTCCAGAGCTAATTTCTGCACTTGGTTACACATTGGAGAGAAGAATGTGGGACCCAGTCATGCCACCCTTTTCCACAGGATTAATCCCTTTTAAGGACCCTGACATTTAAGCCTACATTATCAATCCAGACATAACCACGCTTCCATTTTTGTTTCTGGAATTTTGTGCTGACAATATGAATCATATTGTTGCCCTTTCTTCTGACACCAGTGTAATGTCCCATTCTAACAATAGTGTTACCCCTCTGATGAATGCAGATGGCCAGGGTCTTGCAGGTCAGCTACCCACTGGAAGATAAATCAGTGATGTAGATTCTAGGTATATTCTCTGTGTAACTTGTTTCACTTGTTCACGTGGTCTGAATTCAACAAGCTGAATTTTAATAAAGGCAAGTGCAAAGCACTTCACTTGGGAAGGAAAAATCAAATGCACAGCTACAAAATGGGGAATAACTGGTGAGGTGATAGTACTGCTGAAAAGGATCTGGGGGTTAGAGTGGACCATAAACTGAAATGTGAGGCAGCAATGTGAGGCAGCTGCAAAAAAGGCTAACATGATTCTGGGGTGTATTAGCTGAAGTGTTGTATGTAAGACATAGGAGGTAGTTGGCTCACTCTACTCGACATTGGTGAGGCCCCAGCTGAGGTATTGTGTCCAGTTCTGGGTACCACAAATTTAGGAAGGATGTGGACAAATCGGAAAGAATCCAGAGGAGAACAAGAAAATGATAAAAGGTTTAGAACAGCGGTTCTCAAACTATGGGTTGGGTCCTCAAAGTGGGTCACAGTCCCATTTATTGGGGTCACCAGGGCTGGCTTAGACTTGCTGGGGCCAGAGGCTGAGGGTGTCAGCCTTGGGCAGTAGGGCTCAGCTTGCAGGCCCCCTTGGCTGGGGCTGAAGCCATTGGGCTTCAGCATTCCCCCTGCCCCAGGGCAGTTGGGCTTTGGCTTTGACCCCCCCTTACCCGGGGTGATGGAGCTTGGGCGGGCTCAGGTTTTGGTCCCCGCCCCTGGGATCGTGTAGCAATTTTTGTTGTCAGAAGGGGGTCGCGGTGCAATGATGTTAGAGAACACCTGGTTTAAAAAATCTGACCTATGAGGAAAGGTTGAAAAAACTGGGCATGTTTAGTCTTAAGAAAAGAGGACTGAGGCAGGGGACCTGATAGTCTTCGAGTATGTTAAGGGCTGTTATAAAGAGGTTGGGGATCGATTGTTCTCCATGTCTCCTGAAGGTAGGACAAGAAGTGAGGGGCTTAATCTGCAACAAGGGAGATTTAGGTTATATATTAGGAAAAAACTTTCTAACTAGAAGGGTAGTTACACTTTGGAATAGGCTTCCAAGGGAGGTCATGGAGTCCACATCATTGGAAGCTTTTAAAAACAAATTGAACACACACCTATTAGGGCATGGCTACATTTGCAGATGCTGGGAGTTAAACCAGCCCTCGGAGACTGCAGCAAGGAAAACGCTGCCATGTGTTCACACTGTCAGCTGCAAGCTCAGTGGTGTGGCCACATTAGCAGCTCTTGCAATGCCACAGAGAGAAGTGCAGTGTGGTAGCTATCCCAGTGTGCAAGTAGCTGCAGCGTGCTTTTCAAATGGGGGAGAGGGGGACTGTGACAGGGAATGTGTTGTGTGTATGTGGGGGGAGAGACAGTGTGTTTTGGGGGGCAGAGTGTGTCAGTATGCTGTCTTGTAAGTTCAGACAGCTGCAGGGGGAAGGGAGAAACCCCGACATCAGCCCCCACCCCTGCCTTTCTCTCTCTTTCTCTCTCTCTCTCTCTCTCACTCTCTCATACACACAGGCACACACATGCACAAATGCCTGCCTCTGCAGCAGGAGCATTCCACAGTAATGGTTTGCTTTGTCCCAGAGCAGATAAGCATGTCGGCTGTCAGAAACGGAGCTTTGAAAGGGGATATCCGCATGCCTGCAGCTGAGTTCAAAACAATGACCAGAGTGGCCACTTGACTTCAAGGGATTATGGGACATTTCCGGAGGCCAATCACAGCACAGTAATGCAATATGTCGTCCACACTGACACCCCAGAGTTTCAGCGAGGGCGCAGCAAGCTCTGCGCTTCTTGTGGAGGTGGATTACCGGGGGCCTGCCAGCTGCAGAGTCCAGGCACTCTAAGTGCCTTGCCAGTGTGGACACCTCAGGAGTTAGGGCACCCGGAGCTGATTTAATGCACTGTAACTTGCAAATGTAGCCAAGGCCTTAGCAATGATCTAGGTTTACTTGTTCCTGCCACAGCACAGGGGGCTGGACTTGATGACTTCTCAAGATCCCTTCCAGCCCTATATATGATTCTGTGATATACATCAGGTCTGGAACAGAGGTGGTCACAAAAAGCATGCAGACAATCCCCCTTTTTAGGAATCTCATCCCCCAAACCATAACCAGTTCCCAGGAAGAAGCTTTGCCTCAAGAATTGACTCTGACAAGCAAAGAGGAGAGCAAACTCTCCTGTTGCTCACACAGTAAGCTCTTCAAGGGCCAGTCCCCTACACAGAACCTTGCATAACAAAATCTAACCACCCAGTTAGTCTTCCCAATACTGAACTTTTGCTCATGTGCTAAAAACAGGATGTTAGCAGACACAGGGCTGGTCTACACTAAGGGGAAAAATCGATATAAGATACGCAACTTCAGCTACGTGAATAACGTAGCTGAAGTCGAAGTATCTTATATCGATAACTTACCCGTCCTCACGGCGCGGGATCGATGTCCGGGGCTCTCCATATCGACGCCGCCACCGCCGTTCGGGGCGGTGGAGTTCCGGAATCGATAGAAGCGCGTTCGGGGATCGATATATCGCGTCTAGATGAGACGCGATATATCGATCCCTGAAAAATCGATCGCTACCCGCCGATACGGCGGGTAGTGTAGACGTAGCCTAAGACTACATCTACACTTGGAGCTGGTGTTTGATTCCCATCTTATGCAGATGTACCCATGCTAGCTCTGCTCAATCTAGCATGCTAAAAATTGTACTGTAGCTGTGACAGCATGGGCAGTGGCAAGCAACAACACAAGCTAGCCACCCTGAGTGCAACACCCCCCCCCCACACACACACACACACACTCACCACTGGCCATGCTACTTCTGCTACATTGCTATTTTTAGTGTGCTACCTTGAGAAGATCTAGTGCATGTATGTCTGGCAAGCTGAGAATGACACCCCCAGCTCCAAGCGTAGACATAGCTTCAGTGTAACACACTACCTTGTGATTCCTTCCATAACTACATAAACACCTACATCCCTGACTGCACATGCAAATTCCTCGTCTTTCATAGAGTGCTCTCACTGTGTTTCCACAAGATTCCAGCTTGTCTTCCTTCTCCCCCTCCCTGCACATACCCTCATTCAACAGGAATATGGGACAGTTTGAGGGTTAGTAAGGAAACATGGGCTATCATGCTTTCATTATGCTGAAGACCAACAGCCCCATGTCTCCATATCATTCCCAGTTAATGCAATCAAGTGCTTTATATGGTGTCTGGGGCAGGGATGAGGACTAGCTGGCTGAGGCTGAATCAAGATAAGATTGCAGTGATGCTGACAGACTGAGGAAAGCAATCAGAAGAGGTGGCAAAAGTTATATCTACTCCCAAAATCCCATATTTTGTTCACATATCCCTGATTAAATGATATATCCAAACAAGGGATTCAGACATCTTGCTTAGGCACCCACTTTCGGGAATTGGGCCCTTAAAAAAGTACTCTAGATCAAATAGTGAGAAAGTGTCACAACTGCCATTAGGTCCCAAGAGTCTAACACCCCCACCTCCTTCTCTAGCTATGAATACCTAGCTTTTCTATAGCACTTGTCATCCAGAGATCTAAAAGCATTTTATAAATGAGAGTAAATATCACCGTTTTCATTTTACAGATGGGAAAAATGAGGCACTTAGAGGTAAAGTGACTTGCCCAGATCACAGAGCAGACAGAGCCAGGGAGACACCTAGGTTTCCTGATTCACAGTCAGGTGCCCTTTCCTCTGGATCACTTTGCCTCTCTCTGATTAGACTGTGCTCGCTAAAATGTTATTTATCTAAATCTTCTCATACAAGACACAGTAGCACCTTTCTTGCTAATGGGGAAAGAGGTGGGAGGGTTCCCTATTTCCCAACTCCAGTGCCCCTTAAGAAAAGAGTACTTGCTTCAAGAGTGATGAGGCCTATAGAAGTGCAGCTACTCCTGAGTCAGTGGTTCAACTTGCACCAGGTACCATAATGGATGCTAATCGTGTCCCAGTAAATGGGTTTAATGAGCCACTGCAGAGCAAATTGTTCACAATGATCCAAACCAAATGCAGAGCCAAGGCCTGATAACCTGACTCAAATTTGGACCCGGGCAAAATTCTCACTGAAATGAGTGGAAGTTTGGGGGAGCCAGGACATCACTAGATTTCTGCTTGAGTAACAAATTAGCAGGGATTTCAGGATTGGGTCCATAGTGAAAAAGAAAACACAGAGCTTATTCCCAGACTAAGGCCTGGTCTACACTAAGAATGGGGGGTGACTAGTAGTGCAAATTCAGCTAGCGTGAATAGCGTAGCTGCTGAATCGAACTACCCTAGTTCACTACCGTCAGGCATCAGGCGCGCGCGGAACCGAACTCCGCGTCTCCAAGCTCTCTCTGCTAACTCCAGCTGCGGGGTGCGGAGTTCGAACTAGAGGCTTCAGTTTCGAACTCGACGCCAGATCTATATTAGATCGAGAAACTCGAAAAAACGTCGAACACCGCCGACCGCGCCGCAAGTGTAGACTAGCCCTAAGACAGTCCCTGCCAAGTGTCAGCAGGAAAGTGGAAATCTCACAACTGAACTGTTAATTTCTGTAAATGTTGGAACCTTAACTAGAGTGCCTCTGGTGGGCCCAGCTGCCTCTCCAATCCCGCTTCTGCCGGGACTTCCTTGTAACCTACCTGAGTGGAACTATTCGCCCACTAGCTCTTGGAGAAAACATTTCAAAAGCCCTCCAAGTCAGGCTGCAATAGCAGGTATCAATCAGAATCTCTCTCCACCGACACAGGCTATGCTTTCCTTCCTTACATGAAGCAGCACAGATGCAGTTCACTAACAATGGAGATTGTTGGAGGGGCTGTTTGGTAAGAAAATTAGCAAATCTGTCTCTGAGGTGTTTACTCAGAACATCACCTAGATGGCTGGATGCCTGCTCTGTCTCCCTGCAGGGATTTTAGCACAGACTATCAGGTACTCTAGGAAATAGCTCAATTATCGCAGTAACCATTTGAGTTCTTATGCATGAAGTTTAATTCTTTGCTTCTCAAGAAGTCAGCTTGTAAATGTTTTCATTCATCCTGAATTGCAGTAGCCTAGGCATCGGCTGTGGTTAATTCCCAGCCAAAGCCTAATTGCTGCAGTAGCGTGTGCAGTGTTAAGCCAGATGGGTATTTGTTTTCCCCATGCAGCTGGCACCACCAAGTGGTGAACAGTGTTTCAGCATCACTTTATGTCACAAGGTGGGCATCTGGCAGCAATTGGTATGTCTACATTTGAGCAGGAGATTAAATTTCCTCTCGAGGAGACATGTCTGCGCTCTGATCAAACTAGCATGCTAAAAATAGAGTGTACCTGCTGGGGAAGATCGCCTTCCCTAGTACATACCTATCCAAGGTGCTAGGCACATTTTTAAGGTGGCTAACCCGTCCTGCCAGGACTATACTCTATTTTTAGTGGGCAAGCTCAATCAAAGCTAGCAGGGGTATGTTCCTTGAAATGCAATTTACACTTCCAGCTCCAAGTGTAGACACAACCTATAGGGCTGTCTATAAATTACCTAATGCAGGAGGGGGTGGGTAGGTCCTTAATTTTGCCCATTTTGTTTTGGTGTTACAACGGTTGGGTCACAAAAAATCACCAAAAAGGGTGTTATGTAATTTATGGACAGCCCCTATGGGCCACAGTGCCTCATAAATCATTAGAAGTTGGAGGTTGCACTGAATATGGTATTTTAAACTAAATTTGAAATAAAGTGTCAGAATAAACTCTGACTGGGATTTCAGAATCCTGAATATTCCCATTCCTAGGATGAGCACTGCACTAGTATTATTTTGTGGGTTACAGGAACAGCAAGAGTACTTTGCAAATATGTAGCATTTTCCATCCTAAGCTTTCAAAGCGCTTTACAAAGGTATCATTATTCCCATTTTACAGATTGGGAGACTGAGGCACAAAAAGCCTAAATGACTTACCCAAGGTCACACTGAGGCACATGTTGGGTCTTTTTCTCTTTACACAACAAGTATAATATGAAAGAACCCCATGGCCACGTTGATGTCCAAATCACAGTGTTTATTAAAACTATATTACTCACAAGACCTAGCCATTTTCAGGAGTAAGGCCCTGCAGCTGCACCCACTCAGTACTCCTGACACCCTGCCTGATTGGCTGCAGAAGGTAGCAGGCCAGTTCTTAAGCTCAGCAGCAGCAGTAGCTTGCTGGGTGCTCAACATATGTGTCCATAGACTCTCTTCCCCCTGGTCTGCTCCTCCACAGCTCTAGCTCAGATCCTGCGGGCCTTCACCCAGCCTTGTTCCTGTCTCAGAACCAACCCTGATCCTGCCTTCTCTGACTCCTGGTAATCTTTTCTGATGCTTGGCTCTTATTCTTAACTCCAATTCTGTCTTGATAGCTATTAGCCAGGCTAGGCAGGGATGGTGTCCCTAGCCTCTGTTTGCCAGAAGCTGGGAATGGGAGACAGGGGATGGATCACTTGATGATTACCTGTTCTGTTCATTTCCTCTGGAGCACCTGGCATTGGCCACTGTCGGAAGACAGGATACTGGGCTAGTTGGACCATTGATCTGACCCAGTATGGCTGGTCTTATGTTGTTATATTGACCCTTGGTGCTGGCATTTGGACTCTGACCACTAGGTCTGACCATCTACAAGCTGGTCTCCTGACAACTACCTATATGTATTGCTGCTCTTGCAGGGTTCTGGTGCCTTCTGAAATACAGTAGACAGAAAGGGTCATTAGAGGACTCACAAACTATTTAAAGAGACCCAACAGAAAGAGAGCCCAACTCTCCTGCTCCAACTACTGACCAATGGTGCCTCCCAAAGAGAATTATTTTGTGTGTCGGTGGCTTTTTTTGACAAAGGATGTCCTCTCACTCATCTCCTTTGTGTCTGGGAAGGAATGTGGTGTGTTTCTCCTCCCTTCCTTCCTGGCTGGCTGAGATAGATGCCGGCAGATCCAGTATGTTTGCTCAGTGCTCCCTTTAGCACCTTGTGTGCATCAGGTATCAGGGAAGAGTATTCCAGTAATCCGCATTCTGTTTGGTCTGCCTGAAATATGACTCCAGTGTGGGTTCCTGGAAGAACATCTTCAATGCCCTGACAAGTCTCACCAGCTCTGGAACCACAAGCTGAAAATTAATGAGGTACGGCCATCGCTTTGCATTCCTCCACTCTTGGAATGGAAATGACTATCCCATTAACAGAGAGATAAACCACTTAATCTCCCCTGCATAACAGCTTTGTACAGGGGCAGGTCCCATTGCAATATAGACATGTCTTAGGGACTTTTGGTGATTCTGGGCAACAAAAGCTATGTCTGGGAACTGGAGAGCCAGGGAGAACCACAGATTCTGTCTGTATCCAAAAGCTTCAATAAAGAATTTGTTCATTATAGCTGAGTCCTGTCATTACTCTATCACAAGAGACATAACCACTGAGAGATTTGTATCTGGGCTTGGATTCTTGAATCCCTCAGAATGTGTGCATTTTCAAGTCTAGACTGTTGTGTTGGTTCAGAGCCATCTCTGCTTGGAATCAGACAAGGTGAATTAGCTTACACCATAAACATCCATAGGGCAAATGTCACATGTCCCTTCCAAATTGTACTGTGGCCTTGTCCCTATTGCTTATTGTGATCTCAAGCCTCACAAAGAACTCCCTTTGACATCAGTGCACATGCTTATTTGAGCCACATGTGAATCTTGTTTTTTTTTTTTTTAATGTAATGTAGATCTGGTAGAAAATTTTCAGAGTATTTTTCACTGAAAAATTGCCTTGTTCTCTTAAAAGACCCAACTCCACATTTTCCAAAAGAATGTTGATTATTTTTAAAACAAAAATTTGCTTTTCAAAACATTCCTCCAACATTTTTAATTGAGATGTTTATCAAAAACATGATTGAAGTAGTAATCAAAATGCTGCATATACTGAAACACAGGTTTGGTATTTTAAAAAATCAATAACCATTTTAATAACTTTCATAATATTTCCACTAAAAATCTCAATTAAAAAGTCACTAACATTTTTGAAAAAATGGTTCTGTATTGAGCCCTGCAAACTAAAATCAGCTTTGACATTTCAAAAATGTTCATGATGTAGACTTCTTAAAATTTCAAGCAGCTCCAAAGTTTGGATTTTCCAAAGTTTGAGCCAGGAACAGAAAGAAGCATTGACTACTCATAGCTCTAGGGCCAGAAGCTGCCCTATGTATTTTTAAATTCCTCTGACCCCTAACAGTGGAAGGATTGAGAGAAAATCAATCTGACTGAATTACACAATTGTAAAAGTATCTATGAATTGGTTGCAGATTTTTGAAATTCAACATTTCAATGCGAGATGTAAGTGAAATTTTCAAATTTTAACAAAAAACACAAAGTTTTGGATGGAAATTTGTGTTAAAACTACATTTTAATACCAATTTTGATCACCTCTACTCTATGGACCCAACTCCCTTCCTCAAGGGCCAGATTCCTTGTTAAGGCAAAGCTGCTAATTCAGGGGCTACCAGAAATCTACAGCAGCTCATCAGTCATTTTTGCAAATCTTGTTCTCCTATTTGAAAGAGAAGGTTAAGAATTTTCAGTCCTCGTTTTTACCAACTACCCTTAATGGGGCAGACACAGGCAGAGACCTTACATGTCCCTTGGGTGCATGTGCTAATGACAAAGCCTAAATCTTGACCATCCCCTGAAACTGAAAGGCTGATAACTCTTTGGATGTGGAGTCCCTATTTAATAAATACTGATGGCTACTCTTTGGCATTTGATCAAAGAGAGAGAAAGTGGAGAGCTCCCATCCCTATTAATTCCATTCTGGTTCCCTAAATGCCCTTGCAATTTCAACGGGACACTCCTATTCTTCTGTACTTCTTGTCCTCTGCTGCGTTCCATTGCAGAGGTGGCTACCTTTCAGTGGTGGGTTAAATGTTTTGGCATCCTTTGGGCGAAAAACCACAACAGAAATAAAAAATATTTTTCTTTTTTTCTGTTCAATGGGATCCTCAGCCCCCCTAAAAACTCTTCCTTCAGCCCCTACCCTCACAATAGCTTTCCCTCGGACAGAGCCAAACACCGCTTTCTCTATCCCATTGATGAGTTGACTAGAGGAAGTCACTGTATTCTCAGTCCTGGTCCTTGTAAGTGCAGGATTCCTCTTTTCTGCCATCTGGATCAGCCTTCACGCCTCTTTTTTCAAATTGCTCTTTCCCTGTGTTGTGATTTATTGTTTAGCGCTATGCCAGTGCTATTTATCTAAATGCTGTGGGGTACAGTTTGAAAGGATATATATAAAATACACATATGATATGAATTCCAAAGCAAAGGAGGAGGTTAATGAAAAATAACAGCTTCTAAAAAGAACCTCTGAGCATGGAAAAGTGAATATACTGCTCTGTTTTTGAAAACATAAAAGATAATTTAGTGTTTCCTAAGTAGAGCTCATTTTCATTCCCCCTGCCTGAAGTGACAAAGCAATTTTATAAGTCTACCACAGGATGGCACTGTTGACATACAAAAGAGATGCAGGTGTAGTTCTAATATTTTCATTCAATCTATCAGGCAACCCTTAAACAGGGGTGGCGTGCTTGGGGCGGCAAGCCGTGGGGGGCGCTCTGCCGGCCGCCGGGAGGGCAGCAGGCAGGGTGCCTTCGGTGGCATGCCTGCAGAGGGTCCGCTGGTTCCGCGTCTCAGAGGTCCACTGGAGCCGAGGGACCGGCGACCGGCAGAGCGCCTCCGGCGGCATGACGCTGTGCTTGGGGCGGCGAAATGTCTAGAGCCACCCCTGCCCTTAAACAAGGTTAGATGGTACTGTGGTAGACCAGCCTGTGCCTTGTCTATGGTATCTCTCTCCCCATTTCTAGTACCAGTGGAGCTGAGCCAGTGGTAGTGCAAAATACAGAAATCACAGTGACAAAAATATTCCCAGTTGTCCACCCAAAAAGCTGTAGTTGCAAAAGCACTTCCAAGAACAAGTTCTCAAGATAATTGCTAGGTCAGCATTTCGATCTGTGGTGCAGTAGAGTTGTGGGTACCTAATACGCAGTGCAGTTAATCGCAGGGGGTATGTTAGCTATGTGGCTGGATGAGTATAGAAGTATAGAAGCACCGGCCACTTTAACCCACAGCATTACATGGTGTATTTCATACAAGGTCTCAAAACACTTTACACCATTACTATAAAAAGGAGGACCACTTTTCCATTCACCATCAGCATGCACAATAATGGTCATTATGCACAAAAAGGCCCCCATCCTATGAACAATTATTTGGAAACCAGTGGGACTACATACCTACTTAAAATAAAGCATATATGTGTTTGCAGGAATGGGGGCAAAAATAATCATCTGCTTGTACAAGTGCCTATTTTGCAACCTGCGGCTGTGTTACTCCATGTAGAAGTGTAAGTATGGTGTTTCATGTGTATTTTTGTATGAACAAATGGGCCTTTTTAAAAGACTTTTTTTGAACTAATTAATTAAGCCTTCTGTGAGTGGAAAAGTGCTCTTATCTTCATTTTATAGATAGAGAAAAGAAGGCACAGAGTGGGAAAGGTCCAGATGCCCAAAGGGACTTAAGTGTTATTCAACTCAGGGTTGAAACACCTACCCCCTAGGTGCCCTGCCAGCTACAGGAATTCTCAGCCCCGAGCTAGGCACCCAGGTTCACCACAAGGCATGGAGAGAGTTAGGCACCTAAGAAAGCGATCTGCAAAAGCTGAGCAGGAAGCTACCTACATTAGCTACTAGGAAATGCCAAAGAAAGGGGCAGGGAGCGGAGAGGGGGCTTAGACACGTAAGTAGCTGACTGGGTGCACCTGGTTGATGGGCTGGTGCTAGGTGACCTGGCTCCTTCTGGTCAGACTCTCCAACTGCAAACCCTACGCTTGTGTGAGGCACGTAAGCCTCATCAGCTGTTTACGGAGCTTATGCAACCCATATTTGCTTTTTATTTGCCTGTTTTAGTATTACGGGAGGGGGACCCAAAAATATGCTGCTTAGGGCCCCCAATGGCCTAGCACCGGCTCTGAGTCCTGACTTGCCCTGGGCTGACCCCAGTGCTGGGGGGCTGCGGGGGGTGGGCTGCCAGGAGGGGCTCAGCCAGAGCAGGGATCCCTGGACGGGGCCGCTGAAGGGGGAGTCAGGCACCAGCCTGCAGCGCAGGGAGGGTCAGGCTGGTAAATCTCCAGCGGGGCCGGGGGGGTTACAAACGCTCCTCCCCGCCGGGTGCTGCGCAGGGCGGACACCCAGCCTGGGCGGTGCCACAGCCGCCTGCGGCGCGGGGTGAGGCCCCGCGGGAGCGGCCCTGCCGGGCGGACCGGCCGCAAGGGGCGCTGTGCCGCGCTGGCCGCCTTCCTGCTTCCTTCCTCCGGGCCGCGGCGCCGGCCCGCCCGCTCGCTCGCCCGCCCTTCTCCGGAGCCGGAAGTAGTGACCTGGCTGGGGCCAGACAGCCACGGCGGTGGCGGCGGCGGCGGTTCGGCCGGCGGTGAGTGTCCGGGCGGGGATCGCTGGGCCCCACCGGCCCCTCCCCGCAGCCCGGACGCGGGTCGGGGCCGCCGGGTTCCGCTCCCAGCCCGAGCTCCGGGGCATGGGGCGATCTCCGGGCCTGGGAGAGGGGCCCGCGGCGTCTCCCTGCCCCCGGGAGCGGGACAGCGGGGCTGGCGGAAAGGCGGGGCGAGCTCGGAGGCGCTTCGGGCCGCGCGGGGCCCAGGCAGTTGGGTTTCAGAGCGGCCGCGGGTTGCGGGTGAAAGGGCAAAATCCTGGACGTTGATAATCGCGAGAGGGGTCAGAGACGAGCCCAGAAGGCGAGAACCCGCCTCAGGGTGACAGGTGAGCGCCTGGGGGCTACTCGGCTTAACAAGGAGAAGGCCAAGGGGTGACTCGGTCACAGTCTGTAGGTGTCTGTATGGGGAGCGAATGTTTGATAAGGGGCTTCAGTCTAGCAGAGAAGGGTAAAACCCATCCCAGTGGTTCCTGGAAGTTGACACTAGCCTTATTTCCTGTCTGAATTTGTCATATTTTTCAACAGGGGAGTTAACCTCTGGAACAAATTACCAAGGGTGGGTGGGGATTCTCCATCACTTAAACTAAAATTAGATGCTTTTAAAGCTATGCTCTGGGAATTATTTGGGGGAAGTTCTGTGTCCTGTGTTATACAGAAGGTCAGACTAGAGCAGTGGTGGGCAACCTGCAGCCTGTCAGGGTAATTTGCTGGCGGGCCGTGAGACACTTTTGTTTACATGGACCTTCCACAGGCATGGCAGCTCCCAGTGGCCATGGTTCATGGTTCCATGGGAGCTGTGGGAAGCGGCAGCCAGACCGCACCACTTCCCGCAGCTCCCATTGGCTGGGAACAGCGAACCACAGCCACTGGGGGCTGCGGGTGGGCGGCGCGCCTGTGGGCGGTCAATGTAAACAAACTGTCTTGCAGGCCGCCAGCGAATTACTCTGACGGCCACATTCAGCCCGTGGGCCACAGGTTGCCTGTCACTGGACTAGAGGATTCCAATGGTCCTTTTTTAGGCCTTGGAATCTCTAAAGCAGCATGATTTTTTTTCTTAAATGGAAACTATGACTCAGTCTAGGCTGTGTTGGTAGACATTGTGAGCCAGATTCTTCTCTCACTCTTTACAGCAAGCACCAGTCCCAGTGAGATTAGATTCGTATTGGTTTACATGAGGGGACTATTTGGCCACTGATTAATTGATCCTACTTCATGATATCCAGATGGACTTCTTTTTGTATGATCTAGTGGCTTGCATCCTGAGTTCTACCGAAACTCTTTCAGAGTCCTTGTACAGTCTTGGACAAATCACTTGATTTCCATCTGTCTCTCCATTTTCCTGTCTGTAAAATGGGGATAATATCTACTTTAAGTGCTTTAGGAATTGGTTAATTGATTTCTGAGTTCTTTAAAAATGAGATCTGAGAGAGCATACAATTTGCTTGCAAGAATGATAGGTGCTCTCTGGTACAGATAGGCAGTATTTGATATTTATAATAAATATTTTAAGTACTTCCCTTGCCAAGTATAATAGCTTGAAGGGTTTTTATTTGGGGTAAATTCTTGGGGTAGATACTGTGTGTTTTCTCACTTGATCCTGATTCCTGCTGCCTTCTATTAGTTTTCTAATGCCAATGCTGACTTTAAAAAATGATCATCCTATATTTGTTTGTTCAGTTCTTTGGGCCTAAAAACTGGTGGTAGATTCTCTTTTGAGCTTTTTCTGACTTTTCATCTGTTAAACTATGGCCTCGTTAATGGGATTGCGGTATTTTTCTGACATTCATAGGATGAAACACAAATAATGGTATTCAAAAAGAGAGACTGACTTAGCTGTGTATATGTGAGTTTACAGCTCTCAGTGTGTTGGATGTGAAGATTATTCTTGGTGGTGTGGGGAGAGGAAGGGAAACCAAGCCTAGTATAACTTGCCTTACCTGGTATCCCTCTCCATCTGTGCAATAACAGTGGTTTCATTTAATACATTTTGCCTCAAACAAGGTTACCTCATGCCTCTTTAGATTTGAGGCAAGAGAGTTGCAAAACTGATCAGATTGTCAGACCAGTTTGGATTGCATCCATTGTTTAAGATGACGGAAAACCTTCCTCCTATTAAGTGATAGTCTGTAATCATAGAGAATTAGTGTGGTCATAATATTAAAAATGATTAAGAATGGAACCACCTTGTCAGAGACAAAGTATGCCTCTGACAAATGTGTAGCAATGCACAGCCGACAGCTATTCATGAGCAATGTGGATTCTGTTCTGTCTCATAGCAACAGAATGGTTAAGTTCTGAATGCCATCTTCAGTGATGGAAAAGATAAAAATAATATAGTTTGGGATTCAGTGCTTGTCATTAGAAAGTCACCTTTTGATTTAAAAGTTCTAAACATGGAACCCCTTTAAGTGATTTTTCTGCTTATAATTGCATTAACGCTATAGCATCTTGTTTCCATACACTTCTATAAGCTACAGGCGATGAGAAGAGTGCTAGCAAACTGAGTTTCTCTACAGATCCCGTGAAGAAATTTAATATCAAGAGCCATAGTTATCTAGTCCATGACTTTATAATCATGTTGTTTCACTCTTGCTGTAGCATGAAAGGACCATAAAATTAGTCTCAATACCATGCAGAGAACTTATTCACATACTATGTACACTTGATTAAAAAAATAGAACTGTTTTGGTGATGGCCAGCAAATGGGTCTCTTGCCCACACTACATACACGCCGGTCTGCTGCTCATTCCATGTTCCTCTCCAGTTTTTCCTTACAATTAAGCTTTTTCTGGAGTTTCACCAGGTACTAGTGAATCAGAAGGGAAACACCATGTAGGTCTCAGGTTTTAATGTTGTAAACTAATGTGCTGTGCTGTTTGTTTGTTTTTTAAAAATCATACTGCAAATAGTTTTGCTACTAAAAATCCATTCCATGGAAAATCTTTGGAGATGAAGTGTACATGTTTTCAGTTCAGTGTCAGTGAACTTAATTAATCCAGCACCTCCAGAAAAATAACTTTTTATTTGTATCACAATAGTGCCCAGAAGCCCAAGTTAATTTCAGAGCTCAATTGTGTTAGTGGCTCTACAAACACATAGTGCAACACAAATGATCTCTTGCTTTCACCTGCCAAAGGGGAAATAAAAGTAAATATAAGAGTAAAAAGAGGAGGGATATTTCAGTTGTTTAACAATAGTATGGTTGTGTAGCACCATCTTATCCAAAAGTCTCACAGCATTTCTACAAACACTAACTAATCTTCATGACCATCTTATGAGGTTAGAAGACGCCTTAAAATAAGGCACTGAGACTTGACATGGGTCACTCTGCAGATCAATGGCAGAGCCAAAAATAGAACCTAGGAGTCCTATTTGGCCCTGATTTTGAAAGTAGGCGTATTTTGAACTTTAAGTACATGGCTGCTCCCATTGAACTCAATAGTGCTAGTTATATAAATAAATCTAATCATGCACAAAGTGTTTTCAGGATCAGAAAAGTGTCTGTCTGCTTAAAGCAGACAATCTTAGGCCTGGTCTACACTACGCGTTTAAACCGGTTTTAGGAGCATTAAACCGATTTAACGCCACACCCGTCCACACTAAGAGGCCCTTTATATCGGTATAAAGGGCTCTTTAAACCGATTTCTGTACTCCTCCCTAACGAGAGGAGTAGCGCTAATATCGGTATTACCATATCGGATTAGGGTTAGTGTGGCCGCTGATCGACGGTATTGGCCTCCGGGCGGTATCCCACAGTGCACCACTGACCACTCTGGACAGCAATCTGAACTCGGATGCAGTGGCCAGGTAGACAGGAAAAGCCCCGCGAACTTTTGAATATTTCCTGTTTGCCCAGCGTGGAGCTCCGATCAGCACGTGTGGTGATGCAGTTAAAAATCAAAATAAAGAAAGAGCTCCCGCATGGACCATGCGGACGTGATCACTGTAAGGGCAGGCAAATCTGTTCTATCAGCGCTCTGTTACAGAAGACGAATTAAAAAACATTTTTAAAAAATCTCCAGACAGACGCCATAGCAGGGACTCAGCGCTGCGTGACAAGCGTAACGGAAAGCCAAGGAATCAAATGGACGCTCATGGACTGGAGGACTCAAGCTATCCCACAGTTCCTGCAGTCTCTCTGAAAAGCATTTGCATTCTTGGCTGAGCTCCAAATGCTTCTAGGGTCAAACACAGTGTCCGCGGTGGGTCAGGGCATAGCTCGGCAATTTACGCACCCCCCACCCACCCACCCACCCACCCACCCCCAGAAATGAAAGGGAAAACAATCCTCTCTTGACTCTTTTACATGTCACCCTATCTTTACTGAATGCTGCAGATAGACGCGATGCTGCAGCCATCAACACCACCATCCTCACTCCCCCCCGCCATGGGTGGCTGATGGTGCAAAACGACTGGTACCCGTCCTCATCATCAGCCTATTGGCACATGGGGCAGTGCAAAAGGACTGGTAACCATGCCGACTAGCATCAGTTAGGTCAATCAAGGGCGCCTGGCCCTAATTTTTCCTGGTAGATGGTGCAGTATGGCTGATAACCATCGTCATCATAGCAACAGGGGGCTGAGCTCCATCAGCCCCCACCCTTCATGTGTAAAGAAAAGATTCAATTGCCCCTGGACTAGCAGAGGGATGCTGGGCTCCTCTCCTCCACACTCCTTACTGTCCTGTCTGGACTATCATAGCAGCTGGAGGCTGCCTTCCACTCATTTCTCAATAACAAGTCACTGTGTCTTATTCCTGCATTCTTTATTACTTCATCACACAAGTGGGGGGACAATGCTATGGTAGCCCAGGAAGGCTGGGGGAAGAACGGAATCAACAGGTGGGGTTGTTGCAGGAGCACCCCCTGTGAATAGCATACAGCTCATAATTTCAGCAGGATCTGACACAGAGCAGCTGTGCTCTCTGGTTCTATGATACAGTGGTTCTCTAGTACACTTGCCCATATTCTAGGCTTTACTGATTCTATTTTTAGATACCAAAAAGGAGGGTTTGACTCAGGGAGTCATTCCCAATTTTGGCTTTTGCGCCCCTGGCTGATCTCAGCCAGGGGCACTTATGACAGCAGCAAATGGTGCAGTGCAAAAGGACTGGTAACCATGATCATCTTATTACCAATTTATGGTATGGTAGATGGTACAGTATGGCTGGTAACCATCTCTGCTGTCATGCAAAAGCAAAAGCATGCTGCTGTGTAGCGCTGCTGAATCGCCTCTGTCAGCGGCATCTAGTACACATACGGTGACAGGCACAAAAGGCAAAACAGGCTCCATGGTTGCCATGCTATGGCATCTGCCAGGGCAATCCAGGGAAAAAAGGCGTGAAATGCTTGTCTGCCGTTGCTTTCCCAGAGGAAGGAGTGACTGACGACATTTACCCAGAACCACCCGCGACAATGATTTTTGCCCCATCAGGCACTGGGATCTCAACCCGGAAATTCCAAGGGGCGGGGGAGGCTGCGGGAACTATGGGATAGCTATGGAATAGCTACCCACAGTGCAACGCTCCAGAAATCGATGCTAGCCTCGGACCGTGGACGCATACCACCAATTTAATGTGTTTAGTGTGGCTGCGCACACTCGATTTTATACAATCTGTTTTGCTAAACCGGTTTCTGTAAAATCGGAATAATCCCGTAGTGTAGACGTACCCTTAGGTACTTGTATCATCCCCTTACCACCATATCTGAGCACCTGCTAATCCAGGGATCAGCAACGTTTGGTCCTGGCGGGCCGGGCCGGTTTGTTTACTTGCCGTGTCTGCAGGTTCGGCCAATCACAGCTCTCATTGGTGGCGATTCACCACTGCAGGCCAATGGGGGCTGCGGGAAGCGGCGCAGGATGAGGGATGTGCTGGCCGCGGCTTCCCGCAGCCCCCATTGGCCTGCAGTGGCGAACCACAGCCAGTGGGAGCCGCGATTGGCCGAACCTGCGGATGCGGCAGGTAAACAAACCGGCCCAGTGCCTGATGGGGCTTACCCTGGCGGGCCGTGTGCCAAACATTGCCGATCCCTGTCCTAATCTTTAATATAAATCTTCACGGCACCTCTGAGTATGGGGAACTGTGGCATAGAGAGAAACGCAAATCTGTAGACGATCAGGAAATTAAACCTGGTTTTCTTCATCCCAAGCTGGCATCCTAATCAGTGAACCATCTTTTATGTGTCAATCTCTCTAAAGTATTATTTTGAGAAACTGAATATAGCCGAGAAATATTTCAACCAAATTAAAAAAGTGTCAACAGATGTACTGGCTCTTTAAATTATTTAATAAACTTTTTTAAATTACTCATTCGCTATTTATTTGCCATCTGATGTTCAAGGGCAGTCACACCTGGGGCCATTTAAAACAAACTTAATAGAAATGAGATCCTTTTCTTAGTGTTTTACCTTGGACTGTGAATGCATTTTTGTTTATCATAATTTGCCTCCTGTTCAAGAAATCTTATTAAAGTAAGAAAAGCCAAAAAAAAAATAAGTTGTTTTGATTAACCAGGACATGCACCCTCCAGGGAGAGACTACATGCATAACTAAGTAGCTCCCATCTAATCTCCTAAGTAACACTAAGTATGCAATTACTTAATCATAGAATAGTGTCAACATTCTCTCCAAGCAAAGAGAAACTAGCTAAAAAGCTTCAGAAATTCCCAGGGGCCTAAAGAAAGAGCAATTATATCCAGCACCAATGACTGGAACTGAAATGAAGTCTTACAGACTTCAGTTATTGCTGTGGGTTTTTTTGTTTGTTCTTCTGCTTTGAACAAGAACATTTTCTCCCTTTTCATAATCTTAGGTTGACAGTTAAATAATATTTAATCACAGTTGTTATTGGCCAAGCGATTAGGGAGTTTTAACTGTCACTAGTAAAGAACTTCTATGCCTCAAGGAAAAATTTGGAATGAAAATCGGCTATTACTAAAGGCATTAGCAAGAAAACAGAAATTCTGGTTTTTGCATTTGCTCTGTTTGAATGTATTACATTTTGCTTCTCTAGAACCTTCCAGTGTAAGGATCTCAATATTCATTACAGATATTAGTGTAAACTTGCAACACTCTTTGCATTGTTATCCCCAAATGGGATGAAAGTGAGTGAGTCACAGAGACTAAGGACCTGATCCTGTACCCTTCTCTGGATATAGTGTGCATTAAAGTAGTGAGTAGTCCCATTGACTAATATGCCTTGTAGTAGTGTTTATGGGATTGAGCTCGAAGTAAGGTGCCCAAAGTCACATGGCAAATTTGCGGCAGAGATTGGAATTAGAATGGCAATCTCTTGACTTCCAAACCTGCATCTGCATCAAGACCATCTCCTTCCTTGCAATTAAGTAATTGCCTCTGCTAGCAACATTATATAGACTGGAGGGCTGAAACAACAGGGTTAGATTTTTGTTTAGTAACTTCATGTAAGGCATATGGTATTGGAAGAATATTGTTCCATAACTATTCCGGTCTGTTTTTATTTTATTGATTTTTCCTAATATCATGATTAGTCAATATGTATTTTTCTTTTTGTCAGCCCTATACATGAGGCAGAGAAATAATAGTAAAAATTTATAGAAAATGCTTAGTGTCTAGTATACATGACTTCAGATTGTTATAATAATGTGGAGTCCTTGTGGCACCTTAGAGACTAACAAATGTATTTGGGCATAAGCTTTCGTGGGCTAGAACCCACTTCATCAGATGCATGGAGTGGAAAATACAGTAGCTGGTATATATACATAGTACTTGAAAAGATGGGAGTTGCCTTACCAATGGGGGAAGGAGGGTGTCACTCTAACGAGACAATTTAATTAACAGTAGAATACCAAGGGAGGAAAAATCACTTTTATAGTGGTAATGAGGACAGCCCATTTCAAACAGTTGACAAGAAGGTGTGAGTAACAGTAGGGGAAAATTAGTATGGGGAAATTTGTTTTTGTAATGACCCATCCACTCCCAGTCTTTATTCAGGCCTAATTTGATGATGTCCAGTTTCCAAATTAATTCCAGTTTTGCAGTTTCACATTGGAGTCTGTTTCTGAAGGTTTTTTTGTTGAAGAATTGCCACTTTTAAGTCTGTTGTTGAGTGATCAGGGAGACTGAAGTGTTCTCCTACTGATTTTTGAATGTTATAATTTCTGATGTCAGATTTGTGTCCGGTTTGGCCAATGTACATGGCAGAGGGGCATTGCTGGCACATGATGGTATATATCACATTGGTAGATGTGCAGGTGAACGGGTCCCTGATGGTGTGGCTGATGTGGTTAGGTCCCATGATGGTGTCCCTTGAATAGATATGCGGACAGAGTTGGCACTGGGGTTTGTTGCAGGATTTGGTTCCTGGGTTAGTGTTTTTGTTGTGTGGTGTGTAATTGCTGGTGAGTATTTGCTTCAGGTTGGGGGGCTATCTATAAGCGAGGACTGACCTGTCTCCCAAGATCTGTGAGCGTGAGGGATTGTCCTTCAGGATAGGCTGTAGATCCTTGACGATGCACTGGAGAGGTTTTAGTTGGGGGCTGTAGGTGATGGCTAGTGGCGTTCTGTTATTTTCTATGTTGGGCCTGTCTTGTAGTACGTGACTTCTGGGTACCCTTCTGGCTCTGTCAATCTGTTTCTTCACTTTAGCAGGTGGGTATTGTAGTTTTAAGAACGCTTGATAGATCCTGTAGGTGTTTGTCTCTGTCTGAGGGATTGGAGCAAATGCGGAGCAAAGAGCTTTGCTGTAGTAGACAATGGATCGTGTGATGTGGTCTGGATGAAAGCTGGAGGCATGTAGGGTAAGTATAGCAGTCAGTAGGTTTCCAGTATAGGGTGGTGTTTGTGACCATCGCCTCCTTCCCATGGGTACAGATAATGAAGATGTCTTTAGTGTAGCGCAAGTAAAGTAAGGGCGTTGGGGGATGAGAGCTGAGGAAGCGTTCTAAGTCAGCCATAAAAATGTTGGCATACTGTGGAGCCACGCGGGTACCCATAGCAGTCACAGGCACAGATTGTTATAGTGACTAATACATCTCTTATATTTATTCTAGAAAGCCTAGCAAGGTACATACCAAATATGTAGAATATAAGTTCTATACAATGTGTGGAAAGAGAGCAACAGGATTTGTTAACTACTTAAATCTTTTTTCTCTCTCACTAGTCACTCTAATTCTAACCATTTACTGTGTGATTCTGCCTTTCTTGTACATCCAAAATGCTTGCTGACTTCAACAGGAGTCTTGAGTGCAAAAGAGATTTAGGACTGGTTGTGTGACTTGTAGATTGTGCATTTAAATTATTTTACCTGAACTTGGAGTTGTCTTTGTTTTACTTAAAACATCTTTACTGTGTTACAAAAATTAAATTTGAATGTAGACTCTTATCTTGCATATATAGTCTAAAGAAATGGCTATTGGTATTTTGAGCCTTTTGGCTGGGGGAGGGTAAATCATGAGACGTGTTGTTCATGTCAGAGCCAGCTCTTCTGGTCTGACTGAGGAAACCCGTTTAGTCTCATTGCTTCATAGTGCAGGAGTGCAAGTAGCTTCACAGCATCAAGTTACCTTTTGGTTAAAAGTTCAGTTGCAGTTTGATCTTAAAGCACAAGAGGCAATACTGAGGGGCCTTTGGAGTCCTAAAATGTAGCCTTGGGCCTGCTCTCTGTACCTAGGGATGTGACTGACAGAGACGTGTTCAGCGTTACCTTCTCCATTTTTATCAGAGTAGCTTTCCCTGTTGGTAGCAGTGTGAGTAAATTCGATGTAAATTGTGACAACCAGCACCAGCCATCAGCAGCTATCAGGAAAAGCCATGCCTGACTACCCAACTCAGAAAGCATCTCTTCAGCTACTGCCTCCTTAGAGGCGAAGTCTTCAGGCTCCTGTCAAATAGTCATCTGTAGGACAAATCTGAGTGCATCTTACAGTAACTCCTCACTTAACGTCGTCCTGGTTAATGTTGTTTCTTTGTTACATCGCTGATCAATTAGAGAACATGCTCGTTTAAAGTTGCACAATGCTCCCTTATAATGTTGTTTGGCAGCTGCCTGCTTTGTCCACTGCTTGCAGAAAGAGCAGCCCGTTGGAGCTAGCTGGCTGGGGCTTGGAACCAGGGTGGACCGGCAGCCCCCCTATCAGCTCCCCTAAGTTTCCTGTGTAGCAGCTGCCCAGCAGGCTATCCCCGGGCAGTTCAGCTGTCCCTCCCCGCACTGTCATGCGCTGCTCCTGCCCTCTGCCTTGGAGCTGCTCTCGGGAGCCTCCTGCTTTCTGTGCAGGGAATGGGAGGGGAAGAGGAGTGCTGATGTCAGGGTGTCCCCTTCCCCCCCCCCGCTCTTGTACCCCATCTCCACAGATCATGTTGGGGACAGGACAGGGCTCAGGATGGAGGGAGCTTGCTGGCAGCAGCTGCTGTTTCAACTTGCTGATCTACTTAAAAGGCAGTATACTTAGAGTGGGGTTAGCATCCTTAAAGGGGCAATGTGCGTCTCTGTCTCTCTCACACAGGGTGTTTGTGTGTCTGTCTCACACACATGCACACCTTCTCTCCCCTCCCCCCGGCACTTTGGAAAGTTGAAGGAGTGGTGCGCTCCAGTGGGATAGCATGGGTTTATCATCACATTCAGTTTCCACAGGGAATGTTTGCAGCCACTTTTGTCTATCAAAAAAAATTTCCCTGGAACCTAACACCTCCCCCCCCCTCCATTTACATTAATTCTTATGGGGAAATTGAATTAACTTAAAGTAGCATTTTTCAGGAACATAGCTACAATGTTAAGTGAGGAGTTACTGTATTTTACAGGCTAAAAACTCTACACAGCCAAGTATCAGAGGGGTAGCCGTGTTAGTCTGGATCTGTAAAAGCAACAAAGAATCCTGTGGCACCTTATAGACTAACAGACGTTCTGCAGCATGAGCGTTAGTTCAATCAGGAGGATGAGGCCCTGTTCTAGCAGTTGAGAGAAACTGGTTCTGTAATTCAGTCTTTGTTTAATCCTGAGCTGATGGTGTCAAATTTGCAGATGAACTGGAGCTCAGCAGTTTCTCTTTGTAGTCTGGTGAGGTTGAAGTGTTCTCCTACAGGTTTTTGTATATTGCCATTCCTAATATCTGATTTGTGTCCATTTATCCTTTTCCTTAGAGACTGTCCAGTTTGGTGTACATAGCAGAGGGGCATTGCTGCATATGATGGCATATATTACATTGGGTGGGACGTGCAGGTGAAAAACCGGTGGTGGTGCTGATCTGGTTAGGTCCTGTGATGATGTGTTACTGGTGTAGATATGGGGGCAGTTGGCATCGAGGTTTGTTGCATGGGTTGGTTCCTGAGCTGTGCAGTTACTGGTGAGAATATGCTTCAGGTTGGCAGGTTGTCTGTGATCATTCTCCAGGATGGGTTGTAGATCCCTGATGATGCGCTGGAGGGTTTAGCTGGGGGGTGTATGTGATGGCCAGTGGAGTCCTGTTGGTTTCTTTCTTTTGAGAATGCTCAGCTGCAAAGGATAAATGGACACAAATCAGATATTAGGCCATCCTGCAGAAACTGCTGAGCTCCAGTTCATCTGCAAATTTGACACCATCAGCTCAGGATTAAAACAAAAGTGAATGGAGAACCAGTTTCTCCTCCCTTGGTTTCACACCCTCAACTGCTACAGGGCCTCTCTCCCCCTGATTGAACCTGTTAGTCTATTCTACACAGCCAGTAAACTACATAGCTCATTAAAAAGAGAAGCATTACTGAATTTAATTCTCAGCTTGTTCCCTTTGGTTTTTTTGAAATAGTTACTGAGTGGATTTGTAGACATATATATGCACTGCAATTTAGTTTCAGATGTTCAATTAATTGAATAAAATATAACCTGAGCTGCTTAGTTTGGCATTGCCTTTAGTTACTAAGGATAAATGGCCGACATTTAGGCCACAGTGTGTGTATAAAGCATTCCACATAACTTGTCCAGGCTTCTGAATTGCAGACAAATTCTGGTGCCTCTGGTCTATGGACATGTTTATTGAGTAGGTAAACTTGAAGAGAACAGTTCTTGAATTCTATGCTCTTGTCGCTGGGGAGGTGGTACCACCCCCTTTCACAGCTATTCTGATGACTGTAGCTGTGTGGTACTGGGCTAAAGGAATATCATGGCTGACAAAACATCATTTTTCCAGATGAATCTGAATATATGAGTGCTAATATGTGACCAGAGAAGTATTGTTCAGGAGAGAAGGGGATAAATATTTGAGCTGAATATCAGGGAAGGATTCCTGAGACTTCTAGACTGGAGAATAAATTCCAAGTGAAGTGGCGAAGAAAGGGTTAAATTTGACATGGTGTTGGGAATAACCTGCATTTTCAAATCTATCCTCTTCACCTGAACTACAAGCAATTTAAAATTCCCCTTGCAGGGAAATTCCCCAGGAAAGAATCATGCTAGTGCACATGCACTGCTTCCATAACTAAGGGTTTGGCTACACTTGCATGTGTGCAGCGCTGGCAGTTAAAGCTGTCTTCGTACAACTGTGTAGGGAAAGCGCTGCAGTGTGGCCACACTGACAGCTACCAACACTGTAGTGTGGCCACATTTGCAGCAGTGTTGGGAGTGGTGCATTATGGGCAGCTATCCCACAGAGCACCTCTTCCCGTTCTGGCGCCGTGGGTTGTGGGAAGGGGGTGGAGGGTGCGGGTCATTCTGCTTCCTGTCCCAACGCCCCGTGATGCATCGCTTCACATCCCAGCAATCACTGTTTCTTCCGTCCACGTTTGGCGCCATCTTGACTCTCAACGGTTTCTGTGCAGCGCGATTTCTGTGGGAAATGGAGCCCGAACTGCTGAGGAGTATGCTGATGAGTCTCGCCAGCACATCACGTTTGGCAGTTGAGCTATTCCTTAAGATCCAAAGTGATGAGGAGTCCGACGATGATAGCGAGTCACGTGACTTGTACGAGACGAAATTGCTTGTGGCATTCACAGAAATGCTCAGCACCGTGGAATGCCGCTTTTGGGCTCGGGAAACAAGCACTGAGTTGTGGGATCACATCGTCGTGGAAGTCTGGGATGACGAACAGTGGCTGCAGAACTTTCAGATGAGAAAAGCCACTTTCATGGGACTGTGTGCTGAGCTCGCCCCCACCCTGTGGCGCAAGGACACGAGATTGAGAGCTGCCCTGCCGGTGGAGAAGCGGGTGTCTATTGCAATCTGGAAGCTGGCAACTCCAGACAGCTACTGATCGGTTGGGAACCAGTTTGGAGTGGGAAAGTCGACCGTTGGAATTGTGTTGATGCAAGTTTGCAGGGCTATTAATCGCATCCTGCTAAGAAGAACCGTGACTCTGGGGAACGTGCAGGACATTGTGGATGGCTTTGCACAAATGGGTTTCCCTAACTGTGGAGGGGCGATAGATGGGACGCATATCCCTATTCTGGCACCACCCCACCTAGCATCCGAGTACGTTAATCGGAAAGGGTATTTCTACATGGTTCTCCAGGTGCTTGTGGATCACCGTGGGCGTTTCATTGACATTAACACAGGCTGGCCTGGAAAGGTGCATGATATGCACGCATCTTTCGGAACACTGGCCTCTTCAGGAAGCTGCAGGCCGGGACTTTTTTCCCAGACCGGAAGATCACCGTAGGGGACGTCGAAATGCCCATTGTGATCCTTGGAGACCCCGCTTACCCGTTAATGTCTTGGCTCATGAAACCATATACAGGGAACCTTGACAGGAGCAAGGACCAGTTCAACTACAGGCTGAGCCGGTGCCGAATGACTGTGGAGTGTGCTATTGGCTGTTTAAAAGGGCGCTGGAGATCTCTGTATGGGAAGCTAGACTTGGGGGAAAGCAGCATCCCCGCGGTTATATCCGCGTGCTGTACCCTCCATAATATTTGTGAAGGGAAGGGTGAAAGGTTCAGTCAGGCATGGACCTCCGAGGTTCAACGCCTGGAGGCTGAATTTGCACAGCCAAAGAGCAGGGCTACTAGAGAGGCCCAGCACAGGGCTGCAAGGATTAGGGATGCCTTGAGGGAGGAATTTGAGGCTGAAAACCAACAGTAATGTTTGGTGCCTTGCACGGGAGTGAAGTGCAGTGGTTACAATGTTAGTAGGAATCTGTGTTTGCTAAGCTGATTTGCAGTGCCTGTTTCTTTCCTGGGCTAAGGTATCTTTGACTTTCTGCAATAATAAAGACTGTTTTCAAAGCCAAGAATTCATTTATTGAAAATAAAATTACTTTATTGACAGACACAACTTTTTGGGAACCTAAAAGGGCAGGGGGGTGGGGAACTGTACAGTCACAGGTTTGAATATGTCCTGTCTGGAGTGCTGTGCAATGACTGCTGCACTTCAGGATGGCTATACTGCATGGTGATGGGGGTTGAGTGCAGAGGGTAAGGGTCGTAGTTCTCAGGGCTAGTTGGTGAACGTACAGGTGTTAGAGGCAGCTGGTGGTGGTAAGAACCTGGATGCTGGGGAAGGGGGTTTTGAGCTGACGTTGGGGCACGAAGGAAAGAGCTTTGGGCCGGGGGCGGGGGGGGTGGCGGCACGGTAGTGCTCTGCCTGCATGGCTACGAGCGCCTGGATAGAGTCCGCTTGGCGCGCCAGGATGCTTATCAGCTGCTTTGTGCTTTTCTTCCTGTCCGCTGCATTTTTCTGGCGGATCCTGCTTTCCCTTTCCCTCCAGTCCTGCACTTCTTGATTCTCTGTGACAGAGTGCTTCATAACTGCTTGCAGCATGTCGTATTTGCTTTTTCACAGCTTCTTCCGGAGGTTTTGTAGTCTTTGAGATGTTGATAACACGGGCAGCCGAGATCTCAAGGTTGCTTCTGTAAAGGCAAAAAATGCAACACTTAACAGAGGCAGCATTATTTATACCAGACAGTTATTCCCACACAGTTAAGTAGTGTAACAGTCTTCACAATCGCATAATTTTCCCATCCCAAAGAGAGTGCACATAACCCACGGGAGCCCCGAAATGGTGAGTAAGGGGGACTGATTGCTTCAGGGCTCTACTGTCCTCGGGGTTTCTGTGCGTTGG